>NW_019211458.1:14747540-14868257 GCF_002443255.2 Varroa destructor
TTTTTTTTAGAAATGGGACCTAACTTAGATGAAAAATCAGAAAAAAGCTGTAAGCGATCATTATGTGAAACGAAATGGTTTAGACGGTGGTTCAAGATGACGATATCGGAAGAAACGTATTTCGGATGTTGTTGGGATTGTATTGTGTGATGTGACTGTGAGCGAACGTATATACCGAAGTCGTTTTACATATTACACTCCGCGATAAAGGGCTTTCTCTTTTCGAGCCAGTCTTCCTTCTTCCCGGTTCCTATCAGTCCTCTTATCGTCATCTACTGCCAGCAATCATCGCCGAGAGCTACAGGACTACAAGCAGATCGGCGTAGAAGAAGCATCGACATGGAAGCGTAAGAGCTTTTTCAATTATTAATTTTATCGCCGTTATTTGTGTTCCATCTATCGTAATTTGTTGCATCGTTGTCATTTGTCAAATAGGCGGTGCTCGTCCGATTCGCTCGTTTGTCCTTTGCCTCATTCCCGTTTCCACAGTCTCGGATTTCCTTTCGTTGTACCAGTTCAACGCACTTAGTCACTTCCTACCGTTTATTATTAACGTTACTGTAACTATTTTAAACTATCTCAACATGTGACTGTGTGTGTGTGTGTGAATCAATGTTTGTTGTTTCTGTCGTATTATACTGTATTCAATTGTTAATATTGTTGGTAGTAATATTTATATAATAATAATCACCATTATTATTACTGGTATTTCTCATTAAACTTCACAACCACTACATTCTGCATCCTCTGTTCGCATTTATATATATGGACAGGCGTCTTGTCTATAGTAGCCTTCTTGAAGGCGGCTCAAACGCCTGACCTTCGGCCTCTTACGGTTTGTGGGTCATAGTATGCTATGATTATTATAAATACCTATTATTATTAGTAGTAGTAGTAGTAGTAGTATCGTACTTTTTCACACTTAGACGCGCTTTTACTTCCTCTAACCTTTCATTCTTAGCGTTTTCGTTATTTAAATATGTTCATAGTCTCTAATTTTCCATGGTATAGCATTATTGTTGTTGTTGTTATTATCGACATTAATTATATCAGTAAGTAAATTTTTATCATTGTTGTTGTTATTCATTAAGTGCCTCGCTTTGCCAAGTTCTGCTGCTTGCTCAGATCGTATTTGACGGCATACATTTCAACAGTCATTAGAGTAATTATTATCGTTACACTAACTATATTATTAACTTGTTATTATAGTAATAGTATTAACGGTATTGTTGTTATTGTCATTTATAACTTCGCTAAAGGCGTCTGCTAGTCGACGCTGCTTCTTTTTCTTCTTCTTCTTCTCTTCGTTCTTCTGCTTGGTATCCGTATGTTTGTTTGTGTGTGTGTGCATTTGACGTCTAGTACGTTATGTTCAGTGTTAGTACTTGCCTTTTGTATAAACCCTTTGAAAAATCTCTTTCATCTTCTAAATTCTTTTTCGATTATTAGTCAATCA
Source organism: Varroa destructor (assembly GCF_002443255.2). Lineage (NCBI taxonomy): Eukaryota > Metazoa > Arthropoda > Arachnida > Mesostigmata > Varroidae > Varroa > Varroa destructor. The sequence continues at coordinate 14,748,997 of NW_019211458.1, forward strand.
GAAAATGTGATCGGATTAGGGTCGTCATCTTTTGTCTATTCTTTTTTTGGCCTGTTTGGTCAACTGACCTGTTGCTATTACTGTTGAATATCCATGCTGTCTGGGTGTACCTGTATGTATATATTTGTGTTCATGTTACACTAAATCAAAGATTTCATATCAACCACAGTGAATCAAGACGGTTGAGCGTGTCTGAGTCACATTTGTTCCGTTAGGTGTTTTTCTCTGCCTTCATATTTGCGTCAATGTCAGTCATTCATAGTTACTAATTAGGCTTCCAGGGTAAAAGCCGAATGGAGCCTGGTCGTTCATGGGGTAACGTTGGGACTTTAAATTGAAGAGGGGTGCGGAAGGTGGCCAGCAGGTCACAGACGGTCGGGGATCAGTCACGAATAGTCGAAAATCACTAACCCGATCTAGCATGTCGCTCGGGCGGGCTTCGTGCCGCGCCGCCAACACGCACCAACGTCTCTGATAAATACACTTCTCTCAATACAATCATGTTATAAGTAGTAGCAAGTTGTTTTTGTTGCAGTAATAATTGTGGTTGTGTAATGGTCGTCACCATCGTTTTAAGATTTACCTCTTTCACTTGTTGTGATGGACCACAAAAAGGTCTCCATGGGAATTGTGTGTGTGTGTGTGTGTCGGTAAGTATATGTTGGAATGATGACTGACGCCGTATGTGTGTCTCTGGCTCAGTTAATGTTATTAGGAATGTTATTATATCTTCTTTGTTTTTCGAAGAAGTGGTAACCGTCATAATCATACGTTTACGTTCAAGTAAAAGACATAAGTGGCACTATTCACCAACATACTTTTGTCATCATCAATCGAGGTCATCTCCTTCATCAGTCTTAAAATGGGTTCCATTTAGGTCAGCTTTAGCTGCTAGAATAAGAGTCTGTTTCAGCTTAAGCTTTTCGTTCTATGTCGTCTCACCCCGTTATAGTGTATTATGGGGGCTGTATGTTGGTAGATTCTCATATATAGTAATATAATGTAGCGCATTAGTAGAATAAGATTGCTAGCATTATTATTATGAACAGTAGCAGTTGCAGTAGTAAGACAAAGCGTAGTAGAAAGGCGTGACTGTCCCTCCATCGTAGGCTTGCAACGCGGCGCGCCTATCCGGCACAAAGAACAAGACCCTTTCGTTCATTACGGCAGCTTATGGCACCATTATGGGAGCATGGTCATGGCAATAAACCTTTTTATCGCTTGACACAAAATTGACACAGCTTAGGTTTCACCTACTGACTGACTGACTGACTGACTGACTGACTGACTTACTATTCATTAACCCATCGGCTAACGACATTGTGTTTTTGCGGTGTCTTTTTCTTAGCGTCCTTTGTAACGTACCCGTGTCCTATAGACGCCCTGAATACTTTTGTTTATTGTACATTAGTATTCTATCTTGTTATTGAATTTGATTATAGCACAACGTTGTCTGCATACACGTTCTCAGTTCAAGCATAAAGTCCGTTTGCTTTTCCATTTCTCTCTTTCTTCTATTTTTTTTTTTCCACAGAAAAACAGAATTGTCATTTTGTCCCCACTAGGGATCAGTTTTTTTCGTGCTGCTTTTTGATTTCCTATCATATATATATCATGCTGTGTGAACTTGCTTTTGTTATTGTCGTTGCTTTTCTTGCTGATCTCTGAGTGCTCGTACCTTTACATCGAACGGATAGATAACCTTCCTTATTTCAATATCTGTGAGCCGGAACGTTCAAAGCTGCACACTGGTTCATTGAAAAGCCTATAGTTCTGTTCGTATATAATGGCTTATGTGCAGGATGTGCTTTAAGCTATTCCAGTGATTTCACTCTTCCTCATCTCTCTGGGAAATATCCACGAAATGACGAGTCACACAGGCAAGCTCACGTCACTGTATAAGTGAACGCTTTTTGTTTAAATTCGTGTTCTGTCAATATTTCTATGGTTATTTTATTATGCCTTTACTAGCTTTTCATTCATGATCGCTCTTAGTAAAGCTTATGTAACGCTTAATAATGTACTACATAGTATCATTGCTGTTATTATTCTTTCTATCGGTTTGATAGTTTCGCGTCGTCCGGCTCTCTTCTCCAATTTGCCTTTCTAGTGTATTATCGTTGCCTATCTGTTTTCCTCCTTCTTATTATAATTTTCTGGTCATTTTCGTTTCTCGCCGCGGAAAAACAATTAATTATCATCCAGTACACGCTGGGCAGGAGAGTGGGAATCCGGACGCCGGTGGAAGAATTATCTGTTGTTCTCTCAGAGATCGTCGCTTTGTATACGTGTCGCCACTGACACATTTTGTGTACACATCGTACACACACATCCGTACCTGTTTCTATAACGTTACTACAATCCCACCCCACTTTCATTTATTGTTATTTAACTTTTTCTTTCATCACCGAATGCTAACGATCAACAAGCAGTAGCGGCAGCCACCTTATATTATATATATATATACACATTGTTGATTTTGCTACCCAACACCGATGTTGTTGTGGCCGACATGTTGTTGTTGTCATTGTTGTCGTTACGGCCCTACTTTTGGAGAGATGGGCAAAAGTTCTTTCTGTTAAATATATTCATAGTTGTGTATATTTTACTGCTGAAATAGCACTATCACACTGGATTGTATTCCTTCTCGAGAGTACTTCCTCTCGTGTCATTTTTCGGTCATCGAGTCGTCATCACCATCATCATCATCGCTTTTCCTGTTATTGTTTGCTTAGGTTTAGCTTGTATTATGATTTTTGAAGGACTTATTAAAGTTCTTCAAAAATCATAATACGGGCAGTGGGCAATACGCTGCCATTGCGTTGTTGTTCAGTCTCACTGAATTGAGAACTAAACCCAGTTGTTGTTGATGTTATTGATTGTGTCTCGTTGTTCTTTGCGATATTTTCTTGTATTTCTCACCTTGTTGTGTCAATAATAACTTGTCGAGTTTCCACTTCGAACTTAGGCTTGTGTAACAATTAAGTCATGATGTTTCGTCCTCTTAATGTCAAGCCTGTGAACCATTTGGTCATCGTTCAGAGTTTAGTCAAAGGTTACTTCGTCGAAAAATCTATTCATATGTGGGCTGGCTGTTTTTTTCTTGCGTGTTTATTGATAGTACGAAGTGGTCGTTGGACCATTTGTTGCTGGAGTGTTGTTACCGCCTTTGTCGCTGGTGCTGGCGTCGAATAGACGGTGACTGATACGCTTGTGATCGCATTGCTACATTATTGTTTTTGGTTAACATAGCTTTCTCTATGAAAGATGAAAACATTGTTTATTCGTTTTTCTTCTAGTTCAGAAGTAAAATGGGCGAAATTAAGGTTTGGTTTCGCGCTCTGGCAAACACTGTTGCCTAATTAGGTCTTTTTCTGTCGTTATGCTGCTAGTCAATCCCTATAAATTGATTTTTCCTATTTTTGAAGATGTTGTGTTAGATGTACATGTTCAGACTCATTTAGTTCGCGTTTTTGTTAGGAGAAAATGTCGTCTCGGCGCTAGCCGTTCGTACATCGTACACAGATGTTAACAAACCGTACGCAGACGATTCAGTAGAGGGGTTCTGTTGGTTATCCTTCCTGATGGCTTCGTTCAGTTGTTGCGGTTATTGCTATTAATAATAAAACCGTTTTCATTAGCTTTTAAGCTAATTGATAGTGGTCTATAGCGAGATGCAGTTTTTTTTGTTTTGTTCTCTCTATTTTTGCTATTGTGTTATATGTTATTCGCGTCGTTATTATTACATTGCTTGAGCTGTCTCGTATATAATTGTAATAACTAATGGAAATTTCTGAAATAAAGACACACACACATATATATATATATATATATATATATATATATATGCGTGTTCCTTGATCGATCACAGACAGTATTTAAAGGAAAATCGAATTTAAGACTTGTATGCGATCATCAAATATAACAAATTTATTTGTGCACAGAGATCGTGTTCGCGACGGTAGAGTAAAGGATTGACGTTTGTTGTTGTTGTTGTTGTTGTTGTTGTAGTAACAGGTAAGAAGTAATAGGGTAAGGATAGCAAAAAGCTCTCTCTCCTTCATAGCTTTTTCCACTTTCGTTGTTGAATTGCATCGCTCCAACAGAGTGACATCCGCAAACTAGCGTTTACTATACGAGTCGTTTTGTTTCTAGGTGGTCTTCGCAAACGTCACTGCTGGGTTTAGAGCACAGTTTATTTGTTGGAGGCAGAAAGCGAGGCAATGAGAGAGAACTCGATGCACACTGTCTTAGAGAGATGGAGTAGTTGGAAAACGGTGGGTCGTTCAGATAACAGCTGCTGCTTGTGTAGTGCACGCATTCACGCATTATTAGGTATTATTGTTTAGTGTTTGTGCCGTCAGAGGTCGTTCAATTGGTTGACAGACACGTCCGTACAGAGAAATATAGCGCAGAAACCGCGTTTGTTCAAGTAGAGCTCGAATAGAGAACTGTAAGATTCTTCTATATCAGAAGTTGGAAAGTTCTGATATTGAGGTACATGCTTTTCTAATATTGATCCATTTATAGAATGTCGTACGTAAGAGGTGATTTGCAGTTAGAAAAAAATCGTAACGCTTTTGGCTCTGCGTAAAGGTGCTGGTGAGGTTTATCTTTGGTGAGTTCTTATCTTATGACATATCTGATAACGGAACAGACTCAAACTCTAACACTGAATAGTAATACTGGATGTGACTAGACTGTAACAGTGACTGAGCATATCGGGAATCTCAGTCTCTTTCCTAATCAAGTAATTAGTGGTGACGTATCTAATTATGAACATACAATAATATATTATAGTCGGACAAAGAACGTTCATTTTCACTGGTTTGTATGGTAATAATTAGTGTGCAATTTAATCTTTATGTGCTTATATTTCTGGGCGTACAGATACGTGCCGTTCTTATGTGTAAGCGGGCTTTTTCAAACTATATATCCTTTCCTATCTATCGTAATAGCGAAACTGAATCCTAGGTTCGCTCTTGGTCTTGTCGTAGCTATGATACCGAGTTATCAGTGGCCGTTTGTTTCGTATGTCCAAAACGTTCGCTATCAAGTGTCAAGAACATAACAGAATGCGTGTTGCTAATACGTCCGTACGCCAATATGCGTGTTCCTAACGTTTTTGCCTTTTTCTTTTTTTGTCTACACCGTTTTCACGGGTTATGATAAGAAAGTTGTGCCGTCTCGTACACAAATGCATGTTACACGCGATAGCAGAGATAGGCTATTTTATAGATAATGTTAACAAAAGCTAGATAATAACACTGTCTGTTGACTAGTCCTTCACGGTTCTGTCGAATGTTTGCTTTTATCGTGAGCTATATTGTATCTTGTATTTATTCATCATACGATTCTATCGTGTCCTCGAAACGCTATTGATGTAACGTTGAAAATGTCGCGGCGTTTGTAACGTTTGCCAGTATAGTCTAGTACTATTCAGATCTACTGACTGGTCTGGATAGGCATGTAAGTGTCGCGTTCCCCTCAGTATTTGCGAACATATGTCGTTGTTCTACTATCGTCGCCGTCGTCGCTGCCTAACCTCACGATTTTTTTGCTCGCTGGTCGGTACTGTTAGGCTGCTGTATCAGTTTATTCGACGCTATTGTGGTTATACATACAGACATTTGTATGTGACCGTTCTATGGGAGTGTAGTTTTTAACGGGTCTCCTTTTTTTTTTTTTCGGTAATTTATTTGATACATGTATGTTCTATATTGCAAATGTAAGGTGAACGCAAATAAGGAAAATAGTCCGTGAGATAATGCCGTCCCTGTAATAGACGACGTGTATTTGTTGACAGTATCCATGTGAGATGGAATCATATCTTTTTATTGGTTGTACAGTCATTGAAATGTACTTTTCGCTGTACTTTCGACTTTAGATGAAAAGCACCTAAAGTCGTGTCGTGCCGGTGCTGCTTTATTGCCGTTGCTTTTCATGTCGTATTTTTGAGTGTCTTCTTTGGTTGGTCATCATTTTCGTTGCTGCTATCGCTGTTGGTACAATTATTTAGGCTTTTTTAAACACCTACACACTTGGCCTTAATAGGTTACTTTCTTTCGTTATTTTAGATAAAGGCGGCCGTTTGTTCTGTCCCACAAAGACCTATCAGATATCACTGACTATACGGACTGAATTCGGTCAAATCTACTGGTGTATTGTGGAGCGTTGAGTAAACACCTATTCATAAACATCAAAAATTGTCTGAGGACGGGCAAAAATGGGCTTTTGAACGGCGGTATTCCGTTGACGGTGCCGTTGAAGATGTCCGTGTAGTAGTAATAACGGAAGACTGTAGTAAACTACAGTCGTTCCTGTGGAAGATCTGTGATGCTTTTGGGCTTAGCTTTCTTGCTCGGTTCGCATGTAGTATTGTTGTTGTTATTACTACTATGATGCTGTCCAGTTACATTGTAACAGTCATTTAGCTGGAAGAGGTTTGTTTGACACGTTCGACTACTTTTATTCGTGGGTTGCAGTGTCTGAGGCACAAACATTGTCCTTGTTATTGCCGTCGTCATGCCAAGGATCGATACGAGAAGTGTCGACAAGTTGTTTTCGATGGATGGGCATAGAATACAATATGTAGAAGTTTAGCTTCTTTGCTGCATGTAGTTCTTGTATGTAATCGTTTTTGTTTTTGATGTTTGGTGTAGACGTTCAACAGTCTTCGGGTTGATGTTGCACTTGTTGTTTTTAGTAAATCTGTTGCTGTTGCAGCCAAAGACGATAAAATCTTCGGAAATTTGCTGCTATATTTTATACGCAGTGGCTGTGTCGTTGTTGTTATTGTGGTTCACGTTCCGCGGTGATTTTGTATTCGTTCTGTGATCATTATATTTTCCAGTTACTTCAGTTTTACGCAGACACATTATGTGCACGTATCGCTCCTAGATAGAAAAAAAACGTACGTATCTTTATATATAGTACTGCTATATTTTGGCGATTATTTGCAGGCGTCAAGATTTATCAGCGACCTACTGATTTTTTGATGTATGCGCGACCAATAGTTAGTATCAGTCAATGCAGACGCCGTTTTAGGGTACTGAGAGAAGAGGAGCGTCGTACAAATATATATATCTTATCGTAATGGGTTGAAGTCATTGTATTTCGCCGGTAGGGGTCGTAGTTGTTTAGCTTGTAACTGTGGTGGATAATCACGTGTCGCCGAGGCCCTACTAGTAAGCGCTTTTGATGCATTAGGCACTTCAATCAAATCAGCCTCTCACTTTCAACAGTATTTCCTGAATAGGTGAATATGTCACCTAGGCTATAAGCATATATTAGTCAATATACCTCTATATTTAACTAGGCGTGTCGTTGCCGAATAGATGATATTTTTTGGGTATTTCTTTAGCTTAATCATTACGTTAAGGCTAGAATGGCAACGTTTGGTACCTACGGGTAATATAGCTAGCCGGCTTAATGTTTATCGGTCTCTATAGAACGTTCGATCCAGGACGATTGGTCTGCTATATATAAAAGCGTATATACTCTAAAAGCTTTCGTATGATCAGCTGACAAAGAGCCGTGTTTCGACAAGTTTGCGGTCCAATCCCCATTCGGTGGGACCGCGGCGTATGCACTAGTGCGTACTGATTTGTTGTAGTTGACGTATAAACATTCCGTGCCTCGGTGGCAGCTGTTGCAAATTGGGGTTATGTAGTGCAGTAGTCACTACGTGACCTTTTACCCCCGCGTTCCCCCGAAGGAAACGTTATGTGGAGAACGCTGATAGGTAGATTCGGTCAGATGTTCACGTAGAAAGAGCTCTAGGAAAGAAACTGTTGGTCTTTGACCGCGATCTGTGATCAAGCTTAGTTTCGTTGCTTGCAATTGCATTTTGAAATTTTTACAGTTGCAGTTGCTTTAACTTGAAGGAAATAGCTGAAAGATGGCCTCGGCAAAACACAGAGGGAAAAAATTTGCCATTTCAGAAACAGATTCATTTACGCGAGTTCATCGATGTTGTTTTGCGTAATACGTGCGTTAACGTTTTACACTCGCATCTTGTAGATAGCCTTTGAAGGCTTTCTGCTGTGGATAACATATAATTAAAAGATCGATTGATCGAGATAGTTGAATAATTACAAAGATGACAAAACGTACATGTAAAATGAGTGTGCTTGTTGTTCGCGTATGATACATCGTATCGCAAAACTGTACCCCAAAACAGATGGCTGTCTCAAGCGTGTCCACGTTTTTCGGTGGCAGCACCAAAGAACGTTTCCAAGCCATCGTTTATCCTCTCGATGGGGGTTTTGCTTCTGCTGGGACGCTTTAAACAGCAGCACAATCGTTGCTTCTGACGAGCTGTCGTTTTGTCACGTATGGACGTTACGTCTGTTAATTGCCTTTTCGTTCTATACTGTTATCGTCTTTTTCCTTTGTTTGAATATCGATATTATTCCCAACGCTGTGATTTTTAGAGTCGTACACGCGTTTTTGCTGTACTTCGTTGTAGACTTAGTACGTGAAGGTACAGGTTAGTCTGGGTAAACGGTTGGGGTCACGGGATGTGACTTGAGCTACAGTACTATAGCTGAGTTTAGGGCTGGGCTGTTGGGTATTCTCAGTGTATTCAGAACGCTCCTGCTATATTCCTTTTCTGTTTATTACAATAGTTATTCATAGTTAGTTTTGAGTCCGTTATTGAATACACGCGTACTAAAGGATAATAGCAGCTGGTGGCCAGCAAAGATGGTGTACGCTTTTAGCTAGACTGTGGTGGAGAGTTGAATGGTTTTTACGGGCTGAGCTGAGCTGGAGTTAGTTGGTATCTGAAGCACAGAAGCTGGTCGCAAGGCTTGTTGTGGCCTAGGTTATTGTGGTTGTATTCAATCAGCTGCGTAGCATCATAATAGACGTACTGGAACGTATGAATGATTAAATAGATGGAGGGTGGATTAATGGTGGATGGTAGGGTAATTGGGCAAGAGACTGGGTTCCTGGGCGTATGGTCTTAGGTTGAGAGGATGTTTCTTGGATGACGGGTATCTGGTAGAAGGGCATTTGGTAATCGGGACTTGGTCTTCGATCAAAGTTAGATTGTACAAAAATTATGGTAAAAAAATACAACTTGATCTGCGCTAAAATGGGACCTCGGGATGCGATCGGATAGATTGTTTTGGTTGGGGGCTACAGCAAAACAGGGATGAAATAGCATAAATAGGCTGTCAGAGTTGTATAGATACCTTGATTTGCTTCTGCTTTTTATAGTTGGTACTTCTCGACAAAGGGAACACAACCCTTATGTACTTTGAGTACTAGGAGAAATTATCAGGCTTATTGGGGTCCTCTTGCTCCTAACACATGTTGCGGCTTGTGCGTCCCCACAATGAAAATGATAGATTGATGACATTTGTTTATCAAGCATCCATCATACCCGTTTTTACCCGACTAAAATTGATGTCACTAAGTTCTGTGCTGTAAAGTCAATAGGCACGACTTGGACTACAACGCAGTTTGAATCTTGACTACAAAAAGCATGAGTTAGCACCAGAAATGTGTTTGAATAGTAAACCTATCTTAATTAGACGCACACCGGACAGATTCTAAGGATTCATGTTAGAGTTAGTTATCTCTACAACTGTAGGAACACACGGGACTACCTGAACAGCGGTAGACTACTATCGATTATTTACATTGAGCTAAAACGAAAGGTTGCCCTGTAGTTTTTTTTTTATCTGTCTTTATCGAAGTAGGCTTTGTTCAAAATTATCTTCAATTGATGAAAGTTTTACCGTGGTCCACTGAAGTACTTTCGTTCTGTGTTTTTGTTTTTTTTTTCTGAACAGAGCCTAATTTACTGATCTCTATTAAGTTCCAGTGATGTCGGGTGTCCTCAGTTACATGACTTCGAGATGCTGTAGTCGTCGCCGGTGGGATGAAAGTAAGTTGCTGTGCGTGAAATAGTTTCATTTCAATTCAAATTGTATTATATGAAATTAAGGCAAAAACGCGTTCCAACTAGCCGGCGTAAAAGCAAAGTAGCGTTTATAGTCGTTACATCTTGTTTCGCATCGGATATCTTGTTTGTGTTGCTATATCGTTTGTAGAGATATATTTAAAAGGTTGTCTTTTTTTTTTTTTTCTTTTCTTATAAGAAATGCACTGTTGTTATTATATTACAGCTTGCGCAGGTTTATGTTGTATGATCATTGTCGATATTTCTGACACTGACGTTATTACCGCTTCAACCTGTGTTCTGCCCCTCGTTGTTGTTGGTCGTCACTGAAAAACTGAGGTCGTTCTCCGTACAACGCTTCGACAGAGATAGGCTGCAACAGGTGGTTATTTATGTTAATCTTCAAAGATCTATCTTCGATAGTGTATGACAGTAATGGCGATGGCCCGATGCATACACGCTCCGTTGTTTATTGTTCGATGCGCCATCGAACAATCCGTCTGAAAACAATTGTGAAACATTGATGGTATAATTGATTTGTTTTGTTTGTCTAACTATTCCGGAGATTTCTCGTAGAGCTGTGTTGTCTCTCATGGCTCTGCCAGTTTGGATCTGTTTTTTCCTGGTCGTTTATAACTGCGACCGCAACCTGTAGAGTATAAGGACTATACCCGTGCGAGCTTACACATTCGAAGAAGCTGCTTATGTTGCCAACTGCACGCGCCGGTATGTTTATCTATACATATGTATATATAGTTTCTGCCATAATGGCATAGGCGACATCATTCGAGATTAAACGGGTAACCATCAAAGGTATTGATTTGATCAGATGAATTGATATGGAGATGGTAATATTTGCTCAGTTCGGTTAGACACTGTTTGATATATATGAAATTTTTATATTTTCAATTAAGATGTCATGATCAGGTCGTTTCTTCATGCGAGATTGTTTGCGATAAAATGATGATGTTTTTCGCTTCTCATCATGATGTAAGTAAGATAATGGATTAGCAGAGACAGACGTGTTATCTGGGGATATTGGTTGGCTGATTTGTCACTTGGCACACATTTACAAGGTGTGTGTATATAGGGTTTTTTTTTTGTTGTTGAAGATGTCATTATCATTCGTATTGACCGTAAGATCGTAGATCCATCTATTGGTGGATCTGCAGTCGTGGTGCTAGTAGGCATACTCGGTAATACACCATAGAAGAACAGTGATCAAGATATAAATATTTGAGGAAAATTTGCATACGACTACTGAAAAAAAGCGGGAACATAGGAGTATCAGTATTGAGGTTTTATAGTTTCAGGCTCAAAAAGGTCCTATGTGAAAAGAGCCGCGGATTCAGTAGAGCAGATCAAAAATACACAATTTTTTGTGGTATTTATAGCAGTGGCTGTATATTAGTAAGCGAGAATGCGAACAAACTCGAAGTAGAGAGAGATGCAAGGCTAAGGTAACAAGGAAAGAACAGTTTGAACCTGAGTAGGCTAAGGAATTGCACAAACGTTGCATCGGGATTTGATGTTTATATGCAAAGAGAGAGAAAGGTCTTAAGTGGTAGAATCAGTTGTCATTTAGGGAATGATTTAGTACCAATGGGAGAGGGGTTAACAAGGACAGGCCTTGATAGATATAGCAATAATGCTCAAAATTCTACTACAATTACATGTAATAGAAGAAAGTGTATGGCGTCATGCCATGATTGATCGTTTGCATGCTATCATTATGGCTGGCATTATGATTGATGCCTAGTTAGTGATGATGTTGTCATCAAATATTACTAACAACATTTTTGACCTATTGATGCGACGACAAAATCGTTGTTATGAAGAAACGTGTTTGTGCTTCTACGCTTTTCGCTTGTTTTTTTTTTTTTTTTTCACTGATAATTATAGTTAAGGTTATGTTTTTTCAAATTCTCATCCGTTTTGCCGTGTTGAAACCTATATATGTGTACATATATAAGAGCATCTGTAATGCACCATACGGAATGTCTTCTCGTGTCGATATCAGTACAGATATATGTCACTTTTGGCATCACTCCATACGACGATCACTACCCATTCTCTCTCTTTCGTAATAATTGTGTTTGTTTGATTTTCATCAGGTCAAATATATCTCTTAATTGGTAGCCGTATGAAGATACGGCACGATAGCCGAGTCCTCCGAATGTGGCCGCTAGATTTGGAATTGGGTTTTCTCGCGCGACGACCAAAGTGGTGAGAATTGCCAAAACAAGTCTTTCGGACGGCGAGCGCACGTACGTACGTACGTACGACCTTGCTAGGGGAGGGGGTCATCTGTCGGTTCCATTAGGCCGAGTTTGTTTAGCCATGTCTGATCTGAAACAAACGACAACATCTCAAAGCTGGTGAGAACACCAAGCTCGACGTGCTAATGATAAGGACGAAATTGGGGAATCGTATCAATACCGGGTAGCCGGAGAAGGGGGGGCAGAAAACATCTGGTTTTTCGAACGAAAGCGATCAACAACATCGTACTCGCTGTGAAGATTATGGACAAGAGGTATGAAACATGAGGAGGAGATTTAGTTTAACAAGCGGCAATAGTCGATCTGAGAAAATCGTAATTTCGTGAACAACAGTACTGGCTTGTTCCTATTCATTTCAGTTACTTTTAAGGTGCAAAGGCCACTTCGTGTCTTATGTCTTTTTTATTTGTCGTCTCGATTTAGGGACACGGAAAAGTCTGAAATTCATGAAGGACATTCCAGCGGTAGCGCTGCTTCGGCGAGCATAGGAACCGGTTTACCGAGTAGTTTCAGCGAGATCACAGGCTAGACAACACGACTGTTTTACATATATAGAGATGTATATGGATATAAAGTTTAGTATAAACAACATATATATGTACATAGGGTAATTTTATGGAACGGGGATGGAGTGCTGTAGCACAGAAACATTAAAATCCATTACATACAAATTCGTAAAAAATATGATGCGGGGTACAACGCTATACAGTTGTTATATGACAGATGCAAGTAGCATTTGGTCGACTCGTGACATCCAAATACATCGGCCGTCATTCCGTCATCCAGAATCATTATTGCGACCTGATCATCATTGTTAATTCGATGAGTGCATGATAAGCCAATGAAGTGAGCGCTTTAGTTGGCGTTATCTTCTGTTGTTTTTCGGTCGTATATTGTTTTCAGTGTAGCCGAATGCTATGGGCTTCATTGTTTGTTCTGGTCGGTAGCATTCGCTGATACCGAAATGTTTCCTTTTTGCATACTGGCGTTCAACAAAGGCTTCAATGAATGGCTTCGATATGAACATCTGTCTGTTAGATCCTGTAGATAGAGAGATTCATTCCGTAGTTGTTCTTCTTCGATTCCCGGGAAGAACTCGCGCCACCGTAGCGGGTGACTTATATGGCTGTTGTTGTTGCTGAGCTTAGTTCTTGAATAGTAGCTCACTCACATAGCTTTTGGTGTTTTCTGTTAATTACTTCTATTTACCCGTTCGCTGCATTTTGTAGATAGTCTCGGTAGTTCCGCTGTTACAGGTTGTTTCTCTTGAGTATGGTTATGGCTGATGGTTGGTTCTTGTTGTAGTTTTGGGGAACAATTGGGTTGTAGACTTCGTGATCACATGGACTGATGTGGGCGGTGGCAGATCAAAGACCGGACATTTTATATACGACCACCTAAAAAAGGAGGAAGTGTGTAACAGGCCGTATTTTATTTGCTTAATTAGCTTGGCATAATTTTTTTTTTTCGTTATAGCTTCACGGTCATCATAGCTGAAGCAATCGCACATTACTGTTTCGTTTTCATCGATTGTCGTTTTCAATGAGTGTATTGTTATTGTATGTGCACTTTTGTCGTTGATTGATGTTTGCTGGTGTGCTCTATTGACGATTACGTTCCTATCATAAAAGTAAGATGTTACCAAGACAACCCGTAGTGATGTGCCGAACGGGCTTCGTGATATGACCGCCGTAGAACTATGATATTGCCAAATCTCTTTGACAGATACTGTATGTTTGATGCTCGTACAGGGTAACTTGCCAGTTCATATATATATTTTTTGAATAATTTCAATTAGAAGACTTTCTCGAGAAAAGTAGATTGTGTTGTCATTGTTGTCTCCGTGTCAAACTAACATCGAACGAACCGCGGCCTTGACGGTGCAGCATCATCGAAGATTGTTGTTAATTTGCGACTCCTTAAGAACGAGGTCATAATGTCTAGCGGTTATGTCGAGTCGTAAGTTTTACGTACGCCCTTCCATCAGTTAATGTCGTTTTTAACCATCACTATCATCTGGTCTGCTTACGAATTTTCTTTGTTTACTACTCTTTGTATTATTATTATCGTCGACTGGACTCGGCTGTTCGGTAGAAAACGTAGATATCACTTTTGACGTGGTCATAACCCACATGAGTACGTCGCGATCACTAGGTGTTGCTGTCAAATCATATTCTTATAAATGTAACAGATATTAATGGTTATCTAATTTAGGAGGTATTGTTGATTGTGATACGTTTAGCTTGTTCTTGGTAATTACAATTAATTAGACTTGTTTTCACTTCTTGTTGAGGTGTAAGGTTGTCCATATGGGGACAATAAACGTTACATCTAGGTGGTATAAACGGGGCGTGTCGCATCTATGGATTGGCACAGAAGCTGGCCGGGGTTGAGAGGCGCCATAAGCAGACCCCGGAGAGCGGCCGTGCAAACCGCAGTTCGGTCGATGAACTTGAATTCAACTACAGCCACTTACCACTAGAACTCCCTTTTTTCCCCTGTTAATTATGGATGCCAATCTTAACATCAATCAACCAATAGCTCGAATCAACGTCATCAATCAACGAGACTCTCACATTCCTACTCATTCAGGGCCAGTCAGGCCGTATTTCATATATATCAATCCAATCATCTGGGTACCGTCATTTTTAGCATCGCGGTCACTGCCAATCATCAGAAGTATGGGGAACTAGAGCCATAACTTTGAGTCGTGGAAGTAACACGCAATAATTGTTAAACATTCGAGTAGTACTACTACTAAAAGTACACGATAGAGGAAGTAGAGTAGACGACAGAGGGGTTCCAAACGGGAGGGGCGGGGGCTAACAGGGAAGAAACGACGGCGTATCCAAGGCCGTACCGCAAGCACCAAGCGTGTTGCAGGGCGGTGTCGTCAAAATGATCAGGACGTGTTGAAGGCCAGACCATAGGAGGGATAGGGCCGGCAAGCGCTCTCCATTCGGTATTGTTACAGTAGTTATTTTTCTTAATAGAGGAGAGTCTAGGCTTATCTGAAATTTGGATTGTTGTTCTGTCAAAGCTCCGGCAGAAGTGCAAACATTTCAGAGACCAGGTGTGATTTGGGTGCCCGAAGTGCGGCCAGCGGTGCCATCAGTCCTGCTCAGTATCGTTTCCACAGCATCGTCTGAGCAGGCAGCACCGAACCGTCGGGCTGTCGAACAGCAGCAATGGCAAGCTGGGAGCTCGACAGCCGGGGAGAATAGCCCGGCCGTTGTCAAAAAAACTCAACCCCGGCTCGGGCCGGGGGGCCTGTCGGGAATATTGGGGTTGGCGTTTGCATGGGTCTGCGGGATTTTTTTCATACTTGCGCGTCAGACCGACTGGCGTCTGCGAGCGGAGCGGGCGAGGGACGGATAACCACCTTGGTCTTTGTGTCGTCTCCATCCACAACGACAATGGCGGTATCCTGGGCACCTCCTGTCTCCTCATCCGAATCGTCGTACTCGCCTGATTGATAGCAACGAGAAACCAAAAAAAAATGTCATATACGTATACATAAGTAGACGTGCAAGCTAATAACGGCGTTGTGAAGATAAATATCAACCACACCATTATGATTTGCCGTACTTTTCTTGTAGTTAGTTTAGCAATTCGAACATTAGACTAGAACAACAACATCAGGATCTAGCTATTTCTTGTGACGGGTCATGTATGCTTACCCTTTGACCTCCGCCACGCATGCTGAATGACACGAGCACAATATTCTTGCCGCTGGCGAAGGAGGGTGCTCGAGATAGGTTCGTATCCCGGCCGGTCGATGTGAATCACTTGTTCCGTTAGTTCCGGAGGCTCCTCGATCTGATGACCCTTACGAGCGAAGAAGTCCCGCGTGAGTGCGTCGAGGATGTCGACACAATACACCATGTCTCCCTTGCAGATCGGGATGTCCAGCGCGATCAGCTTGTACTTGTTGGGTTTTGGTATCTGCAGCGGCTCTTCTAGGGCGTTAACAAAGTTCGACAAATGGGAGTAGGGCAGGTACTGGGTGCCCTTGGGGTCGAACTGCTGCCAGATCTCGTAGTACATATCGTAATCGTCGTCCGTTAGACCTTCCTGGACGTCTTCTGTGGCCTGCGAGTAGTTTTCGAGGATGACGGCAATGTACATGTTGATGATCACCAGGAATGAGATGATCAGATAGCTGACCAAATATGCTACAGCTATGCCTTTCTTGCCACAGTTTCCTTCGGTCTCGCCATCCTCGTCGATGGTGGGTTCCTCGCAGTCCGTTTCGTCCATGATCGCGGCGAGGACATCACTCCAGCCGGCGGACGTACACATTTGGAACAGCAAGATCATGGACTGGCCGAACGTTTCGAAGTTAAAGTTCTCGTCGACGCCATACCGATGTTTCACGTTCATGAAGAATGACATGCCAAAGATGGCGTAGATGAACATGACGAGGAAAAGTAGCAGGCAGATGTTGAACAGCGCCGGTAGAGACATGGCGAGGGCAAACAGCAGTGTTCGGATTCCACGAGCGCCTTTGACTAGGCGCAGAACTCGGCCAACCTTAACGACGCGTACAACCCGAAGCAGAGTCGGTGACACGAAGTAGGCGGCGATCAGATCCTTCAGGACTGTGCCAAGGATCGAAAGGATAACGACGACGAAGTCGAACATGTTCCAGGGTTCCTTAAAGTAGTGCCAGCGCAATGCGAAGATCTTAAGCACGCATTCTGCCGTAAAGACGGCAATGAAAAAGATATTCAGTCTCTCTAGGATCGATTCGAAAAAATCGGATTGTTGATAGTGTTCCATAGCCATCACTGTCATGTTGAGCACGATGAAGATCATAATTGCCATGTCGAACATTCTGTTCGTCGTCAGGTCGAATATCATTGCCTGAAGTTTAAACTGTAATAACGCAGTTCAGGGAAAAATGGCAGGTGAGAAAAGTAGCGCGTTTTTCTATTGATAAATGCTAATGTTGTGCTATGGCGGCAAGTGTGATACATTGGTAACATTGCCTACTGTTAGCGGTAGCGACGTATAGCCAACAAGGCACTTGGGGCTTTAACCTTTGCTTGGTCGCGATTGATTAGCCTACTTCTCCTGGGCTATGATCCTAATTAGGTTGTACTTACTCTTGGCCGTGGAATAGCCTTTGCGGGTTTCTTTGATCCCATTTTCTTCATTGCGTTGTAGTATTTCTTCTGGTCTTCGGTCATAAACATTTCCAGGGATCCTCCAGCTTTCTTCTTTTGTTCATTGAAGTTATCGATGATTACACCGATAAATAAGTTCAGGGTAAAAAAGGCCCCGAAAATTATGAAAAATACGAAGTATAGGTACATGTAGATGTTCACTTCGTAGTCGGGTTGGTCGTCTTTGCCCCTGGAGTCAGTGGCATGAGCCATGATCTCTGTCCAACCCTTAAACGTTGCCACTTGGAACAAAGCCAAATAGGCATTGAGCACGTTATCGAAATTTATCATAGGGTTTTTCCAGGTAAAGTTGTTATTAATGCACGCTTCTTTGTTCGGAATAAACGTCGAGTTCAATTGGGAGTTGTTGGCGTCTACGCAGTGGTAGAATCTGCCAGCGAACATCTGGACACCCATGATAGAGAAGATCAGCCAGAAAATCAAACAGACCAGCAACACATTGAAGATGGCAGGAATGGCTTGCACTAGAGCGTTAACTACGACCTGAAAAAAAGACATGAACAGACGTATCGCGCACGCGCGCACGTGTACGCGGCACACAAGCACGGGACGAGACGAAAGAAAACAACAGCACAAACGGACAGACACCGGCGGACGGTAGACCGCGTTAGAACTTTCGATATACCGGTTAGAAACTTCAGAGCACAAAGAGTTCTATCCTTCTGTTTCCAATCGTATTTTTTGTTCATTTTATTTGGGTATCAGTTTGCGACATACAGTACGGGTACATACAGTTATCGAGCTGGGTTGGGTTTAGCTTTCACGGAATTCAACACATTGCAGATCGTCGCATGCCAACGTAACATACAATATTCGTCATACTCGATCCATGTTACTATTGCAATTACTACAACTTGTTGTAACAGCAGCGCTGAAATTCGGTACTCACTAAATTGTGATATTACCGGCAAACCTTCCGTCTCAGGGTCGAATACAATCATTTTTTTTTTTATTAATGTTCATAAAAAGGCTTTATGCTGTCAATGGCGACGATTTGTGGACGAAGGTACTGGTAAAAAGCGGCGCGGGCTATGCGTTAGAGTTCTTTGGCTTGCCATTCCAAAGGCAACGGTGATAAGACAGTGGTAATATACTTATAAAATAGTCATAGCAAGTAGCACTCTCCAATGAAACAATCAATCCAGGTCTTGATAAAATTAGCTCCTGTGTTTATGTTCGTTCACGGCTTAGGTGTAACCTTATTTGTAGGTCAAGTCGTTTATGGTGCACTCAGACGCATGCGTATGGTGGCGTGCGATTTTTATGGCGTTTTCAGCAGACTGCTCGTTTAAATCGTTTAGACTTATGCTCACGTTTACCGCAAATCAACAAACGTAGTAACGACACAATTGACGATAATAATCGTTGTATAAGAAAGCCCAAGGTAGTACCGAAAGTAGCAGTGATCCAATGCTTCAAGCATATACAAGTCCACCATGTATTACTACTACCTGTTTAAGTACTTTATCGTTTAAACGAATTTCCCGTGTCTATTTTGTTGTCGAATGCTTTTTTTTTCTTACCAAACCGACAAGATAGCTTTTCGTTGCATTCACCTGAAACTCATTCGACTCATTCCAGTGGCTCAGACCATTGTATATGCATCCTTATTGCTTTCATCGAAATATCTCTAGCTCAGCTAGCGATCGCAGGTTCATTGTTATAATCCGGAACTGCTAGCAGCAACGTGTTATTCCGTTGCCTTTCTTATAGTAGCATAAGTAGTTATAATACTCACTTACATTTTTCAATGCCTGTCACTAAAAGTTGCGAGCCCATCGAATTGAGTTCTATGACTCCAGCAGCCAGACCCGCCGCCTTACCGTCCGTCATGGCACCATAAGAAGTGTACATCATAGTACAGTGCGAGAGCGAAGTAAGAGAAGGTATTCATTTCTGCTGAGGGTTGAGCTATAGGTAATAGGGGCTAGAGGGTGAAAGGCCTTCGCAGGCGGCTGGCTAAGGCACACCGCGCGGCCGACTCAAGGAGATTCAGGACAAGGATGAGGGGCATGACGAATACGCTATTAGGCGAACTACTCATTCATTGTAGGCGCCTCAACAGGGAACAAAAGTTCTGCTATTGCTTAGTAGGCCTGTTCGATTGCTTCTTTTTGCCTTGTACTTTTTCTCCAGCTGACCCAGCTAAGGCTTAGAACTATCTGCCACTCCTGGCATGACCGCTTTCAGATACAGTGTGCAGTGGAGGGCCAATTGCTGTTCGTCTCGTACCGGCACTTAGGCCGTCAGCTTTAAACAATCTAAGCAACATTTGAAAAGATACGGACTGTTTTCGGCCCTATGTTTCATATAACTGTCGTTTTTAATTGCCACGCAACCAGTATCCTGAAGCGCATTGCACAGTACTTGAAGATGACTAACTTTGGCCTTATGCAAAACATTAGACAACTTAATGGAGCTGTCCCTTAGACGCATACGGTGAAAAGTTAAATTGGCGAGAGTGAAGATCGTATAGATTAGCGGTACGTAATTGTTGTTAGAAGTTTTTACGTTTATCAAGAAGGCACAGCAATCGTCGCCAACAACTTTTGATGAATTCAAGTAAGAGTAATCGCCTGTAATCTCAGTTGCTATCCAAGACACAAAAAAAAAAAAGAAAAATTTCCCTGAACGAAAAATCATGGATACAAGACTTGGAAAGTCTTAGGAACTTTTAGAGGCGGGCTTGGTTTAAAAACAGCACAAAAGCATTCTTTAGCGTATCTCTGTTCCCGTAACAGGTATAGTATACGAAAGAAAAGGCGATAGGCGCTTATGGGAAATAGATGTTTGGTCGGCTTCAGGACAAGAAAAACAGCATGAACAGTACGCGAATCAAAGGGTCGCAAGGGAGGCACTTTATAATATTTCCTTAAAGGAGAGTAATGGCCTTCGTTGAAATCATGCAGAGCAGATGAATTAGTTGGTGTTTAATAGTGAATGGCTCTTTAGTGGCGAACGCAGTTGGTGCTTAAAAAGAACAAAGGCAAAGTTATTGATTTGTGCCATAACAGTTATTTGGACAACTTATAAATGAGATTTGTTTCTTTTCCTTAAGTTGTCATTGCCGCCAAATGCGACATGACAAGTGTCGACGTTCGATAACCAAACACTGGTTTCCAATGCCTTCAACGGGATTGTAGCTAATCTCATTAAGGAACGAAACTTCCAAGAGTATCCAAGTTGTCGTGAGTGCGCAGAGATAATGAAAACCGAAGCTAGCTTCTGTGGCAAGGAAATAAAAACGGTGTTCCCATAACTATTCGAGTTAGGTCATGATCTATAGTAATGATGACTAAGAAAGCCAATATATGGGAGGTCGACGAGATGCTTCGAGGCGAGAAATAGCTTGGGAATTACCTAGAGGTTTGTCAGGAAAAAGACATATAATAGTACAATAGAACCATTGTAGGAATATGTATATGCAAAACATGACCGCAATGTTAAGGGTACGACGCACTATGAACAGATTTGATCGAAATATGGCATGAACGAATAGAGAGGAAATCATAGGAAAATACAGAGGCTAGTAGAGACAGGTAAAAGCGAAATGGCATTACACAACTGAACGTCATTCTGCGAGTCGGAGTTTGCCGATCGGTCGGAGTATTTAATATTGGCTACTTCTGGGGACTCCCGGCGCCAGCGACTCCGACTCACACATGAGAAAATGAAGCCAAGCACTGCACAGACAGAAAGCAAGCATTTGGGAAAGGTCGATTACGATCGTATGGAATAGAACAAGACATCGCCTTGTATCCGCAGCGTGTATGAACATTTTTATCGGCAGACGCGAATCATAAGTATGCTATTAAAACCCACGTAAATCAGAAAAGGGTCGGGTAATGGCTGATAGCAAACAAAGCGCGAAACCTGTCATTTAAATTCTATCAGTTCGACAGACTTTGAACCGTCGTGGTAAAAGATAACTGGGTAGAAAAGACTAAAAAAAGAATGTTAATTGTCGGCCAGCTTTCGCATAACTCAATTAGCTGGTGTTAGTAATTCTTCTGTAGCTTTTCGTCGGAAAGATGCAGGCCGCTTGATAGCAGACTGGCTTGAATAACTAGAAAAATGAAGGCCTTGCGATCATTGTAAGAAATTAACCAATCACAGAACATAGGATGCCCGCTGCTGCTCTACGTCTTTCAGCTGAACAACGTAACGTATGATAAATGATCATTATCAAAACAGCGAAGGCTGTCGATAACGGTAGCTAGTTAAATCAGCTCAGTAGTGGTAGCGGATATAATTTCGAAAAATAAAACAACATTCGCTGGCCGTCGCAGACTTCCTCTTGGCCTGATTTTGATACGCACGTCTATACAGTGTATCATTGGGTAGAAAACGATATCTTTTTGCCAGCTCATCTAGTGGCCAAAAACATCAGCCGAGGAAACAGAAATAACGGAGACCCTGCTAATATTTATAGGAATAGAAATGAAAGTAAAAAAAAAAACGTAACAAGATTATTGTTTTTTCTTTGTAGAAGCGAAATTTGTCGATGATTGATGCTTACCCTCATGCCTTGGAAGCGGGAAAGCGCTCGGAGTGGACGCAAGGCACGCAGGGTTCTCATCGTCTTGAACGCTTGGATTTTACCGGCTCCTAGCCATGTGGCTACTAGATTGATCACAGATACCTATGGATTAAAGGTAAACAGGGTGTGATGTAGAATAACGCGGGTTGCAGGCGCGTTCTTATCTGAGCGATGTTCTGTGAGACAGATCAAGATAGACTGTGCGTCTAGCTGATTGGCGGGGCCGCTCCGGCGCTCACGCTGCTGCCCAACAATCAGACCAACAGGGCGACTCGTGGAGTCGTTCAGACGGATTGTGTGCCGATTTAGCTTAGATTGCTTAAGCAGGCAGAGCAGCAAGCGCCGGAGCCTGCGACGATTGCACTGAGATAACATGATGTAAGCAGCAAATAGTAATGTCGTTGTTCTCGTAGTTCTAGTTTGTTCATTTGTTTGCTTCTACTAGAATAGAATGTGGGTGAATATAAACAAACATGAATGAATTAGATGAATGTATAAATGGGAGGTTCCTGGGAATGATAATGGATGATCAACTCTCATTGGTTTTGCTACTGTGTACTCTGTAGACACGGACGCAGGATTCGCCCTGGACGGAGCGATTGTAAGAGACTGCAAGAACGATTACATATTAATATCACGGTTTGGAAAAGGAGGATCGGGAAGCGAGGATTTCTGCTTGTTGCTGGCAGTGGATGTAAAGTCAAAATTCCGGGTGGGGATCATAAAGGAAAGGATTAGTGGGGAAGGAAACAGGTAGCTGGGACACGGTTTCAAGGAACGAGAGGAGCTCTATATACATTACTGCTATAGCTACAAGACCTCATAGCGATTGAAGGCGTAAAAAAGGACGAAATTCACACAGGTTACTGAGAGCAACGACGATGGGGTAGTGACAGTTGCGTCGATGAATAGAACGGTCACCAATTACCAATTATTAGAATCTTCCCGGCACTAGTTCCGTTGTTTAGCAATGCTATGCTTGCGTCTCCTGCTGCTTGTTTCTGTGAAGCTGATTGAACATTCGGTAACAGGAACTCTGGAGCTTGTGGTGCTTGTAGTAACAGAAAACCGCACTCTTTGGTAATTGTGTGAACGGAAGGCAGAGCGGTCAGTAGCGCTCGTTTTTCGTTGAAAACGTCATTGTTTTAAATCTATCGATTGCTTCGTCGACATTCTTCACCCATAACTTTTCTTTGCTGCCACTCTTCGTTCGATGATGATGCCACATATCGTATATTTACTGATGCATACGTTGAGTTCGTTGACAGAGTTCGAAATCTGAGAATTTATCTTCTAGCGAGAAGCTTGCCTCCCAAGCGAGACAAACTTCCATGTCTACAGTGGACTCTGAGTGTGAACAGCTCAGACCACAAGGATGCAAATACATCTAATCATTTAGTTCTAGTCTAATGTTTCTACTCTACGAACAAGTCACTACCTCTACTAGTTACCGCTAAGAAGTTACTCAATTATTCAATCGTGCTATTTTCTAATATTACACAATGTCTACTACATGGTCACATCTAATACTAACCAAGTAACTTCACATTCATACGTAAGTTTCTCATCTCATACCGGCTAGAGCCACTATTGGCGAGCAGTTTGATAACTTGCAAGTTTAGGTTTGATATTTGTTGCGCAGATCCGCAGTAAACAGATAGCATTTATAGAAATCGATAGGCATAACTTATATGCAACTTTCAACAGGAACTGTGCGTTTTCCTAAACAGACGTTTGCCCGGTGATTTGAGGCAATAAAAGAAAAACATTGAAAGTGTTCGCCGAAATCAAAGACGATAAAACACATAACTAAGGATACGCACGCACTATTAAATCTATAATTTATACGTACTACTGGTACACGTGCCGTCGAAGGTTTATTTTTTATTTAACAATGTGATGGTAAGAAAACCTTCCAGAGTCGCACATTAAACAAGATCTGCGCATAACCAAAGTATACTACTACTCATTTATATATATATGTGTATATACATGTACATGTCATGTTTATAGGCATGGCCTATATGACGATTGTGTGTGTCACACCTGAGCTAGCACAATACATAATGCCTTGCTTGGAGACGCTCCACACGCTGGCGTCGTGGATCGGTGAGCGTCAACCTGCCGCGGGTCCAATCCTCGACAGCTTCGCCTCGGTCGGGCGGTCACAGAGATTAAGCCAAATAAGGACTAGCCGTTAAGTATTAGCGTAACAGAGACGCTGCGTTGCTTGTACGTGAGAAAGTGAATCAATTTTGGTACACCGAAGGAAATTGAGAACAAAAAGGCAATAGAAAGTTCAGCGTACGGATACAATATCAGTATAATCAAAAAGCCCGCGGTGGGACGAGCGGTGGAGAATCGGTACCGCTAATAGAGGTCATTGCGGCGGTCGATAATCATAATAATGACAACAATAGCAATGTATGTATCTAAAGTTCGAGCGGGTATCGAGCTCTAGCGGAGCGAGCCCCTCTTCTTCGCCTAGCGCAAAGTTTCGTTTTCAGAGAAAGCAACGAACAATCAATCTCAGTCATCAACTTGAAGCGTTAGTAGCGTTAGTTTGCCCATATCACTTAAATGTCCACCCAAGTTTCATTCTAGAATTACCTTAATAATAATGGCTTTTCGTTGTGATGTCAACATCGTATATGAGTCAGCTAACATCAATCAACATGAACAGTGCTATACCACGTAGCTACAGCCAGTCCGGCAGTAAAAGAACTTAGTTGCTCTAATAAAAATAACTTGATATTTTCTAGATTGTTCTAGCTATATATTCTATCGTTTTTATTTCGTGCAACTTTCTCAGAATCATCTCTTGTGCTAACGCGTTGCTTGACGAAAACTACGTGTTCTCCCATTAGCACCCGCGAATTTCAAATGATGGGTGGCCTTCAGAAAGCGAGCGAGCGGGCGGGCGCCTCAGAAGGCAGACGAGCACGACACAATGTACAAGTAAGCTAAGATTAAATTCGTGGTTCTATACGTATTGTCCAATCTACACAAGCCGGATTTTTAACATGTCTTTCTTTTCTGCATGGTTCCGTTTGCTTCGACGTTCCATAGCTACTTACTCGCATCCCTTCCAGCCGAGACATGGCGCGGAGGGGACGAAGCGCCCGGAGGGTTCGCATTGTCTTAAATGCGGGTACTTTCCCAAAACCCATCATAGTTACTGCCAGATTAATAACCGATACCTGTCGAATAAGAGGAGGTTATTGGAGTGAGAGTTTCACAGATTGCCTAGTCGTCGACCAGGCTACCGAAACGTTTGATGCTAATGCGTAAGCCGAGCGGAGGAATCGGCCAAACATACGTTGGCGTAGCGTTTATTTTTTTATGTTTATCTTGCATCGTCATATTAAGTTTGTTCTTTGTTCACGTTCTCGCGCAAACAGCAGCACTGGCTTCGTACAACTGTCACCGCCACCATCGAATAATGGATCTGTGCCAGTAAAATCTACAAAATGCCGCTGTAGATCGATTTCAGCTAAAGGTGAAACGGCAATACTGAACAACAATGCGTATACTCCGCCCATCGCGCACTCAACGAAGGCACAATGTGATTGGATTGAGTGTCTCAGAGTACATCGTAAATCGTAGCCGTTGTATAAGCTTCTCATGAGAAGGTGATTAGGGAGTACAAAACAAAGCCCAAAACAGGATACCATAAGCAACATAACAACAAGATGTCTAACATAAATAACAAACGATACATGAAGAACCATCATTCAAAACTCAATGATTAGATACAGTGAGGACGAATAGCAGGTCACGCACAAGGATTGTGATACCGCTATCTTATGCTACGCTTTTCCAGCACAGTTCGTTCACTATAACTCAACAGTAATTTAGTCAGTACTAGTAACAAGCCGCGGCTTCGATTTACCTAGGCTTGTAGCCTTGTCAGGCGACTCAATAGAACGCCAACGAGTGATGTGTTAAGTTTAAGCTATACTTCACAAGTAACTTAGTGCATTTGTCCGATAGCGCCGACAAATCAAGCTCTACACAGCTTTCGGATACGCTGCGATTCGCCTCAGCTGGTTTAAAAACAAATGATGGTGATGCCCTGGGTCTGATCGGGGTAGCCCAAGTTCGAGTATCTTCCGACGCGACCCCGATCCGGGGGGCACCAGTCATATTACTCACGAGTACGATGACAAAGTCGAGCCAACACCACGCGTTGGTGAAATACTTTTGGAAACCAAAGGCTAGCCATTTGAGTAACATTTCGAAGAAGAAGATTACGGTGAACGTTTTGTCCATGACATTCAGTATGTTGATCAGCCACTGACGTTGTTTCAGATTTACGTCTTCCAAAGCCTACGAGAAAAAAACAAGTAGACAGAACAAGTGAGTGACGCATAACTTGATAATGAATCGTTCTTTCTCAAGTCATTGAAAAAGGTTCCGTCTTCTGAACGGGCAACAATCGAGGATCAATATGGATATGAATTACTGTTGCCACAGGATTGCAAACATGTTCACAGACAACGACACAGCCAAAGAGCTTGAAGGGTAAAGGGAGCACTGTTTAGAAAATAGCGTACGGGTCTTGGGACCGCATTTGATGGGTGTTTAGCTGGTATACTGTACCGTTTACACTTGCATCTAAGGCTTCCTCTCTAGTGGACTTCTTAAGCGATCTACATATATACATAGTAGCAAACAAGGAAGTAGCAGTAACGGAAATTATAACGCTGTTAAACGTGGAACTGATCTTCCAGCATCGGTTTATCTAGCTGGAAGATGTCGTAGCCCACTTACGTCCGATACTTTAATTTCATACGATACGGCGTTAACTGAAACGGCCTATCTTTAACAGTACCTATCTCCGACACCGCTTACCAAGGCGAGGCTGCTGGTCAAGATGAGGACGACGACAATGGTCTCGAAGTACTTATTCTCGACCAGAGCGAACGCTTGCGACCGGTACAATTTGTACTTGGCAAAAAGTGGCTGGGAATCATCGAAAATGCAGCAGCAGGCGAACTTCACGTAGCAGCATTCGGGACAACAATCGGCCGGCAGCTCAGGGATGATGAGGTCAGAGGCGGCTGTTTCAAGGGCGCCGCCTTCTAGTTGCTCCTTGTCTTCTTCAGCCCCTACATCACTACCACCAGCGTTTTCTTTTCCTTCTGCGTTTGCAGGCAGAGAAACGGTTGCGTCGCCGCCGTCGCCGACGTCATCCGCGAGGCCCTCCAGTTTGCCATCAACTTCATCCCCGTCGTCGCCGGAGGACTTATCCTTAGATGCGGCCAGGCTTACAGGCGTCGCGTCTTTGTTCACAAAGGCGTGAGTTCACCCATAAGGGCAGCAACGGCCGAAGAACGTCACAACGAAAAAGAACAACGACAGGATAGAGCAGTTAGATAACATATACGATAGTAAAAACAAAGTTTGAGATAAACAGTGGAAAATGCAGCCACGCATCTAAATCGCTATACCGATGGGTGGAGAAAAAGTAGAACTCTAGAATATTAATGATGCTAATGAATAAATACATACAACTGAAGGGAACGAGTAA
This sequence comes from Varroa destructor, assembly GCF_002443255.2. Taxonomy (NCBI): domain Eukaryota; kingdom Metazoa; phylum Arthropoda; class Arachnida; order Mesostigmata; family Varroidae; genus Varroa; species Varroa destructor. The sequence goes on from NW_019211458.1 coordinate 14,776,451, forward strand.
AATAACGAGTATAAATGTGTCGATCTCTGAACATTTGTAAAGTATGTAGGTACGGTCGCCGTAACTAGAAAACACTCTTTCCGAGCAAATTGTATTTATATCGAATAGAGAACATGTACTTGATAGACCAAAGCTTTATTGATTAGCACTGGCGGTCACAAGACGAACAGCAGACAAGCATACTTTGTCTGACAAATTGCCTCTAAAGGCGGGCTCAGCTTACTAAAATGTTTTTCCACTAGTGTCCTCATCCTTTAAGATACTGTTAAAAATATATAGAGCAGGAACACTACAGGACATTTCTGTTACTTGTGGCAAATGATGTTAGCTGACTATTTATAATTTCTGCTGGTAATGTCTCAGGCTGAAGTTTGGCGGTTTGTCTATAAGTGTGTCTATTCTTGCCATTCGTTTCAATTACGGGTTCACTCTATTTATGTACGGGAAAATGGGTTGTTTTGCTGTCGTTAGGAGCTTGGAAGGCATACTAGAATCTGTAATAGAAAAGGTAATAATGAGTGACGTGGTGAGTGAGACAGCTTATGTGCTTTTTGAAGTATCAGGAGCTTACCGGCAAACTGGGGGTTGTTCTCGTGTTGATCGAGGTTTGGAGGTTCGCCGCTGAAACGAACAGACGTCAAGCCGGTTCCGGCCGTGAGTGGGGTGGTGAGATTGTTCTCCATGGCAGGTGTCGCTCCACCTCCAACTGCCGCAGTAGTCGTAGTTGTCCGCTGTTGTCCACCAGGTGGCAGGCCCACACTGTCGTGAGACAGAGGCTGTTCAACTATACAGGAAGGCGAGCTGAGCGGCGTGGAGGCCCCAAGCTCGGTGTCTTGCACGAGGCCTTCGCCGTTGTCGTTCGGCTTTACCAGGCAAAAGTCGGGGCCTGGATGAACTTTGTTGCTAAATTCCTTTGAGTTGCCAATGATAGGTCGGGAATTGTTTTTAAGCTTTTGCATTACAATCACCTGCGCCTGTTGCTTATCAGCTTGAAAACCAATATCCAACCTGATCAAGGATTGGAACAGGTTGTACAGAAGTAGTCGAGCAGGTATCCGAGCGACATAAGTGAACCAAAAAGGAACAAACGGCATAATGTGACGCAATGATGTTCAATGCTTTTATCAACGGTTATCAAAAGTGGCGGAGAGTTATCAAACAGAGACGAAAAGGAACGGGAGCACCGAGAGGAAATCCCGTCGATATTAGCGGAATTAATGAAAATAGAAAACAAAAACGTGAATGAATCGCATTATTGATGGTAGTGTTATTATCGCGTTATTGATTGAACATAGCTGGAATGCCGATAAAATGTTTGACGACAGTGCCGGGCGTAAAATTAGAAACATTATTTTAGAAGCAATGACGCCATATGATTTATTTATGGTCTCTCTTGTTTGAATATTTTTGAAATTAGTTTTAGAAACTATGTACAGTACGGTCATGTGGCGCTTACGAAAAACCTTCTTCTACGCAATAAATTTAATAAGTTATAGTAACGTAGTAACTTTAAAAGGACAACCGGTAACAGTTTGCTAACTTTCATTTGTTCTGGCCTGGTAAAGATGTAGGAACTATTGTCCACTATAAATAGAGTCCAATGCTGGAGCCTAAGACCAGCATAAGACGCATCACCAGTGTGAAGGATACCCACATCTGCGGGCTAAAAGAAATGTTAGCGAAGAAATCTAGCTTGAATTCTATGTATCCGGCAAGGTGAATTTTTTTGTTTATGGATACTTGCCTATCGATGAGTTCGGGCGTGGGGCTATCCTTCTTAATAACCTGTCCATCCATAATAATGACCCCTGTGTCGAGGTCCAGGTCTTCGGCGTAGGTTTGATCCGAGATCTGGTTGCGCTGTTTACCCGAACATAGCTGCAATGTGGAAACAACCAAGACCTGTGAGGTCCCAACCGGCAACGGCAGTGGCCTACCAACACTTAAGCCATTAATAGTGACAGTTAAGGCAATAGCTCTGCGGCCATTCTGGCACTATAAATCATATGACTTCCCATGTTACATTGACGATCCGGTTTTGGTTTCGAAAAGCTGCGCCTCGCAAAAAAACTAAGCTAGCTTAACTTAATGTTCAGCACGCGAACTTTTCCCAAATCAGTTCGTCGGGGTGCTCTGCTTTGAAGGGGCATTGACTAAGTAAGTTTACGGAAAATCGCTTCGAAAATGGGGTACTCGTCGCTTACGGGCCAGGTCAATGGGTTTGATAGAAAGAGATTAGACCATAACGAATGGAATTAATGCTGGGACACGACATGAAGAAATACGTACGTACATTATTTGTGTTGGGTTTCTATTTGGTGCAAAGGTGATGTAAAGCTCTTTTATCGTCGGTAAACTATTATCCTCGTTGGATCTTACCAGACAAAACAGAGGAGTATATTTCAGTATTGAAGTTTAGAGATCATCAATCCACGATGAAAGCTTTTAAATAGCTTGGCAAAGTAGAGATTCGTCTGTCGTCTGTTACGTGAGTGTCAATTGGTAGGCACAACCTGATAAAAAATGAGAAATATTTCTAATTGTTTCCTTTTTTCCTATGAAATTGTGCCTTAAATTGCATATGCCAGGCACAGATGAGTACGCAGACGTGCGACGCAAGTTCGAGGGCGCACGCCGAAGGCCAAACCTGCTGCGGGTTTTCTACCCGATGGTCGTTGACTCGATCGGTTAGTGTTATGTCCAATGCAATTTGCATGCAAGTGTGTGTGCATACTTCACGTGTAATAAGGTCGCTCCGAGCATCGTTGTAGAGTTGGCTTTTAAGCTTATTAGCACCTCAGCGTCTCGTACCATCAGCAGGCGCTATGCCACCCTCGTTGTCGGAAGGAGTAGTTATACTGAGCCTAAGGTCACCTTTCTTGGCATCACAATTGCCGCACCTGTTCTTAGAAAGACCTTGGAAGCGAGGAAGAGGATGGAGGGAACCGTGACAACAGGGATTGCTGCGCTTAAGCTAAGCTTAGCACTTCCCTAAACCCCCTTCTAGAAACGGCTTTCAATTACCCAATTTTCTATGAGCAGTCTGGGCCAAACTTAACCGGGGAAAATAGAACAGAAAAACGGTAGATGGCACGACCCGAAATTCGTAAAAAGGCCTGCACAATATTTTGCACCGATGCTGGGTGGCTGTTTTAGGTCCAACATAGAGGTATAAAAACAAGGCAGTGCAGCTAAGGAATATCAAGGCTTACTGTGCTGAACTGGTCTTGATAGCAAGATGCATGCTCTTGCTGTGGGGCACTCTACGGCTTTAAATTGACTAGTCAACGAAAAGATGCTGATAGCCCAACAACGAATACCCAAAATATAGTCGACCTTGGCCTAAAGGTGAAGAAAGTCATCTCATGTGCCTATATATATATATATATAGCAGTACTTCTAATAAAAAGGCGATGACTACGAGGTAAATTGGATACATTTTTTAAATGAATCTTTATACTAATTGAGTGCTATGCGAATATAGTTCGGTCTACTTAGATAATCGGCTATTATATGAGGATGCGCATGTACTACGGAACGTTCTAGAATCTCTATTTAGATAAACGACCGCGATTTTTATAGTATATAAACAGTGCACTAATAATAGATTCTAGATGTAGCTAGTGCGGGGCTATTTTTATACAGTATCGATACTTTGCTGTGTTCATTTACAACCAAGTCGTTTCTCTGCTCTCTACAGACAGATTATTTTTTTCTGTTTCTAATTCAGCTATCTGTTTAATTAGCAAGCCCTACTAATTCACGCGTCAGTTACCTAATTTGCTCACTGAGCCATGTGCCTTCCCTCTTTAGTATCGACCTAACCAAGCGTCTTGCTGAATATCAACAACAGCTCATGTCCATTCGACTGATTCCGACCGACCCAGTTCCTTCTATCCACTAAGCAAGTTCGTAGCAAAAAAAAAGGCGCCCAGCAGACAGCCTCTGCCTGTTGCTTTTTCATCTATTTTTACAAACTACTCACCGACTGCTGGCGGTGCAGGGAAAACTATTTTCTGTTTGTGTCGTTCACACGCTTTGACTCAATCAGGGAAACCGCGCGGGCTGCGTATACCCCCCCCCCCCCCCGTTCCCCCGTCTAAATCTGCTCGAATTTCCCGTTCCGCCATCTCTATATAGGCGTTACGAAATTACTTGCTACGATTAGGTTTGAGATGCAGTTTTTATCTGTTTTAGATCGCAACCTAACCCTCTGCTCGAAAGGGGTGATGGCTACTATATTATCGAGAACAGTAGCAAAAAGTACGAGCCTTTAGATTAAGAGCTAATTGAAATTGAAAGGAAATAGCAGATCTAGTTAGGCAGGTATCGATTATATGCATAACTGATACGTGCACCGACCTCGTTACGTTGATTTAGTAGCTGCACTAGCTTTGGTATGGGAGTCGAGAGTGAGAACGTTGTTGGCTGTGTTGGCGTGCACACTGCCGCTGCCGGCGTACAAGCTGTCGTGCGCGATTCGATGCACCCCACAACTCATGCATATGGTAACCTACCATGAATAGATCTCGAAATTTTTTCTTAATCCATCTTCCGGCTCGATGAAAACGGTCTATAGCTTCTTGTAATTTCTTTGTGTCGCCGGAATCGGGATTGGCCTGAAATTCGAAAAGTCAAATTCGAAGGTGCCAGGAGAATTAGATTGCACTATGTGTATTACCTGGCACCCTTACACGTGTCGATTCATATACTCTCACACTTCATAGAAAATAAACCATACGCTCTCTTTAGCATACGAATACAAGTTTCTTTAAGTCTAATGGTTCATCATTGTACGGTATTCAACGTAGTACAAGCATTTTGCTTATGGGTTAGTCCTAGTAGTTTTACTGACGTCAATCGTGCCGGCCGTGATGGTTACGATCAATCGAAAAAACCGCTGATTGATCATTTTATTTTTACGTATCTTATATTCAGTATATTTTTACGGCTATTTGTGTTCATCGCTAGTGGGCTTAGACAGTTTAATTTGGAAGGAACATTCCGAAAACAAAAACTCAATATGATCACTTGAAGAGATCTCTGTCCCTGCGTAACGAATACGGAAAATGCACACATGCACTTATGGCCTAGAATAGTTATTTGTACATTAAAAGTCCGAACAATTTACCACCAGCTTCAGATATCAGTATCGAACCATCATCCCTTACCCACACTCGTTAGGGACAATATGTCACATTGTTGTTAAGTGGCAAAAAAATCCACGTTGTATAATAGGCTACTGTCCATTATTGCCAACGATAGTTATATTGTGGCAGTGGTTGTGATCAGCCTCTAGGTTCCCTAAACTTCTACATTGTCGTCTACACTGACTTTGGCAAAGTTTGTCCGGCGTATGGCAAGACACTACTCTCTCTAGCTATTTCAGTTGTCCACTAGGATCATGTCGGTGATATTTGAATAAAATTTCGCTCAAATATAGTCTACTAATCGACGTTCCAGCTGCCTATCATACTCGACTTTAATAACCAACTGGACCATTGCTTTGACTGGCAATGGATAAAAAATAACAAATCCTTCTGTATATCTTTGCATGAGTATTAAGGCGCATCGACACAGAGGAAAAATCAAGCTGATACGGGAAACATCAGCAAATATTATTCAAAACTGACCCGCTAGGCAGCGCCTACTCTCTACGTATCGTCCGAGCGCATCTTCCGTCGGTTGCCTCGCGTTTACTGCCACTTCCTAGCTCCTTTCGCCCCCATTCGTACAATCTCCTCGCTTCCTCCTGTTTCCGCACCTGCTACTCTATCTTTCTTTTTTTTTTTTACCAATCTGCGCGCTTGCATCCCGCTGTTCTCCGTTAATGTCGATTATCTGAGGGAACAATAAACTAATGCATTATTTTTCCATTTCGGACGCCATTTGTGGAAAGGTCTTCTCCATCCTATGCTCTTGCGATGGCGAGCAGGTGGTTCTCTCCGCTGACAAAATTGACGTTGCTCCCGTCGCCCTCGACGTCGCATTTGCCCCCCGTCGACGGCCGGGTCGCTTTGGCCGAATGATGTGTTATTGTGACATATATCTCGTGTACCTATATTCAAAAACGTCAGTGCAACTATTCCCATAAACAGCAACCTCGAAACGCTGGCCAACAAGAAACATCTTTCTACTTCCACAATGAAGATAAAAGAAAGACATGCTGGTGAAACGAGCTGCCACTCATCATCTTCCATCCTGTCCGTCGTCGATCTTCGCCGGCTTTGTCAACCGAACGAATAGCCACTATGATGGCTCTTAATTGCACATTTTCTAGCAACGCGTATTGTTATTTCTCGATAGATTCTTATTAGCGTTGCTGGGTTGACTGGTTAAGTCGAACGCTGTCCTGTGTAGTGCACGTAAATCTGACCCTGTGATAACTAGCCATTTAATTAGCCAAGTAGTGCCGTAAAATATCGCACAGCGTACAATGAGCCTGTGGTGAAAACGTGGTAAGCAACAAATAAGATGGACGACTGATTACAAACCTGTGAAAGGTTGGAAGCTCCAAACGAAGAGAGCAACAGGGCCAAAAAGAGGTTGAGTACGACCAGGTTGCCAATAACGACGGTGGCGAGAAAGAACGGGATACAGGGCCAGCCCGAGACCCACATACAGTCCCACATCGACTCGATCCACTCGCCGCATAGCACCCGAAAGACAATCATCAACGAGTGCATGAAATCTAAGAAATTCCAGCGCGGCACTTGCTGTTCCGGGAATCTGTAATGAAAATAGAGAGATCAGACGATAAGCAGGATTAAGAAAAGATTATCGAATCATTTGTTAAAAAAGTAATAATCAGATAAGTTTACGACTCATTGAGCCTTTCTTTAATGCCATTGTTATTGATAATCAACGACCTGCTGAAATCGATTGTAGCAACATCAACGGCGACGGCGCGGTAGCCGCTGGGTGCGTTACTCCATACCGCTGTTCTTAGATTCATGTAGTTGGGGTAGTCGCACTAGTACCAAGCTGCGGCAATCATCTAACATCGCCAGCAAGTGTAATAGCACCTGCAGTACCGCTAATGGCGCTCGCGGTAATAGCACGTGTAAGCACGCATCACCAAAAGCGGCGAGAACCCGAGGTAGTATGGGAAGACAGTAGCCGTAGGCCAAGACAGGGGGATTCCAGGGGTCTCTAGGGCAATGGCAGCAGCCGCGGTGCCGGCGGCGGATCGAAATGGAAATTCTGTACACGTAAGTGCGTTCGCTCGCTTATCTCCGTTTGTAAGGCCGTGGCGATGGTGGCTTTCTCCCTCTATCTCTGATCGTTTCTGTTATTCGGACGGTGTCGGTGGCTCACTTAACGTTATGAAAGGGTGTGGTCGAGTCAACTTGCGAGCTGCTTTCTCACCAAAACATAATATTGGGCCTGCCTGCCTGCCTGCCTGTCCCAAGCAAGAAGTTGCTTCAGAGAAAATAGTTGGGGATATCAAGGACAGGTTAAAGAAGAAGTGGATGCAGCTAGCGATCGCCGACCGACCAGAGGACTGACTCCCGGCAACCCCACTAAACCCTGCGAGACCACGAACGAAGTCACTCCGGCGGCCGCGCTCGACCTAGAAGTTGGACCCTATGTGTTCGCGTCTTGTACGGCGGAATGACCATAGCAGTAGCCTTTTTGTTGCGATGCCTGCGGCGGCGGTGGCGGCGCCGCAGACTGTAGTATTATTGTATGAGAACAAACTCCTTCCATACGCTATATGCAGGCTGGCCACATCCCACACCCGCGACCAGCAGCAGCGGAAGCTAACCGCTGTTGTTACCGTGGAGCAAGTTTTGACCTTCGCCTTCGTCGAGTGGGGCCGCATACATCGTACTAGTATCACGAAGAGAGAAGCGAGGTCACAGGGAAGCTGACAGAGAGTGAGAAGCGCTACAATGAGCCAACGAAGGAAAAAGCGTGAAGTGCGATACTCACAAACACTTGTTGTCGAGATAGTTCTTGCCGAAAAGTTGCATGCCCATAACGGCGAAAATGAAGATGATAATTCCCAACACAAAGGTCAGGTTACCCAGAGCTCCTATCGTCTTGCCCATGATAGATATCAGTAGATTCAACGTTGGCCATGACTTGGCTAGTTTGAAGACTCTCAACTGTAACGTACACACGCAGAAACGATTCATAATTTTTACTTATTGCTTTAGTTAATGCGTTTAATGCGCGCGGCAATGTGTCAGAGAGAAATATATATATATATACGTATACAGGGAGAAAGAGAGAGAGGGAGGGAGGGAGGGAGAAAGAGTCTGGGAGATACAGCGACGTAGCAATGGCAAAGACCTAATAATAATGTAGACACTGCCTACAGATCTGTTTAATTTGGCAAATCCCGGTTTATCTGCAGCAGCGGCTTTCACTCAGCCCCGTGTTGTGTTCGAAGAAGTTGCGGCAGCAGCAGCGAAGATGAGCAGTCACAGGATTCAGAATAAGAATCTGGTAACAATGGCGGCTTTGAAGGCGATACTAGTGTGGCCGTACTGCTGCCATTCGTTGACTGTAGTCCGTATGTATAGTCAATGAAGCCATAACGCCGAAGGATCATTCATAGCACGGATTGATCCAGTCCTAGACTTCACGCCTGCGGCTACCACCGCCACCGTTGTGAATTCCTTAGGTCGAACTCGCTGCAGCTTGGCATGAGCCTCGCACCCTACTCCTATTATTGTTTGTCATGCTGCTGATGCAGCAGCGAACACTAGTAAGGAAAAACAGGCACGACATGACTCGATGTTTTGGCAGGCTATTGCCTCTACGAAAAATACAGAATCAAGGAGATGAGACAGCAAAATACGGTAGAAGCTTTGCTGTAGAGAACTCACTGCTTGAGAGCAAAAACAGCGAGCCCCCAGTCTCGCCTGCTGTCGCTGACTGTTTCTACTACTGCTGCTATATGGACGTTGTCATTCTTCTCAATATTTTGTCCCTGAAGAATGTCCATTGCATCGACTCAATCACAAAATTTGACAGTTAAGCTTTCAGTACAGATGAGCATAGACAACTAGTTGACGCACTGGCAGGCCAGCGATCGTAATGAAGATGCGACTAGCATTAGTCAATTGAAAATATACTTTCTCATCTTCGCGTGCGCGGTATCGAGATCTCCAATGCTTAACAAGAACGTAAATCCTTGATCGGTCCGGCTGCTCTCGATATGGCAAGAAGGGTAGCGAAACATGACTTGTTGTCGTGTGTATGCGCTGCATAAGGACACTTTCTCCCTACTGGCCTTAATTGCGATGCTCTCTCTCTCTCTTTTATTTTTTTTCTTACATTCCCTATATCCTGTTTATGTCCTATAAAAGTAGTTCCCCTCTCAACCTGCTACAATCTACTTAGCCTACCATTCTTGTTCTTCGTCAACTCAAGGCGCCAGACTCACACATATGCATTGCGGAACGAATGACGGAACAGATTACGACGAAAGCTTAAAGAGTAACGGAAAACATTGTTCTGAATGTGTAGAGGAGTTTGTGTTAATGCAGAAAAGGGGGCTGAGGATAGATTCAGCACTAAAAACGAAACAGAGGGTGGTGATGGCGGGCGGAAATGACTTTGGCCTAACAATGATGATTGTTATGTTAACTGTCTTCACATATTAACTAACATGTGATACTAGCATTAATGTTACTACTTACAAGTCGAAATGAACGCAACACAGACAATCCTTGTACGCCTTCCAGACCCAACTCGAGTAACGACAATGCAACAATGATAAAATCAAATATATTCCACCCTTCTTTAAAATAATTTTTTGGACTTTTCGCCATAAGCTTCATGGTCGCTTCAATGGCGAAGGTAGCGGTGAAGAACTGAAATTACAAAGTGACAAAGGCAAACTACAATAAGTAACAGGGAAGCTTCAAAGTAGGTACGACGTTTATGATTACTATTAATTGCTGGAGTTAATTTGTTTCTAGCCTTACTGCTTAACACCGATACGTATGTGTCGAAACCGTTGAAAGATGTCGGAATCGCACTGGCCCATTTGGATGATGGCAGCAATAGTACTGAGCCCTATGTTCTGTTTGCATCAGGCCGTGCGATTTGTATGGTCCATTGTACTACTGTGTCAGCTATTCCTCTATCGGATCAGCAAACATGGCACGTGTTTGATATATTCCTGCATGTAAGCTATGGATCGGCTCGAATCGAAGCCAACCCGTGCGAGGCGTACGTGCATACTTGCACGTGTAAATAATGTCAATCTAAACACCATTCTGCTTCTGCTCTTATCTGAATGTTGTCGGAGTGAACGAATTGAGACTGCGCTTCGTAGACAGCAGGTCCATCTTGTCCACATCCATAGCTATTCATATTTGTATCACGTACACTTCAGATACGGCCAGCTTAGCGACGACAAGGGATAAATGAAGCATTGAAGGGAGAGTATTTACTTGTTGTAATGTTAAATAGTGAAATAGCAGATACTGAGACGTTTGTCAGCAAAAAAAAAGAAATTCATCTTAGTTTGTTAACATGACATGGTTGAAGGTGCTGTGTGCCAGGCTACTGAATCCATAACAATTACTTTTACATGAATTATACTATACTACATTTTGACTAGATGATGTACGAAGAAAACACCATTGAACTCACATAGTTTCCTGAGCGGAGAACGTTTTCAAAATCTCGATCCATGTCGTGATGGTCCATGGCCATGAATAGCGTGTTGACGACAATGCACAACGTGATAAACAGTTCCATAAAGGGATCAAATACAATGAGACCGATTATCTCTTGGGCGCGTATCCAGCACCAGCAACAATCCCACACGCAGAAAATGTCGATACATTTCAAACAGCCAGCGAGACACTTTTCCTTCCATTTGGCTTCGACATCTTCTTCCTCGAGAGAGCCTTCGTCTTCGTCATCTGTGGAAAAATAATAGATGGAGACTGTGCGTTAGACGTGCAGTTGGCCCGATCGTTAACATACAACGAACTCTACCTAGTAACGCGATCATGCGTTTAGTTGAGCGGTGAATTGCAGTGCTTTGGTGCGAATTGGCCTCCGCGTGCTCGACCCGCCCGTCCGCCTGCGTGACACGACGAGACAAGCCACCAAAGACCCTATCTAAACCTAAATAGAAAAAACACACCAATGGGACCGAGTTTCCACTGCTTCTGCATTTTTCATACCAAGTCCTTGTTTACCACTTCCTTCTCGTGTAGCTGACCAACTGAATCTTGACCAGATGTTGCCAATCATTGCTTTCTGCTTGAGCGGTTATTGTGGCTATTTCAGCCAATTTGAGACTTCAGAACACGAGTGACGCATGCAGCGTTAGTAATCGCTGGGAGTCATTTTCAATCATATCGTCCAATGACTACATTTACCTGCGGAGCGATCGACTTGTTGACGCAACACCATCTGATCTCGAGTCTCAAATTGAGCCATGACCGTGGCTTAGAAACAGACAGCGGAATTAACGCGCAAGCACGTTGAACTGAAGAAGGGAGTACTCAGTCAGGCGAATATACGTTCATTCTAAGCGCTGTGTACGCCAAATGACTTCGGGACTTGCTCCCTAACGAAAAGTGGCCTAAGCCGCAGGCACACCGTATCACGCCTGCCGGTGGGGCCCGATGCAGCGGCCATTGATAACAACGTCATCAGACCAATCGATTTAACTCGACCCGGGCTCACAACATATCGACACATAACACGTAGCTAGATAAACAGCGTTGGCAGCTCAGCGCTAACAATCCTCTAGAAAAATACAGAACCTCTGTAACCTAACCTTGCAAGACGTCTGATCGTTTCCTCGTCGCCTTACCTATTACTCCTCACATTACTTAGGTAACAATAATACACTGGGTTAGGAAGACTTAGACCACTGAACTGGCATGGACGACGCGGCTGCACGCGGATGCATCGCGGAGCTGACTGGACATACTGTGAAGCGTACTTGATCTATTACGCTCACAAGATCGCTAATGCGATAGTAGAGTTCTTGCTTACTTACCGCGGTGCACGTAACCAGTGAATCTGATTAGCCTTTAATTAATAATTTCCCCTAGTTTTTTTAATGTCGCGGATTTCCACGATGCGAACAAAATCTTCATATTCTGAATACTGATATGGGCTCAATGGACGTTTGTCTAACAGAGAGAAAAAGAAAAGAAGGTTAGCTCTCCGCACCACATTGATCAGATCATCGATGCCGGAGGCACACGTTTTAGTTGGCAAAAGAAACACGAAGGTCATGATTTTAGCCGTCGATAAATTCAACACATCAACAATCATTAACAGTACGACTTAATCTCAATTTCTTTCTCACTGAAGATGCTAACATATGATTCTTCGATGAAGACCTAGTGGCAATTCTATTACGTAACGACAATGGCTACTGACAAATACCGACTAATGGATGCTAGCTATCCCTCGGGAAAATCAGACGGAATAGTGATGGCTAGATAGACGATCGTCAAGCAACACCCAACCATCCTTTTTAGATATTGGAAGACTCGTCGCGTGACACGTACGTATGATCGCAAAGGACCGCATGATTCAGGGAGATCAAGTTCCGCAAAGGTACATATTTCTCGAGCAAAAATAGAGCATCACTGATTTAGGATTCTACTGATGATTGATCTGACCATCAATTTGGTTTTATTTGCTTCGAAGTGTATTGTCGAACGGTACAGGGCCTAGAAAGATGTGATCGGCACGATTTTTATGGCTACAACAAATTGCCGTACGACAATTGATCAGAGAGTATTAGAAATTCGATAAATACGCTCAGAGGCGCCTACTGAAAGTTTCGCCGTAGCATAGGCTTGTGATTGGCCAGATGACTAAAATCGAATGAAGATCGGCTGATTCATATTTACCGCTGAACGAAGGTGAAACTCTGTAAAGTGATCCGTTGTTGTCTCACGCGATCTAGTCCCAATCGAAAGCAAAAGCAAATAAGCATTAAGCCACACTGCAAATCAGTGAAACTTGTGGTTTGTTGTTTGTTGGTGATTCTGTGACTACTTCTACGGTTATGAATTGTATAAGGGCGGACGTTGTGGGTTTTGAACGCTCTCCAGTAATTACTCATGCAGAAAAGCAGCAAGGGCAGTAAGCAGAGGCATTTCGGGGTCCGGCCGGTCTTTTTCTAATCGCTCAGATTTTGGACTACATTGACATAATGCGTTGCTATGGTGTCGGTCTAGCTTAATTTAGAAGGAGATATTTGCATGATATTATGGATAATGAAATTACATTAGTATTTGAGTAGTTCCTGTTGGTTAGTTCGCGTTCCCTATCAAGGGGTTGTGTAGCGGTATCCATCACCGTGGCGTTCCCTACTCTGTCAAAATCCTCTATCGAGGCAGGAAATGCCCATTTACGTGACACTGCGCAACCCCTACGTAACCGAAGATTAAAATGTGAATGTGTACCTATGTGTGCTTGTGTGTGTGTGTGTGTGTGTGTGTGTGTGTGTGTGTTTGACTGTGTGTGTGTGTGTGTGAGTGTGTGTGTGTGTGTGTGTCTGTGTGTGGTTCGTGGTTCGTTTCCTATTAACTATGCCAAATGGTGCAAATCTGGTGCAAGCTTGCGACGCAACCAAAGAATAGAGTCTCGTCCGGCTTCAAAGTTAATCAGCTTCATTCCCCTAAGGCCCGTACAGCAGTATCCACTTAAAGAGCTGACGCCAGCAGCCTAGGTCAGGCTAGACGAGCACTAGTGAACGAAGCAACCCGGACCTCGTATGGCAATATAGCTATATATTGCCACTATGGAAACGCTTTTTGATAGGGATTAAGGCTTTGACCGAAGAATCTAACTGAAATGTGTTCTGCAAATAACGTTTTTCGCTATCTGAACAAGAACTATTGTGCTTGCTCCGTTTCTGACTGAGCTTGTCTCAAGCATTGGGCAAAGTAAAATAGGACCGTTTCGTGACCCTTATCTGGTGATGGCGATATCAACAGTTCCACAGCGAAATCTAGCCGTTTTGGGGATCTTCATTTGAATAACCAACAGAAGTTTAGAGGACATCTTTTGACTGAATGGTAATGGCCTTACACGCACTATCCGTGTTATTGTTATCGTTATTATTCTAATTTTGCAAACGCTCAATTGAGCTGAATGTGGCCGATTCGGAGCGATCTGGACGTCGACGTGTTACGGCTGGACGTAAGTTGTAACGTGTTGATATATAGGGATGCTAGCTCTTATTCGGCAGCGCATCTTAGTCTTTCTATGGAGACAGAAAAGGGTCCGGCAGGGTGTTTATCTGCAACAGTTGTGACTTCGTCAACACGGCAGGAGACGACCTTGGGGCACGCCCAAGTGCAGATTTACATATGTCAAAAGTCTAGAGAATGAACACGAGAGCTTAATGTAGCTCTACCTGCCTTTTGCTTTCTTTCGCAAGTTGTAGTAACGAGTACTTAAGTACGCCGCTGTGACACTGACTAATCTTAATTATTACTCGTCATTTTTCTCATTTAGTACTTTCCGTAATGCAATTAAATTAATCGTATACAAAAGGTCATATCTAGACCTCTAATGCCACCGTGTTGGTGCGATGTGAACACTGCTATTACTGCTGTTGCTGTTTCGTTGAAGTTTAGATACGATGTTCGTGAGGAATGGGCAGTTCTACCGAATAAATGGTAACCAGGGATTATTAATACAGGCACACTCACAAGTGCCACTTTGTGAAGGACCATAATTATGGCGCGGTAGATCGGTGGCTTTGGAGGCCAGTGCATACGAGGACCGCAAATCTTTGGACAACGGATAGTCTTAGCGGTTTTGACGAGTGGACGGAGGGCGTATCACGCGTAACATCGCTTGCTCCATTTAAACGATAGTACTAGTAAGCAACTGACTGAGAGCATGCGTGGAACCATGGTTGTCTCGTGGGAAGTGAAAGCGGACGGCGATAGAGGGGCACAGGGGACAGGTCAACGATGCCACGGCCGTCGGTTAGACATGCGGCGAACACGCTGCCCCTTTTATTCCACCACTGTCGGCTTTACAGAATCGAGCAGAAATAACGGAAAAACAATGACGGTTGCAGAAGACGGTACCGAGAAACGGGCAGCCAGTGGGGAGCACGCACAATCTTATATTATGTAGTCGTGGCGATCCCTTTGCCGATTCCGTTGGTGGTAGCGAAGAAACTAATTAGAAATTACAGTTTTCTTAACTGAACCAATAAACTAATTCAGATCAAAGGATTTCGGTCCAGTCGACACGGTTTAAACAGTTCAATCGTTATAGGTGAGGTGTGGCGTCGCGCTGTTGCTCCGGCGATTAAACGAAGACGATTGCGAGGTAACAAGAAGACGAGCAGAACGCCTACGACAACGGCCCGCCGCGCGGAAGACTGTAAAGAATCAGTTGCTCTAATTGAATACAGAAGTTTTGAACGCATAGATAGTGAAGGGCATGTCGCTCTTTTTTAAACGGAGCTTTAGCTAAATTCAGCCGCTGAGTTAAGGGGAATAGTTAGTCGCCGTTCGTCGTGTCTTCGAACGATTGTTTTTAAACGTGACAACAGATACCGGTGAGTCGTTATTCAGCATCGATCGCGTATATCCGGTAACAGCAATCGTCTACGTTTCACGCCTCTGCAATATGCATAGCAACGCATTGACCCTCAGCAACTCTCTTGGCCAATGGGTAACACCTATGCAAGTCTTCACTTGAACCCCCAATCGACTCGGACATTTGCTTCAACCAGCGCAGATCCAGCGCATCTTAAACGAATGGAAACGCTTTTTTTTGCGGTATATATGGGCGCACACCGTGTCTAACAGACCGCATCGTGCATGCACGTTTGTGTCGTATATATGTATATATACGCTACAACGTTGTAATATCATACCAATCACAATCGAATAAAATATCCAGAAGCGTGTGTATGGGCGACTGTGTTAATGGTGACAGTGGTCTCTCTCTCTCTCGCTCGTTTTTTTTTCTTTCCTTAACTAAAAATGACTGAATTAAGCATGAATCAAAAAAGGAAATTCGTCTATGCATAATCTCCACCGGTGTCGCTATTTACTATTTCGTAGCAGAAATCGTAGTACCCATTACGCAGCCATTCCGTAGTATCAATCGTCAATTCAATCGCTTAGTTAGCATTATCGTCGTTACACCGGTCAATATTGAGTACCTTACCTCTCGCTTGCACCCTATTTCTGCAACTACGGCAGCGTTCTAATGGCTAATCATTGCCGCATTGACCTCATCAGCATCGCCATAGTTACTCGTGACCAGCTTCATCAACTTACCGCACACGACTCGATTCATGGTGATAACCACAATAGCATCAACAAATGTTGAATAAATTGTTACTAATCTTAAGTTTATTTTTCTAAACTAGCCATTACGCCCTAGTCGATCTAGGTCGACATAATGCGCGAGCCGTGTGCAGCTTTGTCGACGATTTTATTGAAATGACTAGGAAAAAAAGAAAAAAAATCAATAGCTAATACAAGAAAACAGTGGCGATATTAATAGTCGTGGCATAATGATGGCACGATGGGGAAACAATAGCTATAATAACATTAACAACTGCCAATATCATCCGCTGTACCCAGTCCGGTCAATTCAGTCCAGGTCAAAAGGCTTATGCATAACGCAACGGGGAGAGAATGAGGGGATCACCGCTACAACCTAGGCATGTCGCGCTCACTATACTACTTCAGGCTAAATACCTCTCTCGCTGGCCTTGCTTTGGCGGCCAGCTGCCTGCTCGATGATATCGTTGAGGACCATCACGTCTGAAATACAAGCAGCAGAACGAAAATATGTATGCATGCATATACACAGCGTAACGAAGAAGATGGAACCCCACGTCGAAATGCACGCAGATATAATGGACGGCAATGAGGACCGAGTTAACAGCCATCCCAGCAACGGCCACGATAATCGAGCGAAACAATGGAAGACAAGGACAAAAAATGAAATGTATAAATCACTTGGTTAGATATGTCGATCGAAAACCTATCGCTATCGCGGCGATGAGTACAAGTGTGCTTCTACTATTGGCATTATTTCTATTTCCAGTTTGCTTTGAACCATTTCTTAATAACAATGTAAAAATAACGCAGTGATAAGCGGTCTGCTTGCTTCAAAATTTAGGGTCGCTTAGGTTGAAAACCGGGCGTACACGCATCTTCCTCCGCGAGGGACCAGACGCCCCAAGCTATATTTAACAACAGCGTCGGATGTAGATGCTCAAAGTTTTTCATAGTACTAACTGTCAGCATTGTTATTATTAACTGAATCTGGCGGCAGCAGCACCACCACCGGCAGATGGCCAGATTTAGTTAGTCATTTTTGGCCTGTATTTTGTGCTGTCAGAAAGGTCAATGAGTTGATACCCACACAGCTGATGTGCTGACAAGGAGAAATAAAGGACGAGAAATACAAGGTTCCAAAGGTTTGGGAAAGGCGGCAAGAGTAGAGCCTGCACTGTTCGAGGCTCTGGGAATACTACAGAGAGGCAGTCGGCAAGGTAGAAATGTACCTGACTTTAACCGCCGGTCAAATAAAGTTACAGACTGGCTAAGACGCGCTCCATCTCTATGAAATGGAAGCAGTGCAGGCGATAATGATAACAGAATGTGGGGTGGCTTTTGTTGAATACAAGTTTTAATTTGTGAGTGCGCCACTATCTCTTGCCACCACAAAATGGCACGTATGACGAGAAGCTCGTTTTACCGAGAGCGATTTACGAAGTCCACACAGGTATGTTGGCACGATTTAAGAAAATAGCCTCGTCCGATAGGAATCGACCGATGGCGTATTCATTTCTACAACTATTTTTTAGCTAGGAAATCTGCTTGCGTACATAGGTCGTGCGTACGGCTCGCTCACGGCGTACTACACGTTTTCGACTTGGCGAGCATGACTATGCCATGAAAAAGTAATAAGCAACACGCCTCAAAAGCGTGTGATCTACAGACCTCGTCGAGACGACTAGTTATATACAAAGATCACTTACCTCTCATATCGACCATAGGATGCCGAGTCGACGGCTCCATATATGGTTTGTTAACCTGTTTAATTTTAGATAGAATGTAGTCTTCAGAATCCAGCCGCGTCTCCTATAAAAAATATTGATAGACAAACATAGCGATAATACCATTGTCCCAGTAGATTACTAAGTAAATACTAAGATATTACTATTACTATTAGTTTAATAATGTCGTAAAGCTATTATATTATTTGTACGTTTCTATACGGTTAAGTAATGGTAATGCACTATAAGCTCGTACAAAAACAATTGGAAAACAGCCAAAAAAAAAACACAAACTGCCAAGTGATACAAAGCACTTGATGAGACTATATGAGCAGGCACTTTAACTCAGGACAAGATTTCAAAAAAACATCTATATAATCTTCACATTAAGCCTAAAAAATACAAAGTACACATAGTGAAGCGTGAAAGTATGTACTGGCTACTTATTTTACCTGATCATAGAAGTAATTCTGTAGATTGCGTGATCTCGATCTCAACTGCGACTCCTTCGTTAAGCAGTAGACTTCCCCGTGCGAGGTGTACGACAATCGCGACGAATGTGATGTGTAGCTGCTTCTGCGAGAGTGCTGCAAATTGGAGTAGAGAGGAATAATGATGGCCCCGTTGTCTTCCGACATTGGGGTGACCGCGGCCGAGTCGTCGGCGAACGGGAGGTGTTCCTGAGCGTCTACGTATGTCTGCAGTAGTAATGGTTTTGCCCCTCCATAGCAGGGCTGTCCACCGCCACCCCCTGGACGGCGACCAGCGGCACCTCCACCACCGTTCGCTGGATGACCGCTAGGTCGCCATTGGCCACTTGAACGCGAGCCCCGCCGGATATTGAATGGTGAACCAGGCAGAGACAAACTCGCCTGTTACGAAGTAGCACATGACAATTGCACCAGTCCGTGGTTAGACAGATATCAGACCACCGTTGCAATACAATGATGTAAAAATTACATGCAGAAGTAACGACTTTTAATTACGCTGTTTACGCGGTTGAACCGACAGAGGTAGGCTATGACATTTACTCTATTTGGTGGCTTTTCAAAGTGTCTTCAAAGACGGACGACATTCCTACACACACACATATACATATATTTAATTTATTGCGAATATTACGATATTTGCCCTTCCTTAATTTACCAAAATTGAAGTCATTCATTGAATTAGATACATTGATAGGATCCTTAGGCATGTAGGAAGCTTTAATTCTTAAATCAATCTTCCACAGTCAGTCTGCTAAGCTTCTCCGGCAGAGACCTTGCACGTTTCTGCGCAAGGCCTGTACCTAATGATTTGCTTTTCTTCTTACTGATTCTCGTTGTTGTCTCTAAGTAATACAGCTAGAGCTAACTTTTTCAAATGTGTTTCGTTGTTGATCGTTTTTTTGGGATTATTTGAGGTTGGTTGTCTTTGGGGGGTTATCCATCGGGTTGGCGGTGTATGCCTAGAGTACAGTCCAATACGGTAGCAATTTTGTCGATATTGATTTACGTCTTGTCTTCGTTAAGTTAAACCCATCAGAAAGCGGTAGACGTATAAACTGCTAGAAAACTGACGATGATGGCAGTGATCGTTTAGTTGTTATTATTAACCGGTCGCTAGCGAAGGCTAGCAGCATTGACGGCAACGAGCCAGTCTATTGGTTCGCCCCTGAAGCTGCCCCTTTCCATATCGAACAGTAGCTGGTACCAGCAGCCGCTAACAGAGCGAAGCGAAAGTACCAGCTGCGAAAGCCCTGGATGGCTGCGCCATTTTGCCCAATAAATGGATGGCAGGAGAGCCGTCTTCTCCTCATACGAATGTACTTGTTCTCCGACCACCGTAGAGGATCAACGTAGGCTGCAGGCACTAGGGTGGACTCAGTTAAGCTTGTGGCAAACTCTATGTTTGTATTTTATAATTTTTAGTACTGTGGTCGTCGCCGGCGCCGATGAAGTAAAAGGTTCGTGGGGTTTGGTGATATAGAGTCGAAATCACTCGTGAAGGACCGCCAGCAAACGTAGGAAAGGAAGCGAAGTAACACTTGCCGATTCGTAAAGCAGCGCGCAAGAGCAGCGCCAGCCCGATAGACGCGGCAGCGGCGACTAGAATCTGAACTCAAACTGAATTGTAGCGGCAGCAGTGGGGGCCGTATGGAGAGTGGTGAGGGGAGTGGACGCTGGCATGTGACCGCCTGCCTACGTACTGGCCTGTGTGCGCCTATGTCGCATACGTTTACCCGTCTCAACTATATCGTGTGTACTTGCGTGGATGCGAAAGCACAGCTTGCCTCCACCTGTATTGTATTTAGAACCTGAGTTCCACGACGACCGTGCCCTACCCCACCGCCCTCATCCTTTAAAACGGGGCATGCTGGGGCTTTGTCCTAGTTCGCCTAGTCAGCGGTTCACTCCATTCAAAAGCAAACGTTTCGTGCTGTGTTGTTCCGTTGCTACTATAGTTGCAACATAGTCCGTAGCTGGCAGATACGCGCGGTCCAAGCGACAATACTCAGTGACCAAGCGGTGAACTGAAGTGGGAGAACGGCGCCGACAAATCGACGCGCTGAAATGAGAGCAGTTTAATAACTAACTGCCCATACACGCTATCTAACGTCTATAAATAGAAAGCAGTTATTTTTACTCTCTTTTTAGATCACATCTCTCTGCACCCAGCTCCTTTTAACGCCATGTATATGCACGTACTATGCTGTGTGCGTGAACGATATCTTCCGTACAGAACTAGTACAAGTGTGGATAAACAATAAGAACTACTCAAAGTCCTTAAGACGATGCGAGAAGTTTGCTATATTAGCCGAGCGCTTTCCTTTCGTCCACGTCGTCGGAAGAACGGTCGAAGACGAATTTTACGTAGATATTTGTCACCTCAGGGATACTACGCTCCATAGAGGTCTTGCCAACGTGTGTATATTTTCTACTTGTACACTTGGTACTTTTTCTTTCAGTATTGTTTATAGATAAACTTTAACTATGGATCCGAAGGGAAGATCGATAGCAATTTGCATTGCTCTTCGCCCAGTTCTCATAAACAATCATTCTCTTTAATGAATAGGCTACATCTCTTTGTTGGCTTCGTTGGAAGCCATGGTCCAAAAAAAATAGCACTTTCTTTAGTTTTAAGTAGAACAAAATGAGATGATGTTGGATGCCGGCAGGTGAAAGACAACGGGTAAAAACTCTCTAATGGTAGATGCCAAGGGGCGCTAAGCCCTCGCTTTTTTTTTCTTTTTTAAGAGATTCGCCCGCTTTAAGAGATTCGAAAGTTTTTTTGATTTGAATGACTACTTTTGTGGTACGACACTCAGCATCGCTGAGCATGGCTGTAAGTAAGTATTTGTTAAAATATCTTATTTTGCAAAAATAGTAGAATACAAGGTAGCATTGAAATCAGAGTCTTTCATCGCGACGACCGTAACCAATCGGTCCATTTATCGATGATTATAGACATACAAACAGACATCAGATTAAGCTACCATACCGGTGACGATGTCTTCAATTCAAGATACAGATACGTTTTAGCCTTATTCAGTGTCTTACAATCTTGCTATAATATCAAATATGTGCTTTGATCATCTCTGTGTCGTTAGGCAAAATCTATAGTATACACCAATGAATTGTCAGTTTTCTTGTCATCTGAATACGCTCGCCTATTTATTGGGCGATTATTTATTATTACTCGCGCATTTTGTTATTGAAGGCTCATCACCTTCTATGGTCGCATGATCATCCCCTATGCCGCTCCTGTTGCTGATAGTAAACGACACTGTGAAATCTGTTATCATCGGACGCACTTGGCCGACATGGTTTTTTTAAGCTCCTCAATGCGGCTGTTAAGCTAACTAACCGAGGCGGGATGATGCCTCGTTTGGCTGCTCATCCCCCAATCGCTTCTGCTTCGCTATAAGAAAACACCACCGCTGACCGCTAAAACAGAACGGGCGAGACGAAACAGGACTCGTTTCGCAAAAGGTTTTCTTTTCGACTCGGCCTTGTAGCAATGGCATTGATGGTGGTCAACAGTACCGGCGGTGGAGGTACTGATTTTAAGAACGCAGCGCCAGCAGCAGCGTTACAGGTCCCGGCCAAATTGTGGCTCATCAAAACGGAAATCGACCGGTGCGCCAGGAGCCCGGGCTCGCAAGCTTCGCTTCACTCGAATCGGAAATGAAAGGAATTGGCCAACGTCACTTCCGGTGACGCCCCTCTCTGGTAATTCCTATGATCAGACCGAAGAAACTACCGCTTTCACAAAGGAAAGGCGTTTCAAAGGGGACCTGCGCTACTAGATTCGGGACTAACTTTGTGGACAGAAGGAGAGTGTTGGTACAACTCTTGGAATTAACAAGTTAGGGAGATTGCTACCGCAGCCCGAAAGTTGTTTGCTGCTGCTATAGTGGAACTGGTCGTTTTGTCGGTTCCCTTTATCTGAGCTCCGTTGGCTCCAGTTGTGGTTCCGTGCTCGCCGACGCCACGAAATATTCTGCGGTCAGCATCAGCAGCGGACAGCTTACGCTTCTGCCTGTTGCCTGGATCGCTTGCAAGCGACCAGCTAGGCGGATCAACCGATATGAACTGACCGGATAGAGCCTTCGGTCTTCATCTAGTTCTGCTGCAAGCAACCTAGTCTGGAACATATATTTTGTAAATAATAAGCGAATTTCTTGTGCAGGAGAGGCACACCGAGCACGAAGGACTGCTTCGATATTGTTGACAACAACAACAGCAGTTTTATCCGTAACACATCGCTGTAATACCGACGTAGCAGCCACAGAAGCTCCATACTGCATTTTCTGTCATCTGCGCTGCCATTGGCGTTTTCTGCGTGGAACTTTTTAGGTTTCAAGTCAGTGAGCTAGCCAACCAAATTGTCCAATGGATAACTTTTGAGCGAGCGTACGAAGAAAAGGGGTTGTGTATAGGAGTAGCATTGGACTAAGCTGGACCTTCTCAAGGAAAAGGTGCTTTTGGGTGGTGAGCGGAGAGTTCGAGTGTTGTACGGTGAACGATTTATCGAACGACAAACGAACAAAGGCGCCAGTGCAGACTTCGCCGCCGGCCGCTGTTACAGCCATCGAAACCTTATGCTTACCACATGCTACCGCTTCAAGTCGGGGTTGTAATAGGAAGAGTTGTAGTACTACCAGTAGTAGAAGGAACAACGATGGCACCGCCGTTGGCGTTGATAGAAACATCCTTTGCAGTAGTAGCAAGAAGCGTTATGCGTGGCGTGACAACAGGCAGATGAGAAGGTTCTAGCTAGAGACGCTCTAGTGAGAACCTTGTTCCTGCTGCGTGTCGAACCTTTGTCTGCTCCAGTCGGCTATTAAGCTCCAAACAACCCGGTCTAGTTCGACACCTTGTTCTTCTCTATTCACCGTCTCCTTTTTCTCTCTTGGAGTGTAAGTCATTGGCAATGCACGATCGGTGATTCTTGGCTCTTCGCTTGAAAATTCCGTGGTGGTAACGCAGAAGCCACCGCATGACGCGAACTAGCGCAGTTGAAGTGACCAATTGGCCGTCGGCCTGTCCACCGTGTCGTTTCTGTCTAAGGCCCTTTTTGTTCGTCTCCTGCCACTTTCACCCCAGAAGCTCCTCCCCTTTACCCGTGTCCCCTCCTCCAAGCTGATAGCCCTTTGGGATAGGCCAAAGCAGAACTCTACATTTGCTTGACTGGTGAACGCGCCGGTTGCCAATGGCAGAAATAGTAGCGACGGCCGTAACAGAAGCTTTGAATAGGGGTGCCTGCGAGCACGATGCGGTTTCAAAAGGTCGTCCCCAATGGCTGTCAGTGGTAGTAGCTGAGGCGGTGTCCTCGGCAATGCATTGTAAATGAGGATCATGGCTGACTGCCGACCCCAACCCGCGCAGCCCCATGCTCAGGTATCAGCTAGCGTTAGGTTAGCATTGAGGCCGCAAGGGATCGTAACATTACTTGCACGGAACATAGGAGCAAAGGCAGGAGGGAAGGCAACGTGGCTTTATGTGTACTGGAGCGGCCCCAGTCAAGGCTTCACTTCTTGCCTCCCTACTCCTTCACAGAAGCCACGGCTGCTGCTGCTACTAACGTTGGCTGTCGAATTGGAACGGAGCGGCCGGTCGGCTTCGATGCCTGCTATTGCTGCTAAGCCGTGTTATGTTTTCCTGCTTGTCTGCCAACCAGTCAGCAAGCGAGCCATTATGTTGTCTTGCCTGAGGTGCTACCTCTGCGCAGGTAGGCAGGAAGCCAGTCAACTGGCCTCAAATAGGTAGGTCAGCGAGTAGAGCGTAATGCAGCAAACCACTCTAAATAACAGCAGCCATGTTCAGAGCACGCCAGCGCCATAGCGCTTGCATGTTCATAGCAGTGACAGCAGCTCGGCTGGCGTATAAAGCCGGAACAAGAAAAGGAAAGGGGAGAGAAAAACGGTGGGCGGCAAGGGGCTGAATAAAAGACAAAAAGGAGAATCATTGAAAGGGAGGTCCTGGCTATTGCTAGCGGTTTCTTAGTCTGTGTTCAGTAGATTGGTCGTGGTTATCCCTTGCGATCAGCGATTGGCGTCTCCCTCTGTCTCTTTCGGCCTTCGCTCCAATGAGCCTAGGTCCTCTTGCTCGCCCCAACTCAGGTTGCCCCGTTTTGGTCGCGACTTACTAAACCTACACCCAGTTTAGCTCGTAATGTAAGTTTGTCAGATAAAACGCGCCGAATCCGATTACCGGCAGCGCCATGATTGCTAGTAGACCAGTCACATACAACAGCTTTTATAATCTGCCTGAGGCGCGCCACCACAGTACACCGGCGGCCCTGGGGCAGCCCATCCAACAGAGCAGTCCTTTCCAGCTACCGTTGCCGCTACGCACGATGCCCCACACAGCTGATACGATGATACAAGCTGTTCGAAGCATTGTGTGGTCAACGCTCGTAATTGTGTGGCCGATGCTGAAAGAAGTACGCGGCCAGCAAAGAGATTTATTTGATGCGGTCAGCCCATGTGTAAAAACTATATATAACAAAAGCATCTGATTCATCCAGGCCAGTTGATCAACGTACGGGGGCGTGACGATAGCAGAAAACAACGCATACGTAAACGAACCATACATTTTATCAGAAAATAAAAAGAAGGAGGATGCTTACGTGCTGTCACATGGTTAACCACTTTTCGATTATTTATTAATTTCTCTTAATTAACAGGTCAATTCAGGTTGTTATATTGACTCGTGGCGATACAAGCAGACTTGCAACGCCCCATAAACGTGCCTACGGTAGCAACGTATATCGAACTATGGTGAATGCATCTTGTATTGTATAGGTCATTAGGTATATCTATTTTCTGTCTTCCCGTTTCGGCCATATTGCGTTTATATCAGTCACCCGTCAGATGGGCACGTATGCCTTCGATAAATTTCTTCGGCGCCGATGTTTAGGGTCAACGCGACGTTCTTCACACGTCTAGAGTGATCTTTAAGGCCTAATTCAAATTACTGAAATTAGTTGATGCATACCACATATAATAGTTGAATGCTACTAGTCAGTAGATACACTGCACCTTGAACGACTGGTCAATGTAAGCTATGTCCAGTGGACGCTTTTGAGTTCGAGTGGAATCTTTCACTATGACCACACGACTGACGATGATATGATCACGACTATCGTTTGACTCTTCTTTCTTCTAGGCCACAGCAGCCATATATCACACCGTTTAGTTGACACCTGATCAGCGACTCTAGTACGTTTCCATTAATTTTTTTTGCGATATAATTCAAATCTTGGTCGGCCTTTCCGTTCAGAATAGTTAAGCGCTCGTGCAGTGTCCGTTCAGCCGACGCGTCAGATTTTGTCTTTCGATAACATCATTAACGGCAGCATACTTATATAATGTTGCTTTAATCATAGTGGGGTGTAGGCGTGCAAAAATCTAGAACATGGCCGCAACCGTCATATAAAAATAATTATGGCAAAATTGCTTTTACCCGAAAATATTGTGTCTGTATTGCGGCTGTGCAAGGTCCTGCCGCACTGCTGAAACGGGCGCCCGCCTAGAAACAGGTACATATATAGGGCAAACTCGACAGTCAAGTATGAACAGTTAGTACAATACGATAATGGTGCATGTAGGTACAATACGACGACTGTTAGTTCCTGACATTGTTAACATTTATATTGCGCGGTAAACAGCGAGCGTTTGTTGAGCTCATTTGCATGCAGGCAGCATTGTCATGCCCATACAAAACGATATATAATACAGGACTGTCATGCATGACGGTATACGGAATACTGTAGATTTAGTAAGATGCAATTATTAATTAGGGATGTTTGTAATTTGTGTAGCAGTTCTGCTCATGTGAGTGGCTGTAACTCGTTCCCTAACGCATCTATTGCATAATCACCTTAAGAGCTAAAAAATCCTACTTTTTTGTACAGGCAGTATATTTGTTACAGTTACTAGGCTCAAAGCTGGCTTTTGTGAGGGTCCAAATCATTGGATGGCGTGGATACGTTCAGTATCAAACTCAACGGTCTGTTACAGTCGTTTTTCTAACATCTGCAATGCGCAACAGCTGTACACGAGTAAATGGTATACGTGAAGGCTCGAGAGGTCTCACGTACCAACTGTGAACGCTTCGACCTTACGAATGCAGGTACCGCACGGATAATCGAGCGTGCATCCGTGCGCGTATGTTATTTATAAGTGACCATATTGAAGATTGATAGATAGATGGATATGTTTACGGGAAGTATCGATAGTGTACTTCCAGACAATCGTTCTTAGTTGGGCTATAGCTTTCGTCACGTCACCGTCTGATGGCGGACAGGCCTTTCCAGTGCTAGCTACTTGTAACACTAATGAAATATTAACTAACCTTGCGAACCTTTCCGTTGTTATGCCGACTTTGTGAATAGAGTTGTTGCTGTTGTTGTGAATGTGGACCGCCGTGTCCGGTGTGCTGTAGTAGATCAGCACCGTCGATGCTTCGAAGGCTGGCCCTCTCGTCCGGCGGTACGCTGGGGTGCCCGGTGCCGGCGTCCAGCGAACGCATCGAATATTCCGAAGGACTCTTGGCCAGCTGTCCTCCGTGATTCGCCTGGTTGGGTACCTGATTAACACCCTTTTTGCCAGCACCTCCACCAGCAGCAGCTGTAGCTGCTTGCATCTCTCTGGCCAGCGCCGCATCACGCTCGTCCTTCCGAACTTCACGCGCCTCCCGTTTAGCCTCCGCTACACGGTTAGCGGCCTCCGCTCGAGCTTCTTCACGAGCTTCTTCCTCCTAGATGGCGATCAGTCACAAACGTCATAGCTAATATTTGAACTGTGGTTCTGCTGCCCATTCTTACTCGTCATATAATTCCATATTACGCACACGTTTGCTCAACAAACATTTTTTTTTACTAACTAAACTAGTGGAAGGGTGAGGTCAGCTGTTTCGTGCATAAAATGTACAGCATACTTGCATGTACATTTGATTCTAACTATCGAATTGGCAATTTTTATAACATTACTTTAAATTAAAAAGAAAAATCTGCTGTCATGAACATCTGGCAGTGTTGTGAGGAAGGAT
This sequence comes from Varroa destructor, assembly GCF_002443255.2. NCBI lineage: Eukaryota > Metazoa > Arthropoda > Arachnida > Mesostigmata > Varroidae > Varroa > Varroa destructor. The sequence goes on from NW_019211458.1 coordinate 14,803,985, forward strand.
CTGCACAGATCGTTTGTAGGTGATACCGAAAGTACCATAAGAAACAAGTGTTTCTTTTTTTTTTCGACCTTATTACCAATTGTAGTAAATCTCTGTGCCTTTCAGTCGTTCCATTGGATCTGCCCAGGCGCCTGGGTCGATTTCGATTTTCGTTTTACTAAATTCAGTTGCTCTAAGTAAGACACACTTCATGCAGTTTGATTTTCATACGAATTGTCCAGTTTAATTGAAGAAAACTGTTTGATTTCCCTCGTTGAACGAGTCAATTGCGTGGAACGTTTTGGGAGCGCAGTGGCGACAGGTTGAGAACAGGGAGCTAGTGTGGCTAGAATTCGATGCAAACTAATAGTTAAGGCAGGAATATGGTAGCTTCCCAGCGGCGATTTGTGCCTCTTTGAAGGCATAGCCGTTCCTTCAAAAGCCTAATAATATTAATTTTTTGTTTTCCTGCTGCTTTAAGTGTTAGCAGGGTACATGACAATATTTGAGAGAGAGAGACCTTCATGTGTTACTAACGCTAGCCAATGACTAAACAGAAGCTCCTCTTTCTCTACGAGGGAGTTCCGATTTTCAGGCCCTAATATGATCAATCAAAAACAAGATACCACCTATTTAATTTACAAAAGGCTCTATTAATGACACATCGCGTACTCTGATTAAACCATATTTTGACGCACTTTTTAGCGAAAACCTACTGTCGAAACTGTCCGCAGGAAATAGTACTTACCAATCGCATAGCCTCTTCCAATAGGCGATCCTCTTCGGCTTCTTCTTCGGCGCGCTTCTGCAAGTCGTCATATGACATTGCGACAATGGCGAGAATCAGATTGACGAGATAGAATGATCCGAGAAAGATAATGACGACAAAGAAACACATGTGCCACGGCCCCGCAGACCGAAGTATCATCTGGTAGAGAGACTCCCAGTAGTCTTGGGTCATTAGGCGGAAAGCCGATAGAAAGGCCCAGCCGAAGGTGTCGAAGTTGGTGAAGCCATAATTGGGGTTTTCTCCTATCCCTTGCATGCAGATGTAGTCAGCGGAACATTGTCTAAAAGAGAAGACACCAAACGACTCGAATTTAGTCAGATTATTGAGCGATCCAAAAAAGAAATAACGAAAAATCATCACTTACAAAGGAGTTCATTTTCAGTTGTTCCAGCATAACGTGCCTCATTTGTTCTGTGACACTGGCCTTATTTCCTGGCCAGCTGAAGGCCTTTGCTTAGGCCTGTTATCTGCAGGCGGTAGCGTTAGTGAATGAGCATTGCATTCCTTAACCCGATCAATATGTTCATCAATCGTTTGCAAAATTTGTCGTTTTAGAAATTTTTCTTGCCGTTCAACGGAAATGGTTTAGTTAGTCGTTACTCGAAAAGGTTCAACAACCAGCGTTATTTAAATCGTTCGATTTTATCTAGTTTGATTCCTGTGCAAGGACGGATCTAAACACTAGGAACCGCACAATATCGGCAGCACAAAGTTTAAGAAAGGCTTCGTACTATTACACGAAATCGTAGAGCTCGAAAGCGAAAATACAAGCCGATGAAAACGATAGCTAATATCAATAGAAACAACAGTCTTGTGCGGAACGAAACGCTAATATTGTACCTACAATGCTTGTAAACAATGGAAGCTATACGGCCGTTTCAATACCTCTCGTTAAGGTCAAAGGTCGTTCAGACTCTCGCTGAAGGTCAGACGAATCTGAGCATCTTTTTATCAGACACGTCTGAAACTAGAGGCATTTTCTACGTGATCTAAAATGGGCCTTCCTTGAATACGTATGTACTAAATTCATTATCCTTTGCTTGGATCTATACAAGTAATATTATTTTTGTTCATTTGAAATAGGGTGATGGGTTCAGCTTTGTTTGTGTACGGATAGAAAAGCCTGTTACGACAACGCGTTTCGCCGCTGTGGTTTAAGAGCCGTCCTCACTCAGTTTGAACCTGTCCTAGGCTATTGAAAAGGTAAGAGAAAAGAGATAATTATCGATGTAAATAACCTAATATACTAGGATGAAGCCACTATTCATAGATAAGTCATAGTTAAACTAACTGTTATGATTAATATTTAACAGTGAAGGTTGAGAAGGTTCGGCGTAAAGGTTCTTAGAACATGCCAAATCTAAATTAGGTTTTCCCGATACGGTTTTTATGCCAGTTCGGAGGACTAACACCGAAAAATTCCACTCTACCATCCATTTGTGGTCAAAGCGTGACTTTCAATGACTTTTATTGATGGAAGCGCATATGGGCTATATTTAATGTATGAAGTATCTTCTTCAGCCAACAGCCGCAAAACTTTTACAAGAATTAAGTGGGTTTGATAACAGCATATATCTATGTATATTTATCTGTATATGTATAACGGCTGTTCTAAGTGGGCGCGTGTTTATTTCAGCCCGAAGGGTTAAAAAGGTTTCAACAGAGTTCTTGTACTATCGTCGTTGGTGTTGTCCTCACCTAGGTCATAAAGGCTCTGTATTACTGCGATATTGTTTCAAGCAATAGTGTCACGGAGCTTGTGTTCGCGCACGGTAACAGACCCAACTCGATTCTAATTAATTGTTTTTTCTGAAGCTATTACGTATAGACCATAGGGAATCCTGGAGCATGACGCACTTCTCGAATGCTATTTGCAGAGGACAGGCTTTCGGAATGACCTCAGAGATTGGTACAATACATACAACAACACAAGTTTAGGGGCAGGGAAGTATAATAGGTACATTCATAAATCAATCATGCGAATGAATGCAAAGAATACGCAACACTTTTAGTGTATTTGATGTAGTCTAATAACCCATCGACGCTGCATTACGGTATATCTTCAATATCTTTGCTTTTACGTCAGCTTCGAAGCAGCTAGTGACAATGCTACCGATCTTTCGCTGTTATTTCTTTGAGTTGCTGCGATTGCGTAACGCTATAGCCTATACAACGTAAAAACCAGCGAGTGAAAAACAAAAGAGACGGTAGGTGGCTTCTGTATAATGTCGGTCTGTCCAGCCGGGTGAAAGGAAGGTGTTGATGGAAGAGCCCATCCAGCAACCTTTTTCCTCACCGTGGGTATCTGTCTGACTTCCCTGAACTCCATCCTTTCTTCGCTGCTGTCGCGTTCGCTGCTACTGCTGCCGCCGTCGCCGTGTATCTATCTACTGCTGTGCTCTCCTTGTTTCGCCTAGCCAGGAATGGAGAGGGACACAGCAGTTAGATTTGAATCCTCTTTCTAAAATAGGCCGGTTCCCCGCCACAGTGTTTGCCGTTGTTCCTTACAGACCAAACGGAGCAGATGACGCTGCACGGAGGCCTTGGTGTGGCAGCTGAAGGAGAGTTAGAGATCGGGGGCAAGGAGCAAGGGTCGAAGAAGGAGAAAACAACTAGGGCTGACTCTAGGCCCGTCCGTTCGTCCGTCTCCGTGTAAGCGTGTATGCATTCGGCAATATCTTATAAGAGGGCAGAGCAAGACAGGTACGTAGGTGAACTAAGCTAAGGTGCCGGCCGGACCGATCAACGACGTTGTTAGGACAACCAAGTGACCAGAAACGGTAACAGACAGAAAAAAAGAGGAGTATAGATCTAACTTTTGTTGGTTCTACGAATGGCGCGCTAAGGACAACGGACCAAAAGAACGGAGGGCAGATAATGAATTAACATCTTACTTCGAATTTGAACGGTTGTGATACAAGAAAGGATCGGAGCCGCAGAACGGAGCAACGCAGATGGATGGATTCAGAAGCAGGCCGAAAACAGATGTTCGAGCCATATACCAGAGCAAAATAGCAAAAGACAAAAAATGTCGCCTATGCCATACACCCACATAGCATTGTTAGGTGGTTGCCATCCTCCACCTTTCCTGCTATCGGGACGTTTCCGAGCTAGAACCAAATTACAACCCATAGCTAGGCCCTTAGAAAAACATTTAAGGAAGGCCCGAACCTAACTGCTGGCTTTGGACAACGAACATGTACCCGTTTGCAAGTCTTATCACGTCTGCATTAATTGACTTCCTGCGGTATCCGATGTTATTCAAGGAGGAAGATCTACATTAAGCATTAGATCGTTGACAAAAATGCCGTTTTTAATAATCTTAAAATGTTAGTGCAGAAATTAAAGGCGGATTTAATAGAACTTTATAAAGAGGAGTATCTAATCTCGATTGGGTCGCTCAGATTGATCCAAATAGCTAACCTTTTATTATTTTAGGCTTGTTTTTAAGTGGTGCCAATTTGGGCCTATTAACCCAAAAATACATCCAAAAGACTGTTTCTTTTATACGCAGCTCATCAACCGCGATTTTGTCTCAACTATTCCAAGACATCCTGTATGTGTAAATATCCGTCTATCACTGCTGCTGATTCTCGTCTCCTCTCTGTTTTCCAACGACACAGTCCACAGTAATGGATAGAAAACTAAGCAGCAGCGAATACAACAGGTCACCGCCCGATGATTGCTAGTACTTATATCCAATTGCAGTTTAATCGAATGCGTAGCTACGAATTCGGCCTAGTTACGAAACCTGGTTAGTAATCTCTACCTAGGAAGAGGACAGGCGGTGGAAGATATGACTATCAAAGATGACATTCCCATAGGCCTATGGCCTAGCCAACAGTGAAGACTATTAGCTATCAATAGCAATTACGTCATACCGTTATAGCAGCATAGTTCTATATATATAAACGAATTATCCCCCTCCGAATATCTTTTTGGGTCAAGGTAACGTTCATGCTAAATAGAGGCACTTATGTTTATGTTTCTGTAAACCGATTTTTTCTCCGCAATTCTCAAAACAAATATAATAATATCATTATTTTTTTTGTTAAATATTCATAAATGAAACCGTGTACTTACTTTGCTCCTGTACCGTTCCCGCAGAGGGGGAAGTCTCCATTGGAATCTTTGAACCAATGCGCTGTGGTAAAAGATAAATTTTTTAAATATCTTTCAACAAAATGTAGAGTATACGAGAGGTAAACGTGACGTTTTGAATACTGTTAACGTTGATTGATCTTAGTGGACTAAAATTGAACATAAGGGCTAAGTAGGTAATTTAAACGTGAGTTTAAGCCGACTAAAAGATCCCGACTGTGTTTGCTTATATCAAATATTGGGTTTCGCCAGTATAGCCCTCATGACAGTTTATTTGTCTGTAAGTATCGAAGTTGGCACGTAATGATAGATGTGCCTTGAGTCATGCTTAAGCTGTGGGCAAATTTCGAAATTTTACTTTATCATTACAGTGGGTCTCTGATCTAGTCCAAGATTACATCTATGCAAAGACGTGTCGGATTGCGGCGAGCATCTGTTACTTCCGTACGATTCTGTAAAAATCCGCTGATGTGTTTCCTCTACTCAGATACATGTGAGGCAGATTCGGATACTTACTTTCATTGTGAACAAAATCGTACCACTCTGGTGGAGATAGCCCAGCTGGGGGCTGTTGCACACATTTTTGGGTCAACACCCCCATATAGATTTGTAGTCCCATGAGGGCAAATACCGACAATGAAAACATAGTCAAAATTATTACATCCCGTAGATTCTTCACAGACTCGATAACAGCGCCTACAATGGTCTTGAGACCTGCGAGAAACGAAAACAGCAAAAAAAAATAAGCATCGTCTGTCAAACATTTATTCATCTGTACTGATTTTTTTCTTCTTCTTCTTTTTTTCCCTACTGCTTTCACCTTTCGTTTGCTCATAACACGATAATTATTGTTACTTTTGAAAAAAAAACTTCAAAAAAAATAGAATGAATCATCATGAATTGAGTTTAAGCAGTTAAATTGTATGTACGTAAATTAATTAAACCAGGCATAATCTGCCGTACAAACTAGAACAAAACATTTGCCCTTTCTGACGATGATTATAATTGTTGTATAACGAAATAGAGCAGAGATTCGCGAAACCTCGCTGCGAAAATCACCACACATTGCCTGTGCATAGGCTGCTGTTCTGTCTTTTTGGTGTTCCGTCTACTAGGGGCAAAATACTACGCAAAGTAAATCAGCGATCCTCCAGGCTCAGTGCTTGCTTTGCGTTGAAAATAAATAGAGAAAGTTAACATGATCTGAAGTCCCTGTGATAGCTTATTTGTTTGCCTATGGTTATTACGAACACATTGTGGTCTGCGCTCGAATCCGTACATGGATAGATAGACAGACTTCGTTTCGTGCTTGGAGGCAGCCGTCTGATGGAAAGCCTTACCGAACATAAAATTCAAAACATAGAGGTTGGTCAGTCACTACATATGCACGCCTCTGTATTATAATGAAGGTCGCCTAGTTACTGCATTTCAATTAGTTGACTGTTATAGCTAACGCAGACAAAAGCGAAAGAGAGAGAGGGAGCGAGTGAGGGAGGGAGAAACGGAAGGGGATCGGTGGAAAGAGTGAAAGAGAAACATTATTCTTACATAGTTCCCTATCCCTCGCGCTCCTCTCCCCTTACCTCTCGTGCTCCCTCGCGCTCCTTCTCCGTGTACTAATATTATACGCGCCATTTGAATTTTCACTTTAATTCAGTTTCGTCGTACAGAGGCAGGGCAGATAAATCTTCTAGATAACATAGAATCATAGTTGTTAACAGGCTCGAAATAAGGGGTTGAAAGTAAACAGGAAGCTTCCTTTGCTGATTGCACTAAAGTGATCTTGTCTACTGTTAATTTTAATAAATCTAAAATTTATAATATGCAAGCAAATCTACCCCCTTCTGCCTGTATTATCGCTCCGAAGTAAAGAAGAAAAGCACTTAAATTCACACAATTCCCAAATTTATAATCGTGTTAAAAATCCATCTATAGGCACCCTCAGTCAATAGACAGATATACAGATCTACTTACCAGGTACGATAGCGACGGTCTTTAAAGCTCGAAGCACACGGAATGTTCTCAGGGCACTAAGGTTACCCAAATTGACAAACATTGTCACATAGCTGAAATGTTCAATCACAAAAAATACAGAAACATGTCTCTCTCTCTCTCTCTCTCTCTCTCTATATATATATATATATATATATATATATATATATATATATATATATATATAAATATATATGAAAGGTTTGCTAGCCACTAGCCAAGAATGATTAACGTGAGCTTTCCGAACCGTATCCCGCCAATTTGTTTCCCTTTTTTTTCTTATTAGTATTATTATGCAGCCTCTGGTTTCCGACACTTGACGAGCTTGGAGCTAACACCTGCAGACGAGCTAACTTCCTTCTTGCGTAACGGCATCGGAACACGCCACGAGCGCGAAAATCCTTTTTCAAAGTGCTCGCGGCTTTCGTCTTACATCATCTACCGAGACTCGTGTACGGGCCAGAAAAATCGCCTGTTACGTATCAGGCTATCATACTTTACCGTTTGAATATGTATAAAAAGTATTACTCAAGTACTGTTTCGTTCTGTCGGAATTCTGCCGCTACGCGTCCGCAGCTAAGTACATCCGTTCCGATGAGGGATGTTTTTGAAATATAGCAGACGACTGTGCTGACTATTGTTATCCTATAATTTCTTCTGTCTCAAAATGTTTCTTTCGAATAATCTCGCCGTAGACTAATTGCAAATCTGTATTGGCGTACAGTTTACGCAGCGAGAATCTGTTTTTCTATTCTGTTGGTGGCGAAACAAGGCGACCACATCCGATACAATGCTATCATTATTCAGCTCCGACACTATTGCCTCTTTAAGTGTTGTTTATTTTTAATATATTTTTATATTTAACGAGTTTATTAGTATGGGCCTCTGGGTTTTAAATAGAATGTGGACAAAATTGTGCGCAAGATTACCGTATCGGTAGTCGCTTTTTCACGCTAGGAAATATGTAAGTGCATGAGGTTTACATATGGCATTGTTTTTTAACCAATAAATAAATATCAGCTGAATCTTACGTGCATATTATAACACCTGTATATTTTCATATTGATGCCTGCTTCGGAGAAGTTTGCCCACTGATTGAAGCAGGTTAGCTAGACGTATAAACATTTAGCCCAATAAAGATGTATCGCATCTTTGACATGTTGGATCGATTATTTTAGAGGCAAATATATCTATTTTCGATTGATTTACTATGAATAATGCCTTTCGTTACACAGTTATATAGCAAACGCTAGCAGCGAGATTTGATCTAGCGGAATCAAATCGATGAGTGATACTTTCCTAATAATAAAAACAGCTTCTATTAATATCTACTGATCGAGCTTTACATAGATACTTACGCTAACGTTATTACAATGAAATCTAGCCAATTCCATGGATCCCTAAGATATGTAAACCGTTCCAAAATGAAACCACGGGCGAGGATTTTGATGAACGATTCGAATGTGTAAATCGTCGTGAATATTGTTCTGAAAGTGTTACGCGTCAAAACAAAGAGAGGAGAAAAAAAAACAAGAAAGATACAACTTTATCACTTTTGCCTCGTCTCAGAACAAGGCAAACCGAATCAGCTATTTTCTACGGTACGAAAAAAAAAACAGTCTGACCACAAACTTTCTTCCGCCTACACTACCCCGTCTTTTCGTTACAACTAAACAAAAGGTTGGAGCCATGCATCATGCGTTCGCTCGATTCTACATTTCATACGAGCACGAGTCACTTCTGTTGCGTTGTCAAGGGCACGATATGTATATCTGTATAGGTGTGAAGCAGATGGCGAGTCGTTGTGTGTAGTAGCTGGCGGAATACGTGTATTTCCATACATTGAGTTCAAAAGACTGTCATGACTCGCGTATTTCTTTCCCGATGAAGTTCGTTGCCGCAGGGACTCGTTTGTGAATTCATAGATCCGTATACCGGCCCCGTTCCAGATTCGAATAGCTTTCACCGAGCCATCCTTAGCACACACGGTTTGCAAGCCTCTGCATGGCCTGATAGAGACCCGTCGTTGGACAGCTGCAGTCGGCAGCTATCGGTTCCGTTTTCTTACTCGATACTACGAGTTAGCAGCGCGCGTGTCAGTCTGTCATAGCTTGATTGACCGATCACCCGGCCGTGGATGCTTCTGCTACAATAACCATTCTCGACGCTAGCGCCATCGCTTTAACATGCTTAGCCTTCGTTTTCTCTTGCATCTGTCCACCGATTCAGTTGTGATCGAAGCCTCGTATTATTGTTGCACCAGGACGATCGTATCGTCTTCTTCGCTAGGCGGCGGACAGAGTACTGCCGTCATGTCAATTTTGTGGACACAACGACAATGCGGTAGCAGTATCAGTTCGTTCGCTCACCTGGTCACCCCTCTCCCTTGGTTCGTCTGCCGCCGTTCGTTGGTCCTTTTGGCTGGCTGCTAAACTTGCGATCGCGACTTCTGGCTGTGCCCTGCGGAGCAGTTCAGATACGCTACCAGCTAGTGCTGGCAGACTGAAGGCCTTGTCGGGTGGCTGAGTAGTTGCTTCTGCTTGCAGTGATAGGAAGTCAGCGGCCCCGAGGCAGGCAATTATGTATAGGGTTGCTATGGGTTCACACCTTTCGTATATTACATGGACCCTGTAAGTGTGATGGGGATACAGCCAAATGAAGAGACAACAGAAGACGGCTGACCTTGACCAGGTCGTTTCTTTGCTGCCGCTGGTGTCGCTGAGATAACACCCCCAAATGGCAGAATCAGCCATAACGAGCGGGAAGTCACAATGAAGAATCTAGTACAGACTCTGACAGCCAGTTGGTCGGTGAGTCGGTAGCTATGTGACACTGAACCAGGACAGGAGCTGCTGAATACGAGGAGGAAGAAAATAGAAGAGGAGGAGGAAGAGTTGGAGGTTATGTAGAAAGAGCAGGTGTCAGTGCATGGCGGACGGGGGTGGGAGGTGATACTAGCAGGGAAGGATGGCCAAGCGAGATGGCCTGAATGGGGTGATGGAAAAACCCCGTGGTTCGTTTAAGCGCTCCAGCTCTGCTTTGCAATAGTGACGGAAACAGGGCCGGTAAACAGAGGCTGGCACGAGCCTTACCACTTACTTACGTGATCCATTTTGGCTATGGAGAACCTCGGTATAGGACCATCACCGACAACGGCAGCGCAGATTCTTGGGAATGGACTAGTTAGCTATTGCGCACTACCCGTAATTAATCGGAGGTGAACAGAAGGAAGGGACAAGAAAAGAAAAGCCTGAGATGGGGTACGGAACAGAAAGCGCTAGCTGTTTTTATCTCTAGAGTAAGGGAAACAGGACCCGCTTAGGGCGCAGTGGTGAGGAGACCGCACTGCTGCGGAAATAGAAGCGGTAAAGTGTTCTTGGTGCCGGTGGCGGCCGGCAGTCATACCGCAAGAAAAAAAATCGGAACGGGAGATGAAAGTTGTAGCGAACGTATCGATATGGGTCGATCGACCGGTCGGCAGGCAGGCGGGTATGTCACCATTGAAGCAGAAACAATCTCTGGTGGACCACAACTAAGCCAAGACTTTCTGGGGGCGCTGCTGCAACTGCCATTTGGTCCTTTGGTTTTCACGAATACTAGTGGGCCACTGCGAATAGAGGAAAAGTGGCCCTGGCTCCAGTACTAATAGCAGCAGGCTATAGAATCCAACTCGCCTTAGCTGTCGATTGGTCGGTCGCTTTTATCCACTCGTTTGTGCTACAATGGACACTAAGGCCAGGAAAAAGCGAATGAGATAGAAAAGGGAGAAGAGGAGGATGAAAAGTCAACGCAACAAAAGTGGACGGAAAGACGAGCGAGAAACGGTTACGGGGATATGTTAAGGAAGCGTAGCATAAAAGATAAAGAGAGCCGCGAGACGCAACTAACCCAGTGCGCTTAGTTTAACTAACGAAGACTAGTTTGGCTCACATAAGACGTTTCGTTCAGCATAACATCTACCCTTTTGCTCATACATGACACAAATAATTGTAATATATATATATATATATATGTATATGATTGTTGTACTTACTCGGTCTGTTCGATTTTGTCGTTCGCCGGCATGGTCATGAGTACACAGTTGACCAAAATGGCGACAATGATGAAAAAGCTAAACAATGGGTGCACCAGGATGCAGATGGCCAGACGACGAATTGGGTTGAACGGGCTCAATATCCAGAGGGCATTAGTCGAGCTGAAGCGAAAGATGTCTTTGCCCTTGCTGATCACCATGAACGTCCTCTTGTTCTCGTAGTACTTATCTATTTCCTCTACAGGTGTGGCGATCAGCTCAGGAGGGAAGTCATTAACGATCTGCTTGGGCAAGGGACCGCCGGCCTCCAAACCCGGATCAGGATCTGGGGCTTCTTTGTGATGGTAGAATTGCGGTTCAGGCTCGATTCCCTCCTCGCGCATCTTCTCCAGCTGCGCCTTCTTGGCCGCCTCCTCGGCCAGGCGCGCGAGCTGGGTCGCGAGGCTCTCCCTCGTAAACGGCCGAAATATCGATTGCGGTTCATCGCCCAACATGTGCTCGATGTCGTGGTCGTGGAAATCATCGTCGTCATGGTCTGCGTGGACGCCATCTTCTGCGATGGGCAGTGCAAGGGCGTGCGGCGTGGCGCTGCTGGTACTGAAAGCAGGCTGTTCCGTGTTAGCTGACAAAGCAGTCTCGGCGGGCGCCGGTGGCATTTCAAAGGGATATCAAGGCCCGCTAGCTTCGCTGGCTAGGGCCGAGCCAGCTTTCGCACTGGCCTCGGCCTGCACTCGCTTCAGCTGCGGCTCCCTCAGCTCCTTCAGCTCCAACTCCTGTGGCTGCTGACGCAATTGACACTGGGCTTGTTGCGCTTGTTTTTGGTGTTTCGTCGATTGCTGCTTCCGTTGCTGCCCACCCAGCCGCGCCACTAGCCCAGACCACTACTATCCTGGGCCTACAGCGCGTGGTTTGACAGCCTTCGACGAACACCACAGCGGCGGTCACGTGGTCACGGTTTCTTTGTGTTGTCTTTGTCGTTTTTGTTGTTGTTGTTGTTGTTCGGATCGTCTTTTGTTGTTGGTGTCTTTTTGAGTTGTTGTTGTTGGCTTCTTCTTCACCTCGAGCTCGAACGCGAGCTCGGACCGGAGCTGCACCTACACCTGCTCTCCCGGCTCCGCGGCGACGCTCCACCGCAGCCGGCGAACGAGCTGCTCTGGGTCGCCGGGTGGGGGTATGCGGCAATTTCTCCGTGGCGTTTTCGGGCGGGAAGACCCCTCACCGCCTAAAGGACCACCCCGCCAATAGCTGTATTTACAGCTGAGGTCGATTGCCGGCTACCGGCAATGATAATGGTGACAACACAATTAACTGGGGCAGCGGCTGCGATAACTGACGACAAAAAACGGATGGGCCGTTATCGCTGATGGAGTCGTAGCTGCCGCTGGTTCTTTGTCTTCGTAGTTGTTGTTATTTTTGTTGCTGTTGTTGTTACTGTTGTCTTCGGCCCTGTATCTTTGCTGCCGTTTGTCGAACTAGATCGGGGCGGAATCTGCTCAAATCGGATCGAGCCTAATCGATGTTTTTCGTGTGTTTCTTCTTCCTGCCGTAGCTATTGTGTCGGTAGGGCCAGCCTATGCCGACCACATACGCCGATCGTCGTCTCGTTGAAATATTAATATAGTTGTTACTTGGTGCTGAAGATCGTTAGCTTTTAGGTAGTTCGGCTAGGGTATTTTTATTCGTTTCGTTCGACCTTACTGTCTCGTTTTGAATTTCTGTTATGTTCTTTCTTCACTTATTTTTCCCCCTGTTTTTCTTCCGCCTTTCGCTCACATCATATATGCCATCTGCATTGTATTGTTGTTTTAGCTATTTTTATTATTAGTTATGGTAATTATTAGTCATCTGTCATTTATTATTGGTAGATCCTAGTGCGTGTGCGCGCGCAATGTTCTTGTTTCTTTACTTGACTTATTATAATTACTACATTACTGTAATTTTTCGTTCGTGTTTGTCGTCTGAGTTACTTTTGCCTTTTTATCGTCTCTATCGTTTTCCTTTTGCTTATCTCTATTCCTTTTTGATTCCACCTACTGCTCCTTTGGGTTTGTATCGTCTGAGCTTTTGGTTGTTGCTGCCGCTATTGTTGTTGTTGCTACTGTTATCGTTGTATTTTAACTTGGATAACTTGGTTAATAGCGTCGTTGTTGTCAGTGCGCCTGGCTTTGCCTTGGTGGAAGACGGGGAGCCCGCGGTCGGTCACCGCTGTTTTTGACTGTCCTCGACCGGAACCGCCGACGGGCCGCAACTTGCCAACACCAGCTGCACTCCCGGGCTACTTTCCGGCTCGATGTCACGTTCGCGTTGTTTTTTATTGTTTTGTGCGCCTCCGAGGGTGACAAACCGGCGACACGGACGGCGGCAGCAATACAACTCAACTCCAACGACCTGAAACAATAGTGATGACAATAGTCAGCGATGCATAGGCACACAAAAGAAACAAATGCGACATTTGACAAGCATGCTCTACCTAAAGTTCATGCCAAAGAAGACCGTCGGTAAATAATCGTCGTCATATGAACACGACATAGTACAGTCATGTATAGACTACTTGTCGGCATCACTATAACCTTTTTTTCTTCCACACCCCGACCGCTCCTCGGTTTACCTCTGTTTTCATTAGAATTGATTATAGTTTTTCGTCCTTTTCTCTTCTACACTGCGTAGCTTGTCCAGTTATGCTTATAACAAAACAGACCCATTCCGAACTCCGCTATCCTGCTACAAGGCCTGTCGGTTAAGCGCTGCTGCTGCTGAGGCACCTGTGTGCGAGGTAGAATGAAGAAAGGAGGTCTTCATCCTGCTACTGTTCCACTTCGTCCTACTCTCGCAGTAGGACCGCATGCAGCAATTTACCTCCGCCTTTTGCTCTCCTTGCTCTACGCTTCGGGGCAGTATCCAATTTATCGACGAACAGAAACGGCACTAACAGCCATCAGCGAAAGCGAACCGTCTAGAAGAGGGAAAGAACAGCTTCCTACTGCTAAAATTCTTGTTTCTACGATTATTATCGGAAGTCGAATGTTCATCTAACGTCTAGACGTAGCCACAGGCAATTGTTTACCCAGGGAAAGTGTTGTAGATTGCCGACAGGTGTTGCGGTATCACCACCCCAATGCGCTTGTCTACAACCGGTTTTGTTACGATGCGCGGTAAACACCAACTGGCGTGTAAATAAATGTCTAGTAATCCGTTTGTAAATTGGATAACTAGAATCATTTGGTAAAGACGCTCTGTATATGACATGCATGCGAAGATCACCAAGAAGATCTTATAGGTACTTATTGTCTGCGCCTAATGGCAACCAGTAGAACTCTAAATACCACTTCGTTTACCACCAAATGCTAAATCGCAGCAGGGGACCATTTAGGTGATGAAGGTAATCACCATGATTTTCACACTTTGAGATAATATTCGGCCTATGCGATATAAGTACGCCTGCAGATGCTTTACATTATTAAAAGGAAATTACCACTACAGTAAACAGCTATTTTTGCAATTCTACTTATATTATTTAGTGGCAGAGTTAGAAAATCCAAAACAGCCAGTGGAAGCCAAGATTACTATTACCGCAAGCATCAGATTGACTCTATAACTGATCATTAGCTGCCCTGCCAGAAAATATCGTCGTTACGTCGGACTTGTAAGCGCAAGGGGGGACCTTAATAGAGCAACCTGAAGGGACACAATAAAAGAAGAGAGTTTGACTATATATTCATAGCTTTTCTGTTCATATTTTCACTAAAAAAACAAGGTGTGTCTGCGCGCCCGAGGGTCGAACGTAGACCACCCCCTGTTCCCTCTGGTTAGTAGGCAAACACACTATCGTAGTGTATCTATCGTGAAAATTGGCGTGAGTAACAATCTACATGAAATGATTGATTAATTCGTTTGTTTTTATTTCATTCCAACGTCTTCGCTTTAATCGATCCTACCACCGAGTTTGCACCAGTTATCTCTGTCATTTCTCAGTCCTCGCTCATCTGCATATATAGGTTGCTTTCGTATACTCCTGAAAAATCCCATGAATTTCTAGGCGTGGTAGTCACACGTGGCGAGTTACGTAAGGAAGAAATACAAACGATCTTTGTTGTTCATTTGTAACGTTCGCCTCGAATATGCATGACGAGGCGTACAAAAGAACGTTGGGTTCCAGATTTTGACCCACCGCCGTCGAATGAATTGCATCGATCAGCTGCTATCGGAGTATAAGAGCGAAGGTGATTCGATGAAAGACGGACCCGCGACTAACTCCTCTATGTTTCGAATTTTATGTCCGATATCGCTATTAGGCATAATTCCATCTGACGACTAGCTTTCAGTATGAAACGCTTGAAATTCACTTACCATCATCCTATTTCCTGTTTCCTGATACAATGGAATGCAGATCAATTTCTGCACACGATTGACCTTACATTTTTCATGCTCTCATTTATATTTGAAGAAAAGTCCGGTTGTGCACTGGGAAGCTTCGTCTTCGGCAAGTATAGGCGTAGCCCATAAATGTGAAAGAAGCACTAACGATAAGACGCGAAGGCCTAGCCAAATTCGCTTTGATTCGGCCTAGATTGCCTTGACATGAACCGATCATGGTAGGCCCCTAGGGTCACCTCGAAGCGTCACGTCGTCGATACTTCCGTCCTCGACGGAATCACCCAAGTGGCGAACATAAAAAGAGAACGCAGGAGGCAAAGCTACATTGAGAAGGTTGAAAGTGGTAAAAAGGAATGGCGTAAGTAAGAGTGACAGAACGAGCGAAAAGGGCGAGCAGAAAGATGAACCGCTGGCATTAAGCGTGAAGGGGAATATGGCAGTGTTACTGCCAATGACATATATTATTATACCTGCCATCACGGAAGTTCGCAGGAGATAAGTCGAGCAAGTGAGGCCCCCCCGAATCAAGCTGTCAACGACCGTCTACCCTATAGTACAGCTACCCCGCTCCACAGCCTGCCGCTTGAGATTTACGCAACTTGCGCTAGCTCTAGCCCTTTGGTGGTCCTTTAGCCTTTTTGTGGTGCTTTTTCTCTGTCTTTGTTACGTTTTTTTTTGTCAATCTTCCCTTGTTCCTTTCATTTTTTTGAGCGTTAGCTTATACACACAAAGCATCCTGGTATTTTAGCTTTATGGCGCACAACAGGAGTAGAAGGGCGTGATTTGGTATCCCAAGTCAAAGGCGATATCTTAACCAACGGGCATGGTCAGCTGAACAGCATGTTTCCTTAAAATGCAAAAATCCAGAAAACTATTATTGACTTCTTAATTCAAAATTAATTGTTACGAAGCTATGAAACGGCCAAGGAAAGAGTGTTCGACAAACATATGCCAGCTATGAAGCTACCGCGCACGCATAACCTCATGTCGAAAGTATCTTTCCCAGAAACCCAGCTAGTGCTTATGTTAACCCTCCTCGCAGACGTGAGTAAAAGGTACCAGCACTTGTCTATAAGGCTATAGGATGACCTTGGGAGCTAGACTACCTTGATAGCGGAACACATTAGAGGTCGCTTCCCTCCTCATTCCCGACGCTGCCGACTTTGCTTGCGCGTCCTTCTTGCCTGCTACTAGCCATCTCCATTGCTTCTACCTTTTGCCGTGGCCGTTCACCTCTTGCCCCACCCGCCCCATACGCGTAGCACAAAGTATGGTGTGCCAACCTCTCTCTCCATTTGCAGACGACAAGCCGACGCAATCCCCTCCATTTCTCTGTTCCTCTGCTCGTCGTTTTGACACCCGCAAAAAACCTTTCGCAAAGTTGTTTCTATTTCCAGGGACTGCACTTACTGCCGTCTGTCATTTCCATTGCCTTTAGCCCTTCGCTCTCTGCTATATCATTACGATTTGTCCTGCCGCCACCGCTACCGTCACCATTCGCAGTATTTGGCCGGTCTGTCGTTCGCTAACCGCGTCGCGCGAATACGTCGAGCGAATCGTGGCAGCTCTCAACGTGGATCGCACAGCGGCAGAAATGGCTTTTTCTTTGCTCTGTCTTGTTCCCCTATTAAAGTTGTCTTGTAGTTCTGCCTGAACAAGACCCACAACTATTGCTACCACCACTATTAGTAAACGACAATTTACTGCTAAGGAACTATGCCCATCCAATCGTCTGTTTAAGCCCCTTTGGTCTCTTTTCAGGTAAAAAGGAGTCCACGTTTGATAGCGCTGCTGAAATGTCTTTTTCGATAGCTTCAGGCTTAGGCCTCGATCATCGACTCCGTGTCTCGACGATTCTTTCTCCCTGAGAACTCCCTAGACTGCTGCGATCAGGAACGAAACTATGGAATATTTAGTTTCGTTTCACAGCCATCAGAAATCAGATCGTTGCAGCTGAGAACGCCCGGACTGTTTCGTTCCCCTTAAATTTTGTTGGCCATCGTTCCTTCGACTGTTAATCCTCGATACGAAGCGAGAAAAGAAGGGACTTCAGGGCAGCGGCTATTTAGAAGTGCTGCACCCATCAATATAAGCTAATGCTGCTGTGCTGCCTAATATAAAACAGCGTTATTGGCTCGTCATCACTTCTGGCGCTACCCAACCGGTTCCACTGGGCTCGTTTTCATCCGGTAGTGACCTCACCAATTTGACCAACCAGTCTAACAGGCCCTGTTATGCACCTGTTCCACACACAACGGGTCGAGAGTGAAATCGGGAACGATCGCACGAAGCGAATGAGGTTGAGTGATCACGGGGCTACTGTCGGAAAAGGAAACAAACGCATCTGGCCCGTCCTGTCGCCTTCGTGTTCGTTGGCCGTCCTTTTCTCCTTTCCTTCTGCTTCGTTTCGGACCTTTTTCGGACTTCGTCATTTGCAGTTTTCGCCGTTTTTCGCCCCATCCTTTAATTTCCATCAGACGACTCCCATTGTTTTACCCTTCCATCTAAGCCAATGTGGGTTGCGGGATGACCTGATGATTTCCATGTAGCGGGAATTTCTACTTTAATAGATAGATGGGACGGCTTTCGCCTGAATCTCGCGATGGTGGAGTAACGAAAAGAATGTGGCAGAACAACGTCATAGGACGCGATGGGAGACAGAGAAAAGCTCACGAGGAGGATCGTGAAAGGAAGTGAGCCGAACAGTAATATGGGAGGTCATGTGTACTTGCGTGGAAGATCAGGCATTTTTCTTTACATTGAACAACCGGCCAGAAAAGATCATGAATCAAATCACTTGTTTCGATATCGCACAACCGGTCAGTACGATCAGCGGTCACGCCGACGCCGCCGCAGTCAGAGTACGACCATACAACGGTAGGACGGCTCACCGGAGTAGCACCACCGTGATTTGATCGTTCTGTTCCTGTGCGCCGAAGACCGGAAGGGCATTATTCTTATAATGTAAGCGTATACATTGCTGTTCGAAGGTGTACAGGAACGAAGACGCTTCGGCTGACGCCGGTGGCATGGCCACTCCTCTTCTTACTTCTACAGCCATTTTTAAAACAACGGCAGCAAAGAATAGGCGAAGCGGTCCTAAATAAGATCGAACGCCGAGGGTATCTGCACTATATTAGTAATTCGTTGGAAAGAACAGCTCTTTTTTCTTAGGTTTAATACAAACACTGGTCCGTACATCTCGTACGAGCATGAACGGCATTGTAGTACTTGTTTGTTATAGAGCAAGCTGTTTCATTTAACAGATGATGATTAATAAAATCCAACTAGTTTTCCATGCTTTTTGTTTCTATCATAGAACTTATCATGTGTTATATATACGAGCACATATAAAAAAATCACATTTTAACGTCATGTCATAATAGTGTACGCGGAGAACGTTAGGAGCCACGCACCGGTAAATCTATTGGGACTTCCCTCCTAAAACTCATTACCGAACGCATTTGTCACATTCGATAAGATCGAACAAATTATTATGGTAAACTCTGTTGCGGCTGTAGCTACTGGATCATTTCCTTGCCATAGGAATAGCATGTCAGTTAGAGGTGAAGTCACAACGCTTCGCTAATCATAGGGCAGACAGATAATGATCGCTCAACTAACAGTCTGCCATTTGGACTGACATGAGCCAATTCAAGCTAAGGTAATATGTATAGACGTGCCGATCAGCTGTAATGGCAGTTGTATCTCGTGCACGATAAAACGTATGTAATCATCTGTGTTATTGCCCATCTGTCACTTTCCGTTTTCTTCTTCGTTCATGATAACTCTCTGGCGTGTCTTTTTTATGGGTCCAAAAATCGCCCGGTTCAGCGAAATATTTTTGTAACAAACTGGGATACGATCGATGTGTTGGTTATTTATATCGGTGTGTCACACGAAAACCCCCTTTGTCGTCGTCACGGATGTTGTCATCGCCTGGATGATATCGTTAAAGCTCACTATTACCGCCATCGTAATCATTCTTATCACCACCATCTTCCTGGCTTAAGGGAAGGTGCTAAATTTAATATTAGCAGCAGTAGCAGAAACTAAAACAACACCTGCGCGAGGGGCCATAAAAAAACTCATTGCTTTTTCTACGTTTTAGCTTACGTGAGATTATACACCGATTGGACAATCTATATATATTCAGTCAGAGACAAACAATAGACTTGCAGTCGCAAGCTCGCGTAGTTACTCCTTCTGTCCCCAGTACGTCGAGACCTACACTAACTCATTGTCTCCGTTCCGTCCATGCTGGTCTTGGAGCATGCCAAATATAGTCACCAGCGAAGACCATAACAGCGGCAGCGCCGCTTAATAGAAAAGGTTGTAGCACGAAAAGAACGACGGAAAAGAAAGGGACCACGTCGACGTCGCTGACAACGATGACGGTAATATGTTAAAAGAATAAGAGCGGGTCGTGGCAACGTTTTGCGCCAATCAAACGGTTGAGTGTCTAAAGAGAGGTGCCGTTACGACGGCTAGGTCGAATGCGGGGCGAAAGAAGGGGTCGCGTCATTTGCTGCCGTTGCTTACGGCGATCGTAGTACTGCTTTCTAATTCTAGTCGTCGGTTTCTTTGTTCTTATTTGTAGCTAGTGCATAGCTCAGCGGGGGGTGAAGAGCCGACTGGGCGGTAAGCCTAAAGCGTCTCCTTGCTGCCCCGCGCTATAGACTGACTATTGTCCTTTTTCTCACTTTGTCGAGCACCTCACTATCGGCAAGCGTTTGCTGTCCTAGCCTAGTACAGTGTTCCCTTGACACTACTCTTTGTCCAGTTCTGTTTCAGGGTTTTTGCCTGATTTCTTTGTAGCGTCGCACGTCTAAAATCATGCTACCGTTGGTTCTCCTTCTTTCCAGACCTGTCCGGGCCACTTGAACGCTGAGCATGACATGTGTGCGCGCTTGCAGCATTGTTGATTTGCAGCTAGCTGCTGCTGCTGCTAAGTGTTTGTTTTTACTTCTACTGTTTTCTTTCGAAGAGGCGAAGCTTACCACCACCATAACGACCGTCTCCCGCTCGGGCGCCAATGCGCTTTCTACCGCCTGCACAGCAGCCTATCGTCAACTCCGGCTTCCTTCCGCCATTCAGTGGCGCTACCAGCCACTGACTGCGGCACATCCTCTACCTCAATGACCCACTTTAAATCAAGTCGAGGACCTCCTGTTTATTCAGCTTGCTTATGATGGGAGCGAATGCGCGACGCCTCAGCCGAGAAGAGTACTAGATTGCTAACGGATGGAAACAGAAAAAGAGGAAGGGGCAGACAAAGGAATAGAACGGTGCAGAGTGTAGCAGAAGCAGTAACTTACACAAGACGCAATCGAACGTCCTTTCGTCGGCTTGTGATAGCTGAAGTAACGGGTCATGATAACAGCTGTGCATGAAAACGGGTTGTTAAGTCGCATCGTGAGTGAGCGGTTGAACACATCGTCGTGAGCTGTCGTTACTGCTGCTGCTGCTCTTGCCGGTCGTGTGCCGTCTGGAGTGGCGGACTCTCCACTTATCTCAGACAGTTCAGGCGAGATCCTGCTGCCTGATGGCTGCAGCCTTACGGCTGATGCTGCTGTCTTTGCTTGCCACTTTGACAGTACAGCAGCAGCAGCACAGCCTGCTGCAACCGCCCCGCCCTCCCTCTCCGTCGCCTGCTTCACGTTTGTCCTCGGTCCCTTACCGTCCTTCCCCGCAATACCCGACCGCAAGCCCAAACGTTGTCTGCCGGCCCCCGACACTGTATGCCTCCTCTGACTCAATAGGGCCCCATTCTGTCCCAAAGCGGTCCGGCCATTAGAGAAGCCAACAGCAGTTGGAGAGCTACTAAGCCAGCCATAGAGCTGAGTAACCGAAAGTCGCTTTAGGTCAACAACAGCAGTAATAGCTCTGTTCAAACAGGACCTAAAGGCGAACGTAGGCCACACAGTTGGTATCAGACAGGGTGGCCGACACCCATTGAATATTTTCCACTATCTCCAGTCGTATTCTTGACTCTTTCAGCAATAGATAATATTTCGTACTAGATTTTTTGCCTGATGGTTCCTGACACATCCAGGCCTGTAGCTAGGCCAAACAGCTGATAAACATTCTTGGGTTAAGTTAGGTTAGGTTGGCCCTTGCGCATCTACTCTGTTAGCCGCTTGCCTGTGTCGGTTAAGTCGATGCAACCTATTACACCAGTGACGAACTCCCGATTTGCTATATGCCCGAACACAAATCTAGTTGCATCCGCTGATACAATTCAGCTGGTTCCTTCGCCCGTGGCCTGTGATGTTGCCTGCCGAATAGCTTTTTCTTCAGAAAAGAACAAGAATTCTGTTTATTTCTTCCTTTCGTAGAAGTTTCAACATTAGTCTTTGCTACAAGCTGGTGTGTTTGTTCTATAGCATAAGTGAGTGAACAAAGTCGAGAAACGACCCAGACTGATAGGTCGATATCACCAGGCAGCGACTATGTGCCGGCTGCAACCGCGGTCTGATGACCACACTTACTCATGGTCTACGCAGTGGTCTCGTGTTTGCTTTTTTATTCTACTGAGTTCAGTCTAGCTTATACTTTCTATAGAATATGCAAAAATTCAACGTGATTTTTAACGGCCGAATGGAACATTTGCAGCGGCAACCATTAAAGCTAGTTAAGGAGTTTGTTCCGACTCGATACGAAGCACTAAAGAAAACAGTGTCAATACATACTTTTCTTCGTCTCATCTATACGAAATTCGCTAAAATAATGAGCAATTATTCCTTTAAAAAAATCAGGCAGCGCCTTTCGAAACAACAGAGTCCAAAAATCAGTTACAGGCGCAGTTTGTCTGCTACTTTAGCTAGAACAATTACGCGACCCCTTTCTGTCATACTGTTACCTTCTTTAATACTTACTACTTCGGTCCTGCCAGGTAGAATACCCAGATTAGACAATTGATCTCAACTCGCTTACACACTACTTTATTCCCATGATGGCTTATGTACTCTATCGGCATGACATTTTAAAAATCTAAGTCTAAATATCGTGAACATGTCCAGCAGTTGCGTACCAAAAAAAGCTGGTAGGAGAAATCGGCTCAAGCAACCCGCGCACTAAATGATATGGTGATAAAGTAATAGCCTCTAATTGATGAAGCACTGTTTCGGCAATGTAAGAATGAGTGCTAGAGATCGATTTACCGGCAGCTCAGTGTCTACGTTTCAAATTCATACATTCTTCGCGACCAACACTAAATTTATAATGTTATCGTCATGAGCTTATGATAATAGGTTACAGCCTTTGGCATACTATGTCCTGTACATATGCGAGTGAGTTTCATTTATACAGATTGTAATTTTCAGTTCCACCTAATTGTTGGATAAGTTGTAACGCAAACAGGTAACGATGCCCAGTTCAACTAAATACTCTGCTTTCTTTGACAACTTCTTCGGTTGTCGAGCTAATATTCTCTATAGTAGAAACCTTTGCCATAGACGAATCTTCGTGCCCGTTTGTCAACCTCACTCCTGCCAATTGCATGACAGTCGGAATAGACGCCATTCCCCTTCGATGCATCATCTCCAGCTGGGTACATTATGCCAACCCAACTGGAAATATTTTTCTTACTTGTTCCTGCATTGCTTCCCCTTCGTGTGGCCTAGTCCTGGCCGGTCCGCTCCTTCCTCATTCCTACTTGTGTTTCTTATTACTCTGTTCATAGCATTAACGGTCGCATGCAATGATAGGGTACTGCGCTGCGCTCAACAGTTTTACGCAGCGTTTTCTCGTTTTACGCCTGCCAACGCCCCCCTTTCACTCTCTGTTTCTCTCCTTCTGTGTGTGTGTACGCTTGTACGTTCACGGAGGAGGTTTTGCGGTTACCCATTACGAGAAATACGTTACGTAACGTTTTGCGAAAAAAAATCACTCACGAATAAAAGGAAGACCCTCCCATATAATTTCGTATAGGCGTTTTTTGTCGTTTTCAAAAGAAGAAAGGCAACACGCGAACCGGAGGACGGCCCGTCGACCGTTTCGTACACGTATTAATACACACTGAATTCATAAATGGGCCGGGGAATTATTTCCACGGTTAGAAACGGAACACGTTTTCGATAGTAGAAACATCTACTTAAGTAATTAATGGTTTCATAGATTATGGCCATCGACAAATGTACCGGCGTCTACATAATAATGCTTGATCCTGTGTACAATGGTAACTTGAATTATGTATATGTTGCGGTCGAAAATGTAGCCTTTTTTATGTTCGTGAATAATTTCCTAATTTCTGAAAATTAGCACAACGAGTTCTGACGATGTCAAAAAAAGCTGATCTTCAATAGAAATTAAAAGCTCTGGAAAAAAATTAAAGCCGTGGAAGTAGCTGCAGCCCAATTTTTTAAATTCTCTTTTATTCAATATCTAATCGATATGCTTTATCTTTATTTTCCCGATTAATATTTGTGGGGTTTTGCTTTTACTGAGCTACAGGAAACAAATTGTCAATAATAATACAATTTTTACGGCTACTTGTAATCGAATTTTTAATAAAAAGAGCGTTTCTCAGGAGAGGAAGTCACTTCCCTTTGCCAGAAAAATCTCACCAGCTTCTTCTAATATTACATGCTGCACGAGTTCGTCCAATCTGATAAAATCATTTCCATTTTCTTGGCTTGTTTGTAGCCGGATATATTGGAGAATAATAATAAAAACCACACTATGGATCCTAGTTAACGGAAAACTGCTAATCTGCAAACTTGATGAACAGAGCTTGCGATCAGCCCACGTCCTTCGGATTCGCACAGGGCCTTCAAGCAATTGCCGCATTGTAATCTCTGTGTTCGATGAATTCCAAAGGAATATGGATCATGCACTTGTGATCTTATCTGCCGTTCGGTAGCAAGAAGATCTGAGTTTAGTTGACCTGTAAACTATAACGGCCCGTTTTTTGTCTTACCTTCGATTACGGTAAGGGCTCCCTAAATTTCTAGGTTCAAACTGTTTCATCTTCGGTCACGTACCATGGCGAGATGAGACGTACTACTGACATACGATTTTTTTTTAATCTAAACTACCAGTACTAGACATTGCTTAGTAGACGAATGTATCATTGTAGACTGCAGACTATCTAACTGTGCACCGTGAGTATGTTACAGTTTATATCATAAAATGGCATCTGGATAAAACACCTATGAATCATAGTTGTGAATACACTTGCTCGCAATTAGATAAGAACGCTTTCGTTCTCTATCTAATTGTGGAGTATCTGATACCATCTGGACGCATTACCGGTCCACGTGATGCTTCCCTCATAACTTTGCATCTTGTTCATGTTCAGATTGACGGAACAGATGGTAAAATGCCTGACGAAATGATGAAAAAAATGACCATATCGTGACGGCAGTGCCTTGAACAGGAGATAAGTTCTTGTCTACTTTTCGATATTGATGTTTTTCTCGTTCGGCATTACCGACGTAAACGGTTATATTTCGATTGTCTGATTCAAAATACGGTCGTTTCCATTTTTGTTTCATCAGCATATCGTACTGACAGCGCTTCTCCATTCATCCGGATTTGCCATTGTTATCATATTATTCGGATCACCTGTATTTCCATT
Source organism: Varroa destructor (assembly GCF_002443255.2). Taxonomy (NCBI): domain Eukaryota; kingdom Metazoa; phylum Arthropoda; class Arachnida; order Mesostigmata; family Varroidae; genus Varroa; species Varroa destructor. Next base: position 14,828,834 of record NW_019211458.1, read on the forward strand.
TAAGTCTACATATACCTACTTTTTCACTACCTGACCTAGCTAGACGTGTAAACTACCAGACGTTTGCAGCTCTGAAATGTGTGTCTGGGAAACGTGTTTATATTCGCTTACGTACACCCATACGTGTGTATAAATATACATACGTATGGTTGGATGGATGGGTTTGTGTGCAAATCGAAGTATGCTGCGAGTGTGTATCGTAACTTTCTATTTGTTCGCCATTTTGTCTGTTTTTGCCGATTCTGCTTTTTCTAGCTTTAACGAAGGTTCAGAGTGACGAAGCAACTAGCTTCCTACTTCACCCTCATGTAGGCGATGGTGGTGGCAGACATTGCAACCCACTGGATCGTACAGGACGTATCGACTGACTCCTTGCTATGAATGCTTGGCTTCTTTTTTGCTTATCTGCAGCAGTAGCAGTGCATCGCCAAACACGGCCGTTGTAGAACCCATTGCGGAGTTAGCGACTAACTTCCATTTTCTATGAGTTCCTACAACCCCTTACAACGTAAACCCCCAAAGCGAAGTGTAGCCCGTTTTGTATTTGAACATCTTCGCCAACAGCCGTCAGCCGAGCTGCTGTTACCGTCGTCGTGGCGGCTATGACACCGGTGGGTGGCAGCAGTCGAGCACCGATGGATGGCGTTGCCGCGACCTTTGCTCTCTGACTTTTCACTATATAACAAAATACACAAACAAAAAGAATCGCCGTGCCATACCCGACGCAGTCCGCCAGGGACCGCGCACGCAAACAAGCAGCGGGTTACAGCAGCCCCCGAGCCAGCAGCCCCCGAGCCAGCAGCCACAGTGAAGCTAAGCAGAAGATAAGCGTAGGAGGGTAAGAGGAAGAGTAATATGTCGATGAGGACAAGAAGAGGATGCAAGAAAAAGTTAGCAACAAAAGAAGTGGGAAGGAGCTGGCAGCAGCGACCACCGAACGAGACAGGTTTCTTGACCGAATGCCGTTAGGGACCAGCAAGGAACGCTAACGAAAGCAACGACCAAAACAAAATGTACAGCCTGCCAGCAGAAAGCCATAGGGAAGCATCAGCAGTGCTGCTGCTGTTGCTTGTATTGGCGGTAGTAGTAACAATCGTTGTGGTAGAAAAGGAGAAAAAAAAGCGGGGATAGCCAAATGCCGCGAACCAACAACGCCTAGCGACGACAAGAGCACCAGCAGCCAAACGAGTCGACCTACGGCACTGGATGTCTTTCGAACCGCCGCTGTGCGAGCAGCCACCTCCATCGACTCGGCAGTGGTAGTCCGCTGGCATTGGTTCAAGAGCATGGCGTCATTGAGAGAGCGCGAGGCACCAAACCTTTTTGCAAGCCTAGCAGGCCATCCAGCCAGACTGACTCTGACTTGGCTAAGCAGAAAGACAGCCAGTAGCAATCAGCGAAGGCAGCGGCAGTGGCAGATGGACGCCATCGGCTGGCGTGGCGTATCTGGTCTGGCGTTCTTGTGCAAGTGCCATTTGCGATACCGCTTGCGCGCTAGTGCTTCCATTGGCAGACATATTCGCAACAGCGGCGTGGCAGCACCAGCAGCCGCCTGCAGGGATTTGACATCGGAGACGGAAACTATGAATGGACGATGGACTATACAATGAGCAGTTGGATGAAGCAGGAAGAAAACAAGGAGGATGAAGCACGAACAATGGCGACAGACGCAGCGGCAGTAGTAAAGCAGCGTTGGAAGTTTACGCTCTTTCAACTGCAACCGCTTACCGGCCCCATAGGGAAGAAGTGACCACCAGACAAAAGCATCATTTCATGTGGAACCACAAAAAGCAATGCGGGGCAACAGTAGCAAACGAGTCGTGCGCTAAGTAAGCCGCCAGGCAGGCCAGGTGGCGCTAAACCCTAGCTAAGTCTAGAGGATTCCTGCAGACTCAGAACGACAACTCTACTCGGTGGACGTAGAGCAAAGAAAACGATGAATAAGGATAAGAGGACGAAGGGAGAGATGAATAGAAACCGGTACAAACAAGGGGGTGGAAGAAGAACTCCACCCGCCAGGATTTCCGCACTGTCACATGTCCTCCTATATACATGTGAACCCAATGTGGAACGCATAATCGAATACACACATACGCATAGTGGCAGAAGCTGGGGCTGAGTTTCTGTTTGAAGGAAAAGGACTGAAAGTAGAGACAAAGCGCAGGGATAGAGCTGCCTATTGAAAATAGAAATCAACTGGATGACAAAACTGGAGAATACGAGAAAGCGCGAGCGAGGACAAGAGAGATAGTGGCAATACAGGGTAATACGTTTTTGCTAGATATAGGTGTTCACATTTCGGTTTTCTTACTTTACGGGCCATGCGCGCGGTGAGACAACTGAAGCCGGTTCGTATGTAACAGAAGTGAGATATCCCCTTTGACTTGTTCGTCCGCGCACTCTCTTTCGCTTGAGCGGTGACGAGTTGCATGTAAACAAGCTCCAGTCTTGCCAGGAGCAAAGGATGATAAGCAAGACTTTTCAATGGAGAACACGGAAGAAGAACCAAACGCATAGTGACACTACACCTCATGCTTGTGAGATATAAACCATGATAGCAGTAACGACAACAAAAGCACAAGCCAACTAGATAAACTCGAACGACTCCTATGAGGTTAATAGACAAGTATCTGTTGACTAAACTGGCCGCCTGAGTTCAGCTAAAGCCAAGCAGCAATCGGCATTGGGGTTATCCCTGTAACCCCATGGCCTGTATCGGTGAGTTTCTGTTCACTAGCCCTGCAAATCAACGTTTCTGTTCAGACTGCACCTTGCACAAAACTTCGTTTCATATATATCTATGTGACATATCTCGGCCTACAATCAAAGCCACGGACCCAAATTCGAGCCTTCCGGATCGGATTCTATATATATATATCTATATACTACTATGATGCGGAACAGCTTTGAAAACCAAAATGGATCCATTTTCCCAGATGAACTGAGCGGACGGTTTTATCTTATGTCTTCTGACAAAGTTGGTTGGTCTGATTTGATGTAATTCTTAGTAAAATACGCCTATACTACAATAACCCTTCTGAACAATAATTAACAAACAGGAAAACACTTCCGTCGTCGTAAGTTTCTATAAGCGTCATAAGTTTCCGAATTTCTTTTGTCAAAGTATGTTTGAAAGTATGGGGTTTACGTTTCTGCAAGCATAATTAATCCTCTACTAATGTATGCATTCATTATTGCAGCAACGAAGCGAATTTCGGCACACCTACATTTACCACCTATATATGCAAATATTTATTAAATTTAAGAGTCCCCATCGTTTGTAGGCTACCTCGGTGTTGTTCGACCGTACAGATATGGCGAAAGTGTGTATGTGTGCACCTGTGTGCTACTGCGATGAGGTAATAGAATGACGTTAAAAATGGTAGCATGTCGCTTCCAGAAGACAGTATGATGCATCGATGAAGGCATATACGAACGCCAAGTAAGTTTGCAGGCACACCTTCTCCTGGATCGTTATTATATCCCAGAATGACGATGTACAAAGTTTCGACAAGAAATGCGTCAATGGTTTGCTCATTGCTGGCTACGTAGAAATCGGGGGATATAATAGCTAGGTCAGCCCCATAACTGGAGAGTTCATATATAATAATAGTATAGTAGAAGATAATAGCATAGCTGATAGCTAAATGTTGAGAGCAAGAGTTATCTGGGTTGATAGAAAGAACACCATAGATTATCTTCTGTGGGATTATCCTAAATGAAGTAAAAGTGAACGATTCTCCTCAGACCCTGAGCAGAACAGCACTTCTAATTAGGTGCGAAGGCATACCGCTACTCGCACTTATGTCAGTATCTATGAAAATCCATCGGAGACTATCCGTATAGAAATTGGTGATTTTTCCGTAAATAACTGTTTGGGCTCAGAAAAAAAAGGGACGTGTTCACTGACCGGCTAATATTCAGCGGGAAAGACACATTAGGGCAAAAGTGACAATGAAGTATTGTCACAATATTTGTAGCATTGCAATGTAAATTATATGGGCATCCGTCTGTTTTGCATCCTGTTCTCTAGTCCCCGTTTTTCGACGGATCGTTTTGTCTATAGGGAAAAAGGTGACCGCGTTTCCTTTAAAGAAAGCGAAAGTTTTGTTGTTACCATCGCGAGAAATAGTGTACAACTATGGCAAGTTAGTTTCCGGAAAACGACGGGCCACGGAAACGATGGGTCGACCATTCGCTAAACGCTAACAATACGGCATGCCCATAACAATGTCGTAGCGGCAGCTGTCACTACGCCGTCGAATGTTCTTGTTGGAAACATCGAAGGCTCGCGCAAATTTGATTTATGGGCTAGTAGAAGATGTAGCAACACCAGCGCATCAGAAAGGGTTTAACCGGCCGCAGGAAACGAGACCTGGCTAGAAAGCAAGTAAAGCCTAAGGCAGCGACCGGCGATAAGGCGGTAAAGCGATAACGTCGTATACTGGTGCTGCCACCCGCCCGCCAGCGGCGCCACTGAATTAACCCTATTTTGATCAGTGGGCTGCCGAGGACAACGAAGTATGCTAAGAAGCTATGAAGTGATCGATATCGATATCGAGTCGGACAAGACTCCCGCGATCCGACTTAATCAGACAGCAGCCAGCCGGTAGCTGTAGTCTCTCTAGCAATAAACGTGTGGCTTTTGATGTTCGTCTTTGGGGGCGTCTGTATGCAAACCCACTACCGCGACTAGCCTTCCTAAGCGGTATTTTCACCGCGCCCGCGAGCCAATGGCGGTGAACCATGCTTGGCTGGCGTTGGTTGGAGGTTAGTCGCCACGAACTCTGGAAATTAACTGTTTTCTCCTTTCCCGCTCCCTGTGCCCTCTATCAGTCTGAATATCTCGGTGTATCGAACCGGGACATTGATCGTCAGAAAGTGACGATAGCATAAGGTACTTCACGCATGCATGCTGCACGTTTATCCCACCCTAACCAGATAGTAACCTGGACAAATGTATTCTTCAGTGAGCTATTTCTACGCAAAATACTCTTCGTTAGTGGATAACGAAACAATAAGCTTAATCAACCGATGATTGAAGTCGCTTGCGATCATCTTAAGCATGCGACTCAGTTGCTTCAGCTCAGCTGTGTGATAGCAAGGGTCACTTATAATTCCTGGCCATTTTTGAGACGGTAGTTTGAGCCCAGCGAATTATAGATAGCGATTTTCAATTGATACTTTGACATTGTTTGAAATCATCTAGATTAGAAGTCTCTTTGCCTATCCGCGTAACAAATTCGAAGGAGAACTCTCTGTTACTTTCTATGCAGTTGGCTCACGTGAACATCAACCAGTATCGATACGCGACAATCTGATTACTGATAAAGCAAAAAACGAATGTGGTTCATACGAGTAGTTACTTTGTGTTCTTTCCGTTTGATTATTGATATAGCAGGAGCTCAGTCGGCGATGTTGATTTCAACTTGTCTAGTTTGGCCGCCGACCATAACTATATCGTTTACCATATTTAAAACATACACCACGAACGGCGTTATAACACCGATCCGATTTTTTTTTCCAATCACGTTTTCCAGGCCCGTACTGCAGGTACTTCTTACGCAGACACCTCCGTCACGACAGACGGGTTGAAATTTTGAAAACGATTCAGGTCAATCTGTAGGTTGTGCCTATGTTCCTTTTCGACCCAGTGGCAGATACGGTGTAACAGTGATCTTCGTATTAAATTCTCGTCGTTGAATTATCGTCTGTCCTAATCTTCACGACGGCAACATTTAGAGCAAGTCTGCTAGTTTGCACAAGTCCTTCAGATCATTAAATAATCGTGCTTGATTCACGACCTTAGTTTCCATCACATCAGCAGGCGAGAAAAGAGTCGGTTGGCATATCTGGGCATAGCTGATTCCCCAAAAACCTTTGCAAGATTACGGCGTTCGATGAAGAATATACTCCATGGCCTTATGACTTCAGCGCGCTAGAGAACCGACTTGTGCATCTGTGTCGGTCGCTTGCAGCAGCAACGGCGAGGGGTAACAAGGAAAAAGGAAAGGTGGTTTGAGGTTGAGGGTATTGCCATAAGCCACCGACTAAGAGGATCAAGTTCGACTCAACTTCACTTATCGTCCCCACGGGACGTCTCTTACTTCTTGGGTTCATCTTGCTCAAACAAACTACAGACCTATAGCTACTTTTAGAGGAAAGAAACGGGGGAGAGAAAGAGCCCATCAGCGATCTACTCGCGCTGTAATTGTCCGTATATTTGCATGTGTGCCCCGTTCCAGCTGCGAGATCTTGGAGAAAACGCTGTGACAACAGAAAGCCTTTTGGCAGCAGGGGCACACAAGAAACTAGTTTGATTTGCTCCTTTACATGCGACGTCTGTCAATATATAAGAATTACATATTTTTCGTGATATAATAAACATCCAATGTATTGGTCGTATCATTTCTATCAGATGTCAATTAATGAATCTGCATGCCTAATGCTTCTTGATCCGCTTACGTCGTTGTTCTTCGATCAAATCAATATTAATCAACACGTCCTTTCTTCTATTATGATCCGCCGTTGATAAGACTTACTTTCGTAGACGCACATACGTAAGCACTTACTGATGATTATAGTGATGCTGATATAGATAAATAGGTTCAAATAGATCAGCACACATAAGCTTCCTGGCGCAGACACTTAGATATAAGAGGGAAGAAGCTACTTGATCCGTGTGATCCTACAAGACCCTTCACGCGCGCATAGTGAAGTGGGAGTGGTAAGTGGAGGGAACGATCGGTCGGACAGTCGTTCTATCCGTATATGTATAGGCTCAACGTAACGTCATCTTCTGCCAAGGATGAGGGAGTGAGTGTCGCGCGAACAATAGCGCTGCTATAGTTGTCGGGGGAGGGCAAGCGACCCAGCCATCGAGGAAACAAGTGAGCACGCGTGACCCGGCGTCCGCGATATGAAATTTATTGCCGCTACTGTTAATACTGGAGAGTCCAAGGCACGAAAAACGAAGGAAGAGAAACTCGACCCAACCAAAGCTCCAGGAGTTTTCGGGTCGAAAACAGGAGAGGCATCAAAGAACCAGATATCGTCCCTTCTAGGCCTTATGCGATGTTGTCATCGTCGTCATTTTACTCCTCCTTCCAGCTAGTTGGCTACTAGCCAACTAGCTATCCTGAAGCAACAACGTTCCAAAGATTCCGGCTAATATGATTACGAGCAAGTGAAGTAGCCCTAAGCGGGAACATCTGTCTACGCCAGCCGATAGAGGCCAAATCACCTTGGAATAAGGCAGGAGAATGTAGGTTATTCATTGCTATTGCCGCTACTGCTCCTGCTCGAAACCGAGACAAAACTCCGCCAGTTTATCCGACTGAGTTTGCTGTCCGATCCCGTTGTTGTTGTTACTGGTTAATCGCGACAGGTGACTTCAGGAGACAGCTGCGAGTCACGACGGCAGCACAGACGCTCGACAAAACGGATCAGGACCGGCAGGATAAATAGTACAGCGAAAGCAATACTGCTACACGACTCCATGCAGGTTTCTGTTCATTTTGGGCGACAAGCAAAAAGAAGTAAGCAGCGTTACGACGATGACTGTTCATAAAGTAACAATAATAGCGTTATTTGCTTTTGATACTCTTTTTTCATCTAGCTCTCGTCTTACGTTAAGTGACCGCAAGATGTCGAGTATACACAGCAGATGCGCAATCTCTGCATTTCTGCATTGCTGGACGATTTTTCCATCATTGCAGATCGTTCTTTTGCATTGATACACACGCACACACATACACACACGCACAGACATTCACACAGATAAGGAAGGGCCGTTTAACGCGGACCGTAGAAGAAACGACCGAAGGGGGGTAGTAATAAAACTTAAGAGGTTAACGGCTGATTCTTTGTCACTACGGTAGCGGCAACACGAATACAACATGGCCAACTACATACGATGTTATAATTGCTCTTTAAGCGCATAGCCCTGATGTTGACAGGTAAAACACTTGAAAACAATTGCTGCTTATTCATAAGATAGTGTGCTTGCTTTGCCTCTGTTTGCCTGGTTGCCCGGCGCAGCAACTCATTTCGGCCAGAGTTAGGTCAAAGTTGCAAGTTGTTTTGAATTTCTTTTTACTTAGCCAAGAAGAATATAAAAAAGCGCTCTAAAAAGTGACCGGTAGAGTATACCCAGGCGGCTTAATCGTGTTGACCTTACCCTTCCTTTCTTTTCCTATTTATGAAGCCATATGTTCTATAAAAAGTGTATTATCACTGAGTCTATTCATAATCCATTTAGACGTCTTGTTCTATCCATATGTGGGTAAACCCGTTACAAACGAGGACTATGCCATCGTCGTCTGTGGTTCGTATTTCCATATAGTTGTTATATATTAAAATAACCTCGACGTCATCGAGCTATCGACCGAAGCATGTAGCAGGTACGTTCGGCTTTTCGGACCGTTGGATAATGGTGTGAGGTTCGCAAACTCCCGTGAGGTTGCCAGACCTTCGCTACAACCAAATGAAGGAGCAGACGCTATCCAGTGGCGCAACTGTCGTGAACCGCGCACATTCGTTTACAGTTTGTCAACGCCTTTTACCGAGCGTACGTTGATTGTTGGAAGTCGCTGGATCGCTTCAGTCTGTTTAGCTGTCAGTGAGAACGCCAGCTCAGGACTTTGTTACGATGAAAAATCGCGATGATAAAGCGAGGCGTACCCTCTCGCCCGAACTCGCAAATATATAGCAGGATATAAAAAAAAATACACTCTTACTATCAAGCAAATAACCGTCAGACGACTATGCGGTCTGTAATAGATTGCTAACATACAGCAAGCTAAAGACGCTCATTAAACTAGCGCCAGAACGCAAGCAAGACATGGGCGATGGAGGGTGTATTCCAGTTCATAGCGACAGCGGTAACACAAAACCTTCGCTTAAAAAACGTTTTTGGGGCACGCTATATAGGTAATCTACGCATGGCCCTATCTGGCGCCGTTTTGCTGCCTCTTCCACTGGCCCTCAGTCGTTCGTTTTAGATTGATACATCATCTCATGTATGTGACGCCTTTTCAGGCATTTCTGTGCGTTCGCAGCTTTGATCCTTCACAATAGAATCAGCACGTACACTCGATGTGACAGCTTAAACAGGTTAGTTCTAGACAACAATATTTTTTTCCTAGGATAAACATATTTTTACTATGGTCAGTATGATAAAGCACACATTAGATACGTTTTTCGTGTATTTATTCGGATCTTTTTTTATTGAAACATTAAATGACCTGTTACCGTTGCGTTTATATAATCGTTGGCCAAACCGAAGTAGACAAGCTCGATTTCAGCCTTGTTAAGATTGGTAGAAATATGTCTAACTAATTGTTCTGCTAACTGTGCAAAGATCTGCGCAAAGTTTTCAGGTACAGAGGACAATCAAGAAGCAACATTCATTAGTCTGTTCTGTCTTTCGTCCTTTGTCCTTAAACACTCTTTACTCCGACGTGCCAAACGAAGTACTGCGGGCAGATCAAACCAAGTTCGAACGTACTTACTATGAGGATCGATTTTAAGTGAAAAGTTTGATGAAAATGTATTACAGATCGGTCAGTCATTCTGTCGGTAGACAGCCAATAGAAAAAGTCTGAAGGTTTTTCTCTTTCTTTTCTACGAATTTTCCTATATATTCCGAATATTGTTAATTGGCAGGCCAACGGCTCCAAAAATCATCCCAGCTTCACTTGTGCATTGAAAGTAACAAATTCCGGCACACTCACCACTCCCAACTTACCAATATTCTTTTCACGTTTCTTTCATTCCTTTTTTTCCATCGCTTATACCAACTCATTCAGCTTGAGGCCAAGCGAGCGTGGCGGTAGGTGAATAAGTTTGCCGGTAATTAACTCTATTTGCGGCGCAACTGCCCGATCTCTCTCTCAGCAAACAAGACTCCTCAAGATCGCAAATGGGCAATTGTAGCATTGCGGCCCACCTCGAGCAAATGACATCAGGGCTCAGCCGGGTAAGGAGCGGCCCTGGAGTTCTTTTCATTTGTTTTTCGTTATAGTTTCTGCCCTGACGCAGGCGGCCTTTGATTGACGAATGTAAATGTGGATGTTTTGCTTTTTGGGGGATGCCGACAAAACGTCGCACAGTCCTGGCGCTGTTACGATTTGCCTTCTTTGCACAACGGCCACTTGCTAAAATAGCACCACACCGATCACAGCGGCCACCATTGCCCCATACAGGCCACTCTGCCGACAGGTAGAAAGTTCTGTGATTTTTGCTTGCGTGACCGGAAGAATTTTGAAACTCGAACTGATCTCTAGGAGAGCACGCGAAGAAGGGTTCTTGTCAGAAGCATTTCTAAATGGAAAAGGGGCCTTGTACTCTGACAACAATTCACTATAATAAAAATAATAATAAATATCGTTAACAGCAATGAGGATAAGCTTAGAACCATTATCAGCAACAATTTGTTATGCATCCCGTATGTGCGTCTGATTTGCCGGTATCGTATCTTGTACTGGCCCTAGATATATATATAATTAACGATCAGCAAGGTAATCATCATTCTCATCGCCTTTATCATTCTCCCGGCCCCCAAATATCTGGGTATCTCGAGCATGTGATATCCGTCCGTTCTGTTCAAAACCTGTCTCCAATCCATGCATGTAATGGTATCGACGACGCGGTAAAATCGACGCAAAGTTCACCCATCCACAAATAATGCGCTGGCTAACGTCACCCAGAATTTATGTTGTTGCAGTATAACACAGGAGAAAATAAGCGTCATATGAGAAGGTGGGTAGCAGTTAAACGAGCTGGGTTATTCAAAACGTTGGCGTTTTTGTGGATGTGCTTTCTGCTAGTGCTGTTATCTAGTGCCGTCTATCGGCATGAGCATCATAGTGGATTGCTTGCATTCATTTTGTTTTTGTGTGTCAGTTACCGGTGCGGGGCTACTGCGGGTTGCCGCTACTGTTAGTCGCCTGGCTGATGGCGGCGGTCGGCGTGGTCGTTACGGCGACCATGCCACGGTCGCCGCCATCAGCCATCGACATAACCGACCGTTGTCGGGTTAGGCTAGCTGGCTAACACTACTCTGCTGCTTTCGTGGCCTGTGGCCTTCGTTGCTGACGAGACCATTGGTGGCCCCTCGCGGCCTGCTGCTTGCCGACGGTCTAGGCAGCCGAGCTCTTTGTTCCAAATGTGAACGACGAAATAGGGACGACACAGGATAGCAGCAACGGAGAAGACGCAGGGACAGGAATAAAAGTGGGTCGAATCGAGTTGAATCGGCTCTTATTCCGAACGATAACGGTTAGAGCTGCGTCGTCGCCGCTGCGGCTGCTGGAGGCCGATTTCGTTGTCGAGCGGTAGAACAACCTCCGTCGCTGTGACTAAGTCGGTCCAGTGACTATCCGTTATCAACCCGTGCCATCCGCCCCTCGTTTTTACCCGTTTACGTAGAGGGTTTAAGGGGTGCCAAGCCTCCATGTCTGTCTGTACGAGCGAACAGCAGCTGCCGCTCCCGCCGATGGTCGGAACGCCGTTGCCCCCACCTTTAACCGAACAACGAGTGTGCCTACTACTGTCTAGAAGTAGCTAAGCGCCCGTACAGAAACGCCATGGACCTTGTTCGCTGCCCCCCTCTTGTCCCGCGTTCATTCCCCATTTCTGGTCCAAACCCTCTGTACAAACCTCCATCGGACATTTAGAGGCGACTACAGGCCGACTTTTGGTAGCTGCCGCAACGAGTAGCAGCGGCCTGAGCAGCGCCTCGTGTCTACCTAGCAGCAGCCTGGACGTGTAGTGATGGTAAACACCGACGAGGACGGGTTGGTCCATCATTGAACAACGTAGATTTGCCTTTACTACTGCTGCTACCGTTGCTGCAATAGCTGCAGCGGAAACAGCAGCAGTAGAAGAAGCAGATGACGGTATCCGTCGCAGCCGACGCTGCTACCGTGTCTGCTAATGCTGTGTACTGCTGCTGCTACGGCCACCGCCTAAAGCCACATCGCCCAACGAGCCCCTATGCGTCTCTTTCAGCCCGTATAATAATAAGGGCCTTTGGTGACGGTGTATCTGGTTGACTGGTCGACGACTCACTGCTCTCTGTCCATTCGCTTAGTAGGCCATTGAACGGTCGTGGTGGGTGCCAGTAGTGGTGATGGCAAACGCATCACCAGCTTGCGGTACCAACTGCGAGGGGGCCGTAAAGAGCAAAGAGGACTACACCCGCCAGTGAGGTCGTCGTGGCAATAGCTGCGGCAACGGCAGCTCAACCAAATGGCAACGTGACCACCAACGTTGGCATGGATGAACAAAACGGAAAGGGACAACGATAACCAACGAGTGCTGCTGAAGCAAGAGTCAAGTCGACTAATAGAGCGACCCATCAACGAACGGACGGACGAGCAGCGATGGCAACAACAACGCCAGCGACGAGGACTATCTCGACCGAGCCAACCAGCGAGTGAGAGATCGGACCGCCAGTGTACCCCTCCCCCCCTCGCGCCCATTGCCAGTGCCTCCCTCTCTCTGTCTCTTCTTTCGTCTCATTCTCTCGCGGAGCCCGCTTTTGACGGGATTCGGTTTGTCCGTGTTATGACGCCACTCTGCCAGCGTACTACCTTGCCCTCCTCGGTGGGGCAGACCAGCGAGAACTCGTTGGCTTATTCTACCGCTGGTCGCTTAGACAACAGCTTGCTACTGTATGAGCCTATCGACTGGTCGCTACCGCTCGCCCGTTGATCGCATCGGAGCATAAAGCCGTCTGCAATTACGCATATGCATAAACGCATGGGAAGAAGCAGCAGAAGCGTCGGCCCAGCACGGACGATGTGGGGCAAAAGGGCTGGCAAACCACCGAAGAGAAGGAGGGACACTATGTGTCTAGTATGACTTTTGTTGCTGTCATCGTCACTGTGGATCTGTTCGTGCGTACTTCTTACTTGAATCCCGCTTCCTCATGTTGCCTTTTTTCCGTAAAACCAAACGGCCTCCGTCGTGAAGGAGCCTGCGTAAGTGAGTTCGAGGAGTATGAACAGTGGGTAAAGAGTAAGCAGTGGTGAGGGAAGGAAGAGGTAGCTTCAGAGGCTGTGCCGTGGTGGCCGCCGGGAGTTGTCGTTGCTATTATGTAGGTAAAAATGTTGTTCTGTATTGATATTCCCATACAAGTATTCACCAACATAACATGGAAGAAAAAAGAGACAGTGAGAGAAAACGGCCAAAATAAGAGTATGGCTATGATGAAACAATTCACGGTGACAGAGTACAATAGAAACAAGCTATAATGATGCATAGCCAACGAGGAGCTTGGTAAGGACGATAGTACACTCAGAGAGTCGCGCACGAGTAGAACAGACGAAAGGTAGCCACGCTCGTAGTCGCCGTTAACACTGCCTTTGCCATTGACATGACAGAGTGTCACACACTGACATGGCTACGTGACACAATGCCATGTTTCAAGCGTGTTCCACCCCCCAGGCCCCGCCTTTGTCGTGACGCTCCTTGGGCAGAGACTTGTCTCTACACTAGCCTTGTAGGACAGTCTTTATCACTCGAATGTAGTTCGGCATTTTGTTAAAGCACGTAACGTCGAGAAAAATGAACCATAAGTGGTTAACCGTTTTAATTAGGAAGGACGTAACGATAAATGACCAAATGAGAAATTTGTTTACGGCTAACCTAATAAGTCAAGTTACCCGATTAAAGTAGATATCTATTATTAGCATATAATTAAATTAGATATTAAAATAGATAAAATATTCTTACACTTTACAGGAAGTTACTCTAATTAGGAGAAGATCTAAGTTTACTATCGTTTATCTGTCTCTCTCCCTTCTCGTCCGTTTTCTTCGTAACCTTGGTAACCAGTGGCCTATTTGTCTATCGCTTTGATTGATATTAATTGGTTGGTCTCGAAACGAATGAAAATGCGTCTATTGCAGCGTAGCTGTTTCATCATCTTTGGCTATGGCCTCTAGAGCCTGTCTGTAGGCGGATTTGGGTGAGCATACGCTCTACCTGTTTGTGACAGAACCGGCTTACTGTTGCAGAATATTGCTTTAGCGCTAAACGTTTTTTTGTTAGAAATTGCGCCTTTGCTGCTTCGCTTTTCCGCTCTATTATCCATTGTCTCTTTTGCTATATTAGCTTAATCATTGCAGCTAGTGGCAACAGTACTTGCACCACTGTTTGTGCTGCGATGATAGCATATCACACACCGCAATGACAGATAGTTATTGGAAACTGTATCAATGGTAACCGTAACAACAGCTGAAGTTAGCGAAGGCAACAACGTCGTTGCATATAAGGCCCTCTACAACTGGATCCTATTCTCTTCCCTCCTAAAAGTCTATTGGCCTTCTTTCTACCCTATCCTCGCACTCTTCTTTCCTCATGGACAAACCCTCACGTTTGACAGGTTTCTAGGATAACATCCCATTCATTTGCAGACAGCTATTTCGCAGTCCGGTCGGACGCCCGCTCGCTGATATCTGACAGCGACGTTGCTTATGCTACTGTAGCATAGCTACGACTGGTAGCGGGAACAAAATGGGTCCTATGTTTCCAATACCACTCGCATGTTACCACAGACATTACGAGAAAAGAACGTGTTCTATTCAACAGTAGCATTATTTTTTGCTCGATTCCTAGACAAAACGGAGCAAGGTGAACCGTCAGGCTACCAAACCTGTAACGGCGGTAGCAGCTAGCAAGTGTGCGAGTAACCGACCTGTAGGCGCCGGGTTGGCGTCTTGGGCCTTACGTCTTCTTCCTGTCGTACTCTTTTCTTAGTCACTATCACGAATACGCCAGAACCCCGACTTCCCCCAGGATTCCTAGCTACCGCTGGGTCGTCCTCGTTCGTTCGACTAACGACAAGCGTACGAACGAAGAAACGGTCCTAACCTCGGCACCCCGACCCGTGATCACCCCCTATTCCAGTCTCGTCGGTGGAATTCTACGATCTCCTTCTACTACGTCTGCCTTTCTGGCCGCCGACCGCCAGGCACCTTCCACGACTTGATAACGTGTCGTAGGTAAATGTACAGCTCACTCTTGCAACAACAACGACGAGATGACGACGAATGGGGTGATACAATAATTCGTCCCTATAACCTGCTCTTAGACTGACTCTGGTCACTTTTCCGCTTACGCTCATTGCATCCTCTTTTATTCTCTCGACACATACCTACACACATACACGTACACACGCGAAGACACCTGCACACAAACCTTTATATACACACACAAACACAAACATATATATACACGTACATACACACGTACATGCACACGTGCACCTACACATACGCTCCCGTACACACACCGTTCCGTCGAAAAAAAAAACTCGACCATTTGCTATTTTCTTTTTTCTATATGGCTAGCTGCAATATGTACTAGGTATAAACTACTACGGCGGAAAAGCCCAGCGCATGTAGCTGATAAATATGAACACGCGATAGATATATATAATAGATATATCGGCGTATAATATATGTTTATTTTGTTGACCATCATTTGCAAACTACTTGAAATTGCACCTATGCATTTGGTATAGCCTATGTAAACTATATAAAAACGTCTACATACATAACCATTCGAACTTTATTAAGCACCTACCTGTGTTTAGTCTTTGCGTGGGGCTTCCAACGTTGATGCATCATACTCTATGGGCAGGCCGGCGGCTAGCGCTCGTAGGCGTCCGCGCGCCCTGCGCCTGCTCGCGCGGGAGCAGCACCCCTTCGTCGTCGTTTATTTTTACTTCTGCTGTCGTCGCTGCCCTGTCAGGCTGCCACCATCAGCAGCGAAGCCCCGTGTTCAGACTGTTCTTGCTGGTGCTATTCTTTTGGTTAGAACTGTTTCAGGCGTTTCTCACAGAGCGTTGCTTTTCCTTTATTATTAGGTTCGTCTGTTCTATGTTTCTCTTAAAAATTGGCTTGGGTCGCTGCTTGCTTTTAGGTCGGTCCTCCAGTTCAAACCTCGGTTTCAGCCAGTGATAAACGTCGATATCTTAATAATACCAATAGTGCCGTTACTATTACAGTGTAACAGAGAGCGCTACTTTATCGTTGCATCTAGTTCGCCTCAGACACTGGTAGCCGTTATTGTTGTAACCGAACTTCAAGGAACGTTTGCAATGGCCGCTTCTTGTAAACGGTTTGCTCGTTAAAAATAGCTTATCTTTACTGTATTGAGTCGTAACCGTATTACCGTTAGTTTTGTTATTATTGATGCTTCTATCGTCGCTCGTGATCACGTCTAATATAAACCCTTTGTTGATACTATTATTATGGTTGTTGACGGCCTTTCTGCTCAGAGCATGATCCTGAATGGCCTGCTGTGGTTGTTGGCAGCATCGTCTTACTATTTGTCGTTTCTGTTGTCGTCGAAGACTTTTTTCGTTTTTTAGTTGTTGTTGTGGTCTTTTGGGTTTAGCAAAATGTCGTCTAGAGATCACAGCTAAATCACAACCGATCAGTAGCACTAGTATAGTTGATATTCTAAGGCAAGACTGGTGACAGTACTGAAGCATAGTCTGACGAGCTCAGCCTCAGCTCCGTTTGGCTCTGTTTGTCTCGGGCCGTCTCGGAAGATTTTCTAATTATTTTGCTTAGTATTGTTGTATTATTACTATTATTATTATTATTATTATTATTATTAGTATGAATAGTTTTGTTTTACGTTTGCATTCGTTATCGCCGTCGTTTTCGTAACTCTTCTTTTGGGGACGTTTCGAAAAAAGGACCGCCAAAGATGCTAAAAGTAGTAGTGGCTGAGGTTCGGGTGGCGGCGGCGGCAGCAGCAGCAGCGGCTGACGTTACGTACGAGGGCCACTGTGTGCGCCACCCAGCCGGTTAGAACGGGGGCGATGCAGGCTATGAGAGGCACCGAATGGCAACCCGCTCGTAACCAACAATTGGTCGTCTGTTAACGGCAGATGTTCTAGCGGAGTGCCTTCAAATGCTTTCCGCTGCGGGTCGTTGTGACCACACAAGCAATGGTTCCTGTTCTGAGCTCAGTTTACCGATGCAGCGGTCCCTCCGGTCCCTTCCCGCGGAAAATGACAGATCGGCCGTCAACAATGGCTCCGATAGAGCGCGGGACTCTTTCGTTTCCTGTCCCGTTCTGGCCAGAAGTACTAGTAATGCTACTGCTGGTAGTTCTGTCTACAGCGAATCCTAGCACACTCCTGCTATGATGTTGTTGTTGTTGTTGTGGGGCTCGACCAGTCCTGTCCTTCTTTGTTTCTGTCTTTCGTTCCACCAACTACATGATAGCTAAAAAGGCAGCCCACAACGAACAGGGCCAACGAAGGTACCGGCCTCTTGTCTTCTGTCTTTTCGGCTTAGTCCTTTTCTTTCTTTGCCGTTCGCACCCTCCCTCTGGCTTTTCTCTCCTGCTTTTACCCCTTTTTTCTCGGTAGCACTCACATACACCTACGACGCAACAGGAAAAGGCTGTGGGACGATGACAACATTTCCTGCTCCCGTGCGGTACTCCACGGCGCGCTGCAGAGTTTCTTTCTCCTAGTTAACTCAGACTGCTACCGCTGGTGCGACTGCTGCTGCTGCTGCTGCTGCTGCAATACTCACCTTCACACGTTTTGCCTTGTTGTCTGTGTGGCGTGGCGCCACACAGGCGACGGTGCCACGCCTTGCTCGCGCCGGCTACGTCCTATCCGCCGGTGCCATAGGCTATCGTACAGCGTTACGTCGAGCTGTAACTGTTTCGTTTAAGAGATTTAGGCCTGTAGTAAGGCTATTCGATATAAACAGGGCGAAGCGGTTTTTTGCGGCCAATGAAGGTTAGACAGCGAAGCAGACGAGAGCGCAAACGAGACTGACTGGATGCGCTACTGGAAGCGGAAGCCGAAGTTCTCCAGCATGCGCACCACATGCGCGCTTCTTCACGCCTCCTAATTCACCTTGATTATTAGACGTAAAGGACAATACCCTGAACGGATGTCCTTACTTCTATGCCTTTGTTTCTTTCACGTTCTCCGTAAAACTCTCCACTGAATCTGTCTCGAAAAATAGCTTACACTCAGACAACCACCACTAAAAAAGCGCGTGTTCATGATAACCGCGCCTACGGACGCGTCCTGAGGAGCCGTAGCCTTATCACATGTCACGCATCCATCTGGCGCCGCTCAGCAACATCCATAAAAAAAAAGTACCGGCAGGCATGGAACTCCGATGCTGATCGAAGCAAATCCTCGTGAGCAGCACTTCACTGACGACGAACTTGATGATCGGATGTTCACTTTTAGCTGAGCAAATGTGCGTCCCCCTATAGGTGATCCTTGGAAGGTCGGTCGTCGCTACGAAAACACTCAACTCTACACTTGGGGCACATCACAATCCATGAGACAAGGATGTCGGAAGAGTGTTCTCTGTTTGAATAGCTATGATGATCAGAAATAATAAGTTGTTGTCTATCAGAAGTGTTATCGACGAAGCCCCGTCATTACGTGACCAACAAACATATATATCGTATGTATATATATGTATAAATATTTATGTATATCATTGGCCAATATTTTTCGCCACTTGTTCGACATGAATTGGCCTATTAGTTTATCAGTTTTTCGTGCTGTCGTGTTTAATATCCTCTTTTAGTGTTGTATATCCGTTTTCCGTCATTTTCCACGCCAAGCTACCAGCTAATATATTTCCTATTTTCTTACAATTATAATTAATATTATGATGATGATTATTATTACTTATATTAATATTTTTACTAATATTCGTGTTAATATCCTTCTTAATGCTTTTGTAAGGTACTGGCTTTTTCCGTCGTCTTTAAAGGACCGTCGCAGCTTGTCGGACCCGTGTTAAAGCAAATTCGGAAAAAAATATCGCGCGGCTTGAGTTGTTGTTGCTATTGTTGTTGCTGACGGTTTTGCTGCTTTGTATATCGCTATTACTCTTGTTGGTGTTGCTGCAATTGTTGAAGTGAATAGGTCGTCGTTTTGATGGCGTCAGCTTTTTCTGCGTCCTATTATTCACTTCTAGTCGCTTTGTTGTACCTCGTCGGATCGTTTCTCTTCATAGAGACGGCGGTCAAACATGCATCTTCTAAATGTTGCGTGCCGTAGCTTGCGTACCCAGTCGTGGTTACTGGTCCACTAATAATTAACAAAGACCCTTTCTTCCTTCGAGTTCTTGCCTGTCGTAACGGTAATACCTTTCTGCTAACAGTTATTTATTATGGTGCCCTCTGACGCTGGTGCTGGTATGCTGCTGCTGCTGCTGCTGCCGTCGTTACGTTGATCAGCGGTTGCATTGAGCGGCCATTACAGTTGTTGTTGGTGGGTGTACTGCTGTAGACGCAATGTGCCCACAAAGAGATCGTCCTATGGTCTGTTCTATGTTATGCTAAAGGACCGCAGGGCGTTCACTGATAGGTCAAGCAACGAATAGTTGCTGTCTGGGAGCTTCTTTTCTGCCTTCCTGATTAGTATGTCGTACCTTGCAATCCTGCGTGTGTCGTCAAACCGTCCTGTCGGATGCCCTCCACTGGCTGGCTTGCCTAACCGTTGGCCAAGTCCCTTTGATAGGCCTTATCTATGTTTCAGGTAGATCGCAGCTGAAGTGCGACGAAACTTGAGCGTCTTGCCATGCTGGCCTGTATCGATATCCTGTGTTGTTCTTCAATGCTGCTGCCGCCAATCTAACTTTCGGTAACTTGTTAATCTTCCTTCTTTTTTTGATCAGTTGTTCGTAAGCCTCCTCTCGCCTTCACGGGGTCCGCTACTGCGAGTCACAGGAGCAGCAGCAGCAACAACAGCAACTTCAGCCAACAAACGAAGTTGAGTTTGTTGTTGGGATCGAAAGAGACTCTATTGTTAGTAAATCTGACTTTTTCCGTTGGTCTGCTGTAACAGGAGCGGTGATAGCAATGGCAAGTCGTCGTTGGAATCGTAGATTAGTATTAATAATAATAATATAATAAGAATCTACCAGTAGCTGATTGGTAGGTAAAACAGCAGCGATGTTATTTATCGGTTTTATGCTTGCAAAGAACCTGAAGCCAATTAAGGCTATCTGAGGTTTAAGGGGAAAGTTTATACTGAAGTTATCCGTTCGGGAAATGGTTTAGAAAAGGATTCTTTGCGTTGTCTTCTGTTTCCCTTGTGCTTGTTGTTGTTGTTGCTATCGGCAGATTGGCTAGCTTTCTTTCTTTGTTGTGATGTGTTCCTGCTTTATGTGCGTCAACGCCGACTAGTTACGATAACGCTGCAGGTGACTAGCGCCGTCGTTGAACGGAACGAATGAAGACATTTGTGTTGAGTGACAGCGGCCAGTTCTACCAGTGCAATCTTGTATCAGGTCCGGGCTGACGATCGACAAATGGAAGTTGGATGTTGCTGTTGTTGTTTGTTACGGTAAACGCGGGCGGTATTAACCCACTTCGCGGTTCATAAGACAAGCCGACGGCTGTGAACGTACACACATACACACACACACACGCACGCACACACACTCACACACACTGACACACCCAAACGGGCCCGCGTGTACAGACACTCACCGTATACGTAAACACAGCGGGTTGTAAACGGCGCGTGAATAAACACACGTTTAGCTTTAGGGTTCTCAATTAAAATAATAATGTTATTGTGAGTACTAGTAGGTGCTGCCTGGCAAAAGGTTTGTCGTGGAGCTATAGCGATCGTATTAGTAACATCATTGGCCGAAGGTCCTTGTAGTCCGTGGCCGGATTGGCCCTACAGTTGTGATAACGGCAGACGCTCTTACTCCTGCTGCTGTTTCGGCGGCGGCGGCGGCTATTGGTGTCGTTGTGGCCTTCGCCCGAACCGGAGTGTGCTCGTGTCTCTGGGGGGTCTGTGAAACGCGGGTCGAGTTGTAGTAGTGGCTGGGCTGGGAAGACCCCCTAAGAGACGTTCAGGAAGGTCAACTCAAAAACAGCCGTTGGATGCTTACTTTTTGGAGATTGTAGGGGTGGTGGTTCTGCTGTTGCTGCTGCTGCTGTTGCTGCTGCTGTGATGCGTCGTGTCGCGTCGCAATAGCCGGGGTCGTCGACTGTTGCGCGGACAGTGCGTATCGTATAGCCACCAACAATCAACGTTCGCCTCGACTCCTAGTCTTACCCTTGCTGATGGTATCAACGACAAGATTACAAACGGCACTTAGAATAGGGCGGCTACTGGGGCAGGAGGCTCGCAAGGACCGAACGCAGGGTCTTCATCGATTATGCGTTATGTTTGCTTTCAAGTCGCGACTCGGAACAACAACAATGACGACGAGACAGAGAGATTCGACGTCTGGTCGCAGCAGCCCCAGCAAACAGCTCTTTTTCGATTGAATGTCTCTATCCGGTGTACAGCCGCCGCTGTTCGATGTGGCCTGTCGAGTCAGGCGCCTCTCAGCAAACGGATATCCTGCTGCTGACGACGGCTATAGCCTTACTTGCTATGACCGACCACTGGTAACAGTTTGAGTTAGCGAATATTATTCCACAAAACAAACAATCGTGTACTTCACAATTATCGCAACTGGTTAATTTTATGTAGTTAGTTCTGCTCTTCGTGCTACTGCTACCGCTGCTGCTGCCGTTTCTTGCGGAACGGAGTAGACCGCAACTAAACCGTCGCTGTTGTTGTCCGGGCTGAGGTGTTGTTAACGGCGATTGTGGTCGTAATAGTAACGTTCGCGCTAGTAATAATGTCGTTACCCCGCCACGAGAGCAGGCGCTCTGGCCGCCAGTAGACGTTGTAGTGCTCGTTAGGCAGTTGTTCCCTGGGTGGTCGACTTTGAATAGTTGGAGCAGAAGTCGTAGCGGTAGCAGTAGCAGTCGTGGGAGTTCGGGTAAAAACACTGTGTTGAACAGCAAGGCAAGGAATGCACCTGCTACCGAATGGCCGGTTGCTTTTACGAATACTACCTGTACAAATAACTGTGGTTGTATTCGTAGTTGTAGAAGAAGAGGAAGTCGCAGCAATGAGTAGTAGTTGCAATCAGAAGCGGAAAGGAGCTGGCCCGGGGGGCGGGGTCGCTCTGGGCCTCTGACAGAAGCAGCACTTTGGGCGCGGAGACTGAACGCAGCGGTTGAGCCGCTTGAGTTGGCTGGGTTCGTTAAGCTTGGGTATGAACACTGGAAAAAGCAATTGCTGTTTGAGCTTCTTGGGCTGCTTGGACCGCTCGGATTCAGACACAGGCTCACGCTTAAGCGGCGACTGTGACTTTGGCCGTTGTGCTGGCGGTAGGGGCTTCGGGCACTACGAGCGCTTCGGCGGTCGTCTTGGGGGACTCTCAGGTGTCTCAGGTGTAGCCTGCGGTGGCGCTCGCGCACTCCGGGGCCTCGGGAGCACATGGGTCTATCTCGTTCACTCTCACATAGCAGGCGCTTTCAGCCACTTGACGCGGCCCCAGAATCCAATCGAAATCCAGCTGCGGCTCGGCGTACTTTATGGCTGGGGACACTTCGGCCTTCTGACGACACGTTCTCGGCGGCGCTGCGGACGCTTCGCTCCCTGCGCAGCCTCTACGGGGTTCTCTCTGCGCACCACCGCGATCGATCCCCCACTCGCGGGCGGCCCTCGGTTTGTCCGCTTCCCCTCCCTCCTCCCCCTCGCAGCTGCCGAATGGCCCGGCGCCCCGAATGGCCCCCACTGCTTGCTCGCTCGCTGGCTGCGTGCCTGACTGCCTCGTGCCTCCTTCCCTAGCTGGCGCCCTCCCCGCCTGTATCCCTGCTTACTGACCGACCAACCTCACCAGCCAAGGCTACAAGGTTCATAGCGGCCGCTCTTCACTGCTCTAACAGGACACGGAGCGCCAACTAGCGGACACCACCGAACACCGTGCGCACAGCGTCCACTGCACACGGGGTCGACGTAGAGATACCGCGGAACGAGACCGTTTTATACCGCTTGAATCTATCCTGTTCCACATTTTTTTCTCTAATTATTCAGCTTTCGGTCGGACTTGCGCAGATCGACAGTCGCACGTTGTCGTTCTGTTGGGAAGTAAGCGAATTGAACCCAAAATAAAAACATTCGCCTAAGCAGGGCGCTGGCCTATGACCAAACCCAGTAGAGCATAGGGCATCTGCTGACCAGCCACGACTTATCGGCTATTACTGACTAACTATTATCCGAAACCGGAGCAGGACAAGCTGCGACAGCCACCCCAAGCTATCGTCTAACCATCTTACAAGCTACGATCAACATCATCATCAACGTCGTCGTCGTCGCCATCAGTGACGACGACACGTGACGATCAACGCCACGGGGTTATTTTTCACGCATTCTTGATTGAAAGGTCGAGGGGCCGATAACCGAACCGGCGAGCGTATAAACGTACGGACACAAAACGCAGATATCAGCATCGCCTGTAACGGAGTAAATGCGCGATGCTTGGAGCTGTTTATTACATAAATGAGCCAATATATGTTAGTTATAGAAGTTGTCATACAACCAGCTGGTAGTAGTTTTAACGGAAAAGATGCGCTAAATAGTGTAGTCAACGGCTAACATATATAAGAAGTATTGTATAATTTAATCACTACAGTCAGAAACCGCCTTTTCCTTCTGCGATCAATTTTACCTAAAATGGATCAGGAAAGCAGAAGGTACAGAACGAACGATAAATACGAAAACCAATGCTAATCGTCGACAGCATAAAAAGGAAACAGCTGCGGTAACTAAAAGCAGGTAGCTTGGTCCAGCTAATATTAGAGAACAAACATTTGAAGACGGTTAGTGGCTTCCAAAGCAAAAAATTACTCAACGAAGGATGTTACCAAATAATTAATAATTATAAACTATATATAGTATATAAACTAACGTTAATAAATAAAATTATTTTTTCGTCAGGTTTCTTGATTATTTTTTTTTAATTTTCGATGCTCATTGGATTTGCATTAACAAAAATGCGTCTTTCGTTCTGCCGCGATGAATTCTGAAACGATGCGGAAGACGTCTATAATTTGTAATAACAAAAATTGAGATGTTTTTATTTAATTAACGCCAACTGTGTTAATACTAGCAGCCACACTGCAACACGTAGCCAGGCTAAAGTTTGGCAACTTACAATAACCAGATTTCAATTAACTATTAAATGTTGGCTTATTTTTTGGGTATGTTTAAATTTGCTACGAACATTGTCCTTAGAAGAGAATCGGAAGCATTTATTGTCCAATCTCAGTTTAGTTTTTCTACCTATGCTGTAAAAAGTTGAATTTCTTGACCAATAAGCGATTTGTTTCTCGCATAAGGCGACCCTATCCACCGCTTGACTGAATATCTAAACTGTGTTTCTGTCATGGCGTCTTCGACAACTACGTAATCGGTTGATGGTCCGCATGCTTAGAACTAGGTGTGAGGAAACAGAGCTTTATTTCTCATCGATATAGAGAATGTGGCAACGTATGATGTCAATAAGACTCAAAGTAAACAACACTAGATTCATTCGATTAGTTGTTTTCTAGTGCAGCTCAAAACAGTAACCCAAGTTAGTTGACAAAGGTCTCCGGAAAAACATCAGCGATTTACACATGACCACTGACCACATGACCTGTATGTATAATATAATGAAACAAGTTACCATCATCACAAATCAATTCGTGAAGTTTTCGAAAACAGAAATGCTTGCTAATTATCCGATAATTATTTGTATAATTTCTTCTGAAATTTAATTTTCTCAATTTACACACATTAAGAAATCTGTGACGTAACCTTTTTACATGCTAGTATGTTATAGTTTTTTTTCTCTGTGGTTGAATCAGCCGTAAACAAGTGAGTAAGCGTTCAACAACTCACAAAATAGTCCGTAGGTCGATGATATGGGAAAATCGGCAGATTTGTCGGCAAACTGATTGGTTTACTATCGGCAAAGGCCTCAGCAGGTTCACTGAAAGGTTACGCGGTTTAATCCTGACCCTTTCGCTTTTCCAATTCGGTCGTGTATCTGTTTAGAAAATACGACACATTTCTCTTTATTTTCTACATGGTTGTGTACGTAAATCTCACCATTGTCGTCCACTGTCTCAAAGTTTTGACTGTTTATGCGATGGCTTTTATGTCTCGTACGTGGCAAAATCGTCTGTCCAAGCGGTCTGCGTCGTCTCAATGGGAATTCCACCGGTCGATGCTTTCGCCGTCGATGCCTACCCTTACGATACCCAAAGCTCCAGCCGCCGCTACAGTGGCCTATACGCGTACGTTCTGTGTCCACATCGCTCTAAGGATTTCATGCGCCATTCATGATTCAGCGCGGACTCGACACGAACGGCCCGCCGGTCGCGCCTCTTCGGTCACCCGCTTGTTATCCGCACTCACCTTTATTGCACGTGACACTGCATACAGTTGTACAGGTGAGCAGTAGCTGTTAATATAATATTGTGGCAGCAAATGCCGCTATCCTGTAGACGCACACCTGCTATACTGTGCTCCGCACAGGGCTTATATAATGAATGAATGATATGGAACAGTGACGTAGTTCCATGTCCTATAATGAAATGATAAAAAACAAAACGTTTAGAATATATGCATACTGCTTGTGGGCTACGGAGGGTGGCTAGCTATTTTATTAGGGGAACACAGTTGAATGCATAGATACAAATTAGCACAGAGCCCTCTATTCTTACCGAGATTATGCAACACCTGTCTCGCCCATAGCTAACCACAATAGTAATTTTATTCAACATAGTAATTATACAAATGAAAATAGTTATGGCTGTATTCAAATATTGCTTGTGTTCATAAGTTGAAAAGCTCATATTAAAGCTATATTTCTGGGTCATCTCAGAATCTACTCGGACTAGAGAGGTGCCTTGAAGATTTGTTTTAAACTGTTATTTAGGTGTTTTTGAAACAAAGTCTTATCTGCGGGTTTCTGATCCGTGCGTGTAGCGTTTTGGCAATGTCATTTGTTGCTATGGCAAATGATTCGCTCGACTGCAAACTCTCTAAAACGACCCTTGTGTTTGGCTGTTCCATAGATGTCTATTGAAACAGGTTTAACCAGGAAGATACATCTTACCCATATTTCAATGCTATATTCGCCCTCAGTGGACACGCGTTGTTTGTGTTAAATCAATGGCTGATAAAATTTTTATTAGCTTGTGCATCATCTAATAGGATAACATCAGCTGACACAAAAAGCTCACACGCGTAAAGGAAGGTCGTTTCCAAATAGCATGGCTGAGCTTTTCACTTTTCCAATGTTTCCAAGTTACCGTTGTAAGGAACTAACTGCATGTTTTTGAGAACTACATTACCGTATTTCGGCTTGTCCGGCTGGACTGACAACGAAATGTTTCTTCGTTTTGCTTATAACCACATATGAGACAGGTTGGATGGTAACGCTGCGTTGGCATTACAGACTGGGGTCGTCATGACTCAAAGGAATGAAGCCGATATTGTATCGATGGATTATTGCGCCGTGCGCATGACTCATACATTCTCATATTAAAAGTGATAGTTTGCCTACCTCGTCATTCATCAGTTATTCAGTGTTATTCAATGCGTTCTAGAGAGCGTGCTCAACAGTGACTTACCACAATAATAATCGATCGTGTGAAACCTCATATTTAGGACAATCTTCTAACTCCAAGTAGGCTATTTGTCTGACGCACGCGAAATTTCTCATAGCGCGACTGCTGGCAATTTTCACGTCGAGGTTCCTTTCCCCTCGCAGTCGCTTTCTGCGCCCCCCACTTCTTGTCGTATGGGAATGGATACATATTTTAGAATCCGGACAGGCATAGCGAAGAGCTAAAATGGCTGTGCAGGACAGGAAAACGAGCACCAAAATGGAACATGATCGTATGACAGTGATCAGCCGAATATAGATATTTTCAGAGTTAGCTTATTTTTGTATAGATGCATCGCTTTCGAAAAACGAGGCTCAGTTTACCATCGGATGAAGGAACGTAGTTCCTTTGAGTGCACCTTCAAATCTTTACGTTTCAATTAAGCCGCAGCAATTGCTAATTCGCCGCTAGTTCGTTACCCTAAATTTGGTCACAAATTAGGACATGTTCGTGTCAAACTTGTACGTAGCAGCTTCAATTTCGCTCCAGCCAAAATACATTTATTTTGTAGCACTATTCGATAAGCATTCTGCCAGTTCAGTGTCGATCTTATTATCAAATTTTGTATTTGCTCTAAATGGCATAACAGCTGAGTTATACCGTCGCTTTTAGAACAAATTGTCTATATATATATATATAAGCTACTCCTGTAAATGAAGGCTCTTCAATTTTTAAGACACTGTCGTGTGTAACCCACATCAAATTTTTCTTTAAATTGCCAAATATTTGTATAGCCATGTGATACGCATCAACCCCTCATATAGAGATCTTCCTATCTTTTAATCATATTATCGTCACTAAACAATCCTGCAACATAACCTGGTTAAATTTTACTATAACGCGAAACCAACCGCTCATGTAAATGTACAAATGCTTACTCTACAAGCGTAGAGCTTTTGTGTGTTTAGAGTTCCCAGTCTAATATAAGCGTGAAATATGAATGTCGTTATACTGAGTCACAGATAAACAATGCGGAAGCAAAATTTAAATTCGTTATATGGCGTAAGCATTTGTTATATGACTGAAGAAGTGGCATAAAACGCAGCCATACAAAAACGCCAATTGAATGGAAACGCTATTGAAAAAATGCATTGATAGAAGCTTACCTGGCTAGCAACTTCCTCAACCGATTTGTATTCGATTAATCGAAATACAGGACACCTTGCGACACTAAAACATAAACCGCGAACTTTTAAACTCCAGTAATCAAAAGTATTTTTAGCAAGGCTGCTGAAGACCATCATCAGTACCAAAAACGGAGATGTGTATCGCTAACGAAATATGGCGACTAAGAGATACGTACTGTTCGGTAGCTCTGAGGCAATCCAAGCCGAGGGTCAACCAGATATAAAAATTCTTTAAATCATTGAAACTTGCACCATCGTTTGAAGGGTACTTCGAATACTCCGAAAGTACGGCCTATCAATGATCGTAAAAGCAAGCAGAAGTTAGGTGCGATCCTATGATAAAATTGTAACTTACATGGAGAACTGAACGGTCAGGACTTATTTGTTAACTCAACGACATGGGTGTCACTTTTGCACGAGGTACAATGAGTCAATTAAAATCACAAAATAATTTTATCAGATGCCATTAAATTGAGGTAGTATTCGAACTGCAATTATTTTGATTCAATAAAGAATTGCTTTGAGCCTCATTTAAGGACAGAGTATGGACTAAGGTGATCCAGAATACCCGGTCGAGACTGCTTTCAACTATGATCTAAAGTGACAGTTTTTGTACGAGAATTAAATATAATTCAAGGATATTTATACGTTTAGATGTTAGTAAAAGCTTTGTACAAGAGCACCCTGATCTTCAAGGGGGTATCTCTGTTTCTAAACTAGGCTAACTAATACTATGCTAATGAGTCCCATATTGTAGTTCGGTATGAAATCGCGAGCCCACATGATGATAATTGCTTGAACAGCTCCCATGAGACCCAAACAATGTGTACGCGTCCACAAGTTATAATTTAAGTAGGTAAAAAAATTAATCAAATAAATTGTGGTTGATATCATGCCGCTCGTCTCCCCCTAATTTAAATTAATAACCCAAATGACGCTAAATATTTTTATATGATTCTATGCATTTTTTATGATATTGAGATACTGTGCTGTGTTGACCTGTATTTTATAAATTTTTGATCACTACCAGGAAAGGTAAAAAGAAAGTTAATTTATGAACCTAGACTTGTTTTTAGGGTCGGTTCAGGTTGTCATTTTAGGAATTGTGTTTATAAAGTAATACTGGATAACTTACTTTGATCTGGCTGATAAAAAAAAACAGTTCTTTTCCAGAATTGGTACGTCACGATACCTTTCTAAGTAGTAGGAGGTAGCCGGAACAGTTTCCACTAGTCACAAAATGCCCTGTATGAAAGAAGTCTACATAATAATGATAATAATAACTGTAGCCGTGTGGTAGTAAACAACTCTAATTAAATCTAGTCACAAGCTATCATGTTATTAGTGGTTTAAAGTCCAGTGTAAGAAAAGACGAAGATTTTTAACATTTTTAGTCAACGATGGGGCTCAAGTAGGTGTAGAAGTCGGCAACGCCTTGAAGGGCAAGTCCAAAAACGTCGCGGATATTTCCTGTAGGCACGCAAATTCACTGAATGGTATCCGAGACTGGGTCAATATCTTAGATTGTAGCTTAATAAAATTTGAAGTCTGCAGAAAGTGATCTTAGCGTTTTTTAGATGAAGCGGCAGATGCACTTTGGGATATGCAATGGTTGAACAAGCAAAAGCCCGGAGGAATAATCTGGTAAAACTTATATAAGCAATGCATTTAAAATGGCTCCAATAGAAAACCCATAATTTCTGTTATAGATAAAGCCCAGTACTTAAAAAAAAAAAACCGTCATATTAGGCAAACCCGGACAATGGCTTATTGATAGTCCAACCTTGGCCAACGCTTTGTATTCGGCGGAGGCCTTGTTGCATGTCTGTCTTTCGACGACAATGGATTATGTCTTCCACACATATGCACGCAGACATAATTTTCACATATTAACTGTTGATAGCTGTGCCTTTCTCTATTGTAAAATGTCTTTCAGCCTATCTCCCTTATGAGAAAGTGTCCTTTTCTACATAACTTAAATTTTACTTAGACTGCGCATTGTATAAAAAGTCAATGAATTTGAGAAGTTATTATTTGGGTATGACGTAGAGCAGCTCAATTTACAAGTTAAAGCAAGGGAAATCCCTCACAAGTAAAGCTTTTAGTACTTATTTTAAATTGTCATCGGGAACTGCAATTAAGAGGAAACTTTTTATTAAGGATAAAGTGTTGATTTTTACTCGTAAATATATCTGAAGAAGTTGACTTTGCGCTTTCGGCATCAAGCCACATTTTTATTCTAATACTCAACGGTGGCACTATGTGCAACGTTTTTTTTAGCTAGCACATTAACTTTTATCATCATTTATAGGCAATCGACGCTGTCTCTGCGTCAATGAAAGATGTTCTCGTATGAATTTCAGATTGCCATCTTTTAATAAGACCAAGTGCTCATTCTTAGCGCAGCCATTTCTGGATAGTACATGTATACTGTAATGAATAGCTGTAGATACATTACCTTTACTATATCTATGTTATATGTGTATAAATGCAATACTCAACGTCATGTTGTATACGTTGACATCGTGTAGCAGACTAGTCTTAAACCTGGTGCTTTACCTTGGATTAGCCAAAGCCACTGATCAGCCATCGATACGCTGTCAAGGTAAGCAATCGTCCGATACATCCGACATTGCAGTAGCAGGGGCCCACTTACCGCATAAGTCATTTAATATGCTATTTTGCTATCCGTGTATCACGTCGTTAATATAACTGAAAGGCTATGGTTGATTAGTTTAGCAGTAAAGGGTAGCTTATATGTGAGAGTGTGTGTGTTATACGCTTCAGAAAAAATTTGTACGAAAATAAGAGCTCAATGATCACAAGTTGAAGTGTTTTCATTTCAATTCATTTTGATTGTAGCATATAACCGAGTGTTCCTCAAATTCATTACTAATTATATATATATATAAACGGATCGACATAAATACTTCTAGTATTATATTATAGTAAATGTTTTTTTGGTACTTAAAGCGTAGAGTAGAGGTTGACAGAGTGGTTTGAGGTAAATAAACAGTGGAGATACAATAATTGCCTTGCAACTTCGTGTCAATGTTCTGATGGAGGAAAATATAGGCGGCTTAGTGGAGGCCGCTCAATACGGCAAAAAACGCAGTGATGAACCTCGGGCCAGCCCGAAAACGAAAATCTGAGAAACCAGATCGAGGAGGTGAAGCGTCAGATAGCCCAAGAACAATGGCCTGAGGACCAAGTCGTGTGGAGGATTGGGAGGTCTCTCAGAAGCGCTGCTTTGATATGGTATGACCGTGAGGCGTTAGAGGCCGATAAGTGGCAAAAATTCAAAATAAGCTCGCGGACTGCTCCCCAAAGGAAAAGCTCAACTTACCTGGCTATTTGTTTAACCTCATTACAATCCGAAAAGGAACATTTATAAATTTTAAGCCAGAGGTCGGCTTTAAGGTCTTTCCTACAAAAATACGAAGAATAGCGAAATAGATTTTTCGTAATTTCAGCACAGATTAGATTATATATATATATATATATATATATATATATATATATATATATATATATATACATACAGTTTTGTTTGGCGAAAATCATACAGCTTAATTCAGATACCCAATTGAATTTTTATTTAACTTTTGGATCTGAGTTTGGTAGGATGTAATTACATAAGTTAACGACAACAATGTACGAAGTCGGTCATATGCAAAGTCACGCGTCTTGCGTACTACTTCAAATGATTTCTGTGGGTATATGATCTCGGTTACGTGATCTTTAGCATATAGCCCCCGCGTGTCTTCCACAGATTTGGCTCAATATAGTAACTTAATCTATGTATCTAAGCAAGCAAGAAACAGATCCTCTGTAATACAGCCTGGTGAATTGATTTATATTATTATTATTATTATTGCATTACTATAATCATCGAATTTTTGAGTAATCTAATATCGTAAATTTACTTTGTATTCGCGGAAGCCAGTAAAATTCGCTTTAGCATGAGGTGCGGAGGGCAAAAAGTTCAACCAGTTTCTATCATTAAGTGATGCGCGAAGATGTCTGCATGCGCGGTCTATGGCTGCCTAAATGCTTCTGGAACTAGCCTTTAATTTATTTATTTAAATACATGCAGAGATTAAATGATGGTGAATGTGTAAATGTAGATAGAGATAGACAGCTTAATCTATGAAAAAAAAAATTAGAGATGGCTTTATTGGATAGTTTATGAGTTATTCTCGGACCCAATATTTGTACCAAATGCACGTACACAATGTTTTTTTATAGTGCCTCTACTTATACCGTAACAAGGCTCTTGTGTCGAAGGCTCTTCATCGTGCTGCTAAAGGCGAACTCAAAACGGTAAAAAGGAAAGGTAAACTTCTTGTTCATCCAATACAGTCTAGAGCGTTTCCCTATATTCTTTCGCTATAGAGTTGACGTAACAACTTACTTCACCGTGCAATCAGTAAGTTTCTCTATGTGCTGTAATATATTAATTGTATTGATATTCCGTTCAATCAGTTAGAGCTGAGAAAAATAATAAACATTCCAGAAAATTACGTTATGAGAAAATTCTCATAATATCCCCGTGAGGCACCAATTTTGACTCTAATCGACCCGAAAGTTGCTTTTTTTTAACATGATAAATCACGAATAAACTACTTTACATTTTAACTGACCTGGGCTAAGAGACATGTAATAAAATATTTTGTTTGAAGTCAGCTATTTTGAAAAGCAGATTTTGAATGTTTTATTTTCTAGGGAACGTTATCGACGCTGATAATAGCTTGAGATTAAATCGATAAACTAATAGCAAAGAGGGACCTTGTATATCAAACGTACTTATCGACGGCCCTTTTTCTTCATATTAATATGAACGAAAACTAAAAAAAGCCTTGAAAGTATAATTGTGTAATATTGCAGCTACTGTTGTAAGACATGGCGACATCATCTTCATCAGCAAACGTAAATTCCCTACTTTAAAGCTCGTCTCTGGACGGTGCCCAGTATTTTCCATTGAAACTATCTAATAGATAGCAGGCCATCAAAATTTGCTCGTCAACACCTTTTTGTTTAACGTATTAAATTTAAACTGCTCAAATAATATATAACCCATGTACTAAAATTATTTCAAGCTATTTAGCTTATTTTATAAAATAGAAAAACACGTTACGCGCACCTGTACCCCACGTGTAGGGTATTCGCCTGGCAGCATGAGAGTGTTACCCATTAACATTAAGATCCTTGTAATCGCCGGCCTTTGATAAAGAGGGAGGACGTAAAGGCTTTGAGAGAGTGATTTAATTTCGTTCCAAGTATGGATAAGCAACCCACCTCTTTTCTATCCTGTAGGTTACTTAACGCTGTCATTAGTTCGAATGCGCAATAATTTTGTCCACTTAAAACACTCAATATTTTGTACGTATTTGTGGGGGATGATCGCAAAAAATCATAGTTTTTATGATATATATATATATATATATATATATATATATATATATATATATATAAATAACTTGCCCTGATCCATACTGCCAAATTGAACGTAGCACACCCACCGCCAAATTTGGTTAGTCAGTTTATTAATATTCTAATATTGTACCTAGTCTGACTTATACAAATTGGACAAATACAGAAAATATGGAATCTACTAAGATCCTCTAACAACTGAATAAAATAAATAAGGCATTCAATTGGATAATAAATTGCTTTACAGTCAACGCACTGAGATATATGTAATATTATTTAAGCAAAATCAATATTTCGAAATGACACTAGATCCCGTAAATTAGTCTCATATAAGCAATAAAGTCTCGACCCGTATATACATATCATGCCTGCCAAAAAGCCCCTACTTTATAAAAGACACTAGTAACACGGGTACACCATATCAATTTATTACAGTGCTATAACGCCAGCCATGGCAGAGTTATACGAGATGTTTCGGCCCCTCGAAAACTAAAAGTCAGCCGGAGAATGCAAATTAGCTCGTCATATCTAGTTTGTTTATTAAACTCAATGTTCTTTTACTATTGATAGCTACGATTTGTCTGATCTGAACATATTTAGACTGCGATTTTACATAATATTGTATAAATCTGGGCTTTTTTTTGAAGTGTAAATGTGTGTAGGTAAACGAAAGGCAGTGAGATCTTAGCATTGACGACAGGGTAGCGCAAAATCGGAACTCTTGTCCACGTTGAAAACCGAGAGACGCCACATCATGCAGCCTTAAACGATACTTAGATACGCCATTGAGGAGACTGATCACCCTACTTAGACTTGGAACCCTAGAGCAACTCTAAGACTAATGTGTTATAATGATTATATAATAATAGCTTAAAATCTCGCTGCTCATCGATGTATTTCTGTGTTCCATAACTTTTTAAGATAGCTGAATATTAATCGCTAAATATGTAGCAACTAAATTCAATTGTCTAGTCTTGAGTTTCCTTTTGGAACAAAATAAATACACAAGCAAATAAAGAGTACCAGTTAAACTATCTTTATCCGATCCAATTTAACAATTCTATATTTACGTATTTACATCAAATGAGCCAGCTTTCTTGGAGCATATTGATAAATATTAACTGTCGAAGGATATCATCAGACTTGCTAATTATGCCGCCACTTTACGATACTAAACAAAAACCGTCTTTAGGTATACTTTGAGATTGTTTCGTTGACTGTTCTGTACTAGTAGCATGTTGAAACTCAAATATATAATACCCCTTGACTTACAATATTGCACTACAAGCAAAGGCTCTTGTAAATCATAGACATTTAATTGTAATTGCTAACCTTAACCGCACTCGCAAATCTGCAAGTACAAAATGCGTTGATACCATATGTGATTTGGAATGAATTAAGATTACTTGTGCTGCTTCAACGTTTCATTTTGTTCACCAGAGCGATAAATATGTGTAACAGCCTTTTATCTTAAACAATATTGTATAGATAACCGTAATAAGATAACACAGTGTAAATTAGAATTTTTTTTGTAAAAAGCTTAGCATCTCTGACGCATTATTCATTCGCAATCCTCTCTATGGCTCGTGTTTTACGTCCGGTGTCGCCGTTAGATACTTCATTACCATCACGTGCGCTCATGGTTAGCAGACAAATACGTGGTACTCGGACCCAATAAAATGCACCGATCGATTTGCACGTCTCTTCAGTGTTTCTTGTATATGGTACCCGTGCCCATATTTTCAATCACTATTCACTGGTTGATTTGTTAGATGTTTTACCTTGTTATAACCATTCAGCGGTGCTCCACCAAGTCTCTTTATTGGAGGAGTTTCTAGAGCATGTTGTGCTTTTGGCTTCTCTGTAAGTAAATATGATACCTCTCTATCACAAACGTTTTTAGAATTTTATTAGTTGTGCAAAACTTTTATTGACGCCCTTTGGAATAATTAACAAAGATGCTTTTATTGTATGGCAGTTGCCTTTCAAATTCCTTTTACTATTACATTCACGCGACGAATCAGTTTTTTGCTAAAAATGTTTGAAGACAATACGGAAGACGTGAAAGAGGCCAACTTACAACAAACGATTTAAGGCATTTGTTAAATCATTGTAGATTACAGCTTAAAAATACATAGTGTGTGAAATATACCTTTGTGCTCCATAACAGTCAAGCAACTTAGGAAACTAACAACAAATTAAACTTAGGCAAATTCAACAAAAATTTGAAATTACTTAACTTAATTGTTTTAGTGTTAAGTTCTATCGCCAACGATTCCGAAGCAGATTTCCATTGTAGTCAATCAGGTGCACGATTTTCCCATATTTTTTCTCTTAACTCGTGCTTGTGTAGGCCATTTTTCAGTAAATTTATTGAGCGTCCACTCCAAAAAACAATGACGAAACCGTAAGCAACACAACAGCGGGCTGGGCATCGACGATCTTTGACATTCTAACTAAGGATAGGCTTGGCCATGAAATATTTGCCTACAAATACAGTAAATGGGCGCATTTATATGTTTCGAACAATTTATCTTCATAGTCTAATTAATATTTATCGATGAGAGCCGTACTCGTTTCTCCCGCAATTGTTCCATGCTTTATACCCTGTTCTCTTCTAGTAAATTTCAAATTACGCGGGATGCGTCTGCCGCGGAGCGATATGTCAGCTAGTTTATTGTGGTCAACCAGCGGGCAAGTAAAGTGCCCAACAGAAAATTGTGCGGTAGTCTGAACAGCCTGCTCTACTGGAAGAATAGGCCGACTGGCCGATAATATTTGCTAGCTACTCCGGTGTACGTGTGCAAAGTTTGTATCGTGGTATGGTCTATAGCCATTTTTTAATATGTCTTTAAGGAGCATAAGTAGCCATTATGTTCTATATTCTGTCTAGATTAGTCTTGCTAAGTGTGTCTGTTGTAGTGGAAAAATTCTCTGTTACAAGACTAATTATTTAAAGTCGTATTATATTGTTTGTTTTCTTGCTCATTCTGCTGCTTAGACGGTAGGCGGTATGGCGACCTTGCTGAGGGCATTGCGGTCCACCGGCTTGCGGGCTCCGCAGATTACCAGGGGCCTCTCCGCTTCATCCGCGCTCAACAACAAAGCCAATATTAAGGGTTATAAGGTGTGTTAAATAGAGTAACACTACATTCGAAGAGTGAAGTGATTTCTGTCAGTGGTTGTAGAAATTAGATTAACTTACAACCCCACTCTGACACGAATGCAATTGCCTGCTCCAAATAGCAGGCCCGTCTGTGCATTTGTTCCAGGCATTCGAACGAGCCATAAGCCGGTACCTCTACTCATTGGCTGTAGTTGGAAAGTGAAAATTTCTCTTAACTTGTAGTTGGCTTTTTAAGACCAGAGATATCGCCATGTAAACAGGTCTGGCAATAGCAAGCGGTATCACTTTCCAAGCGGTCTGCCTGTTTGACGATTATAGTATGGTTATATAGAAACCGCATTCTAGAAACACGATTATGCACGTAAATAACAACGGTGTATGTATATACAGAAGAAAATGTACAGACAAATTGTAAAACAGACAAATTGTAAACTTGTATTGGGAATTTTTTTTTACACGAAATGTTATATTCTTCAGTGGTTCTAACCTGTGAAAATTCGTACTGGGCGATGTTGTGGGCTAGATGATAGATAACGAAGAACTCTAAAATAATAAATAAAATCTGTGGAGGACTCCCATTGAAATGACCATCCACTATAACAGTTACACTAGCTCCCATG
Organism: Varroa destructor; assembly: GCF_002443255.2. Classification (NCBI taxonomy): domain Eukaryota; kingdom Metazoa; phylum Arthropoda; class Arachnida; order Mesostigmata; family Varroidae; genus Varroa; species Varroa destructor. The sequence goes on from NW_019211458.1 coordinate 14,865,673, forward strand.
ATAAGTTCAAATTTGTTGCACGAATAAGATTCTTATCATTATTGGTTTATTGAATACGCAAGATCAATCCTTTTTCGTAATTTAGGGTAGTTGGTGTCGCTTGGCTACACGACGAAATAGAGGAACGCCGTGGCTTTGCTAAAAGAATGTTCTTAACCGATGTTTGCGTAGAATAACCGGATGTTCATTAATACATCTATTACAGCCCAAGAAGATTTTTTACATTAAAGCTGTGAGACGCCTTTATAACAGTGGCATTGCTACTGCATTGCTTTAAGGAGAAGTACCAAAGTTTCAACAGTTTATAAATAAAAATAGCAAATTGTCAACTATGACGGCCTGAAGCTGCATAAGCATCTTACTAAGTTTATCGCTCTTACACAGTCACGTTGCAGAGCCTCGATGGACTAAAGTTGTTACGTCTGGGCTCCTTTTTGACGGAAAGATAAGAATTAATAATAAAATTTGACTGCTTAATCGGTAATCGAATTTTATTATTTATCGCTCTCAACTCACGACGTTTGCGTGCTTCGTTAAAGTGCAACGGAACGTCTACTTCCGATTTGCTGTAGTACAGCTCTTAGATTTAGGAAAAAACCAGATGCTGCCAGACTTGATCAGTACATGGGGGGGGGGGGGGGGGGGTACTAAGTTTCGTACATGGAGTTGGTTAAAAGCTCCTAAAACTGAACGCGTTTAGAGAAAAAAATTAGCAGAGGTTATGATAACACAACCATCATGCCAAAAGTCTATTTACCAGTAAATCTGAAATAAACGAATTTTTTTCTGACTTTGTTCATACTTTAATGTTCCATATGAAAGAAGTAGCATTATATAAGAAGTTAGTTTGAAGCGCATGGTATTTTAAAAGAATATCGGGTGAATGGTTACTACCTAGTGTATTTAACACAAAATTAGTTTTATTAGAATATTAGCCGTCATTAGTTTTATTACTAAAAAAAACTAAATAATCAAGACCTATTTTATTTACATGTACCAGTAGTATACTTAGGAGTAGATAATGTAAAACAATCAAACGTAACAACAATGAAGATGTAATACTTTGTTCGATAGAGTTGTGTATCCGTTAGTAAAATGTTCGTTGTCATAACATATTAGTAAATCTTTAAATATTGGTCAAATATGTAACAAAAAATTTTCCTGTTAGCAACTGGGGTATTAAGTAAGTAAGAATGTTGCAGAACTTCTGAGTTAAGATATTTTAGAGTTACTTAAAAACACTCTTTAGTACCCTAGATAGTGTATTACGGTACAAATAATTCTGAAGTAAAAATATTCGTAGGTATATTTCTAAATTTTACAAATTATTGTGCTTTGACATATGTTGATTGACAACAAAAATGAGAAAAATACTTCTTTAGGATTTTAAAAGATTTGGTACTTTTGTCCTATCAAAATAATTGCGCAATTTACTCTAAGCAACCGTCGAGTTGCATTTTTCTTTTTGTCTATTATAAGTTGGCCTGGTCTGTCATACCAGACATTCAATATGCCAGTATGTAATTCACTCAGTGTGCTAATTCTATTACCTATATCGCCTCAATTTGATCATACAGTAATGAATATGATGGGAATATAATTTCAGTATATAAGGTGTCTGCCTACAACCGGTTCAATGACCTTATTCATGGACAATCTTGAGTTAGGTTCCTTAATTAAACACATTAATCTAATAGAGCAGAATATATGTGTTGGGTTGGAGGGCTATGTTAATGCGGTAGTGAGTGTAAAAATTGACACAAAGATTTAACTTCAGTAGTGTCTGAAATACGACATTTGTTGGCGATTGATGCAGCTGACTATAGCTACGCGTTTCTATTGAGAGAGGAAACTAATTGGGGCTTAATATGACCAGCTTTTCGATTCATTTTGTACATCTTTTTGGCCAAGCTTCATCTAAATTTAATCACGGATTATGAACCATATTTGTAGCGAACACAAGCTGTGTGAATGAAGTTATTCTTTTATATGTGGAACAAAAATTATAACCATTTGGATAGCTGCAATTGTGAGTTTACTGATTTGGCGCCCTAAAATTACAGGTAGTCGACCACGAATACGATGCGATCGTTGTTGGTGCTGGCGGAGCGGGTCTTCGAGCCGCTTTTGGTTTGGTAGAAGAGGGCTTCACAACTGCTTGTATCACCAAGCTCTTCCCAACGAGGTAAGGGCGCCGAAGTAGTAGACATGTCCGACCAAATCTGTTCATGATTTATCTTTAAGCCAGTACGTAAAACTGACAAGCTTAGGTATCCTGAAATGTCTGTTCTTTTAGTCTTGGCCTTTCTGCATTATCTCGAACATTATCTCCATAGAAGGGAATGTTTCTGTAAGAAATTATCCTTTAGAAAAGTGTCAATTGAACATTTTCTACATAACCTCTTAGATCGTGATCGTCCATATGACAGGAAGCCTTTTGTGATCGACAACTACTCTGCTTTGACCTGAAACCTGCCCTTAGTACCAGTATCGAGTAACTGACTAGCAACATCGTTACTTGTCGATTTTGAGAGACCGAGTTCGAATCCATGTATAACCAAAGAGTGTTTGATGAGTCATAATTT
>NW_019211458.1:14868282-14930939 GCF_002443255.2 Varroa destructor
GGGAGAATGAGTCGTTTCTACCCAAGACATGGGTGATTTTAATATAAGATAAGAGGGCCTTCCTCAAGCATGATGTAGAGACCGAGTTCGAATCCATGTATAATCAAAGAGTGTTTGATGGGTCATAATTTGAGAGGATGAGTCGTTTCTATCCAAGACTTGGGTGGTTTTAATATAAGGTAAGAGGGCCTTCCTCAAGCATGATATAAAAATGTAACTTATAAAACAGATTACGCAGTTTGAGTATAACTGATATATGGCCAGACCAATAGTCAATGCTGGATACTTGTTACTGTTACAGGTCTCATACCGTAGCAGCTCAGGGAGGTATTAACGCTGCACTGGGCAATATGGAACCTGACAATTGGGTATGGCACATGTACGACACTGTAAAAGGTTCCGACTGGTTAGGCGATCAAGACGCTATCCACTACATGACCAAGGTGAAGTAGGCTTTCCGCGCAGTGGACAGTGTTTGTTAAGGAGTCGGGACTTGTTATTCATATTTATATCATAACACATTATTAATAAATAAGTTATAAATATTCATACAAACACCCAACTTTTCTGGGACACTGTCTGCTTTCAGCCTTAAAATGAACTAATTTTATTCCGTTTATGTGAATTTCTAGTACAATGCAGTACATTCTGTTTGGGGACTGCTTCGAAACAAGCGACCTGATGCATTAATAGTATTTTTGCCATTTTCATTATATGCATACTACAGTACTTGATCATAATATAATTACCAAGGATAATGTTAATTACAGGAAGCACCAGCAGCTGTCATTGAACTAGAGAACTACGGCATGCCGTTCAGTAGAACACCAGAAGGAAAAATTTACCAGAGGGCATTTGGAGGGCAGAGCTATAACTTCGGCAAGGGGGGGCAAGCTCACAGATGCTGCGCAGTGGCTGATCGAACTGGCAAGTTTTTATTTTTAATTTCTTATTGAAATTATATATATATAGTGGACACGATTCAAGGCTCTATGAATCTCTTTCAATATCGGACGGAGTGGCCGCTGCAGTCGGCCTATTCGATAATGGATAATTGCGCACAGCATAACACCATTACAATTACGGTTTGTCTACAAACATCCAAAGCCATTTATTTATTCACTATTCGGTAACTTGTTTTAGATCAAGCCCCTACGTGAATTCACTTTTTAGGTCCGAACTTAAGTTCTGAACCGGCAAGTTGAAGTTCAAGGTACACTTTTTTTTCTCGCTTCATATAGCTAACATTCGGCATGAAACATTGATCGTTTTAACTCATAGCTATGCTCGATCATTATTACCGTTGCAGTTATCCGCATTGCTCTCTATCGTAATTTTCTCGTTACAACTATCCCACGATCCAATATAATATTTATACTATGTACCATTTTCATCTGTCAATTATCCTACGATTGAAGCTACTTCTGTGCTGACTTTAACCCATTTGAACTTGAAACTGATTTTTCTAGCCCAAGATATAACCTTGTGACTCTTCACGTTCGTGTTTATGTATAGCTGATAACATTTTTTTAACATAAAAAAATACTTGTGAGTACAAACATCGTTTTCATTAAACTATCTTCAAAAAAAGCTACAAAAATCGTTTCGAAGGCATCGGCGTTGAGGCTTTAGTATGAAGTATATCAATTGATGCTCTTGAGTTCATAGAATATAAATTGATCATCTATTATTTATGCTTTATTAAATTTATTTGTAATTCCTATTTTACGAGCAATGATCTCAGTGACCAAGTTCACTTATGCACCGTATTATGAAATATTATTTACTGGGGGTACCAGACACTAAATTTTCTTTAGCTCTTCAATTTTTACACAGAGGTAAAACCTCCCTGAACCCGATTGTAGAATGAATTAAAAATAATTAAAGAAAATAAATAAATAAATATCCGATTGTAAACGTGAGGGGTGTATTGTCTTGAGAGTATAACATGTAGACGAATGCAATACGAGCTTTTTAAACGCTGTAGCAATTACAGTTCTCGTGTACTTGACTGCAAATAAGTTGTGCACGCACGAACAAACGCACATATCATGCCATTATATTTTTTTTGCAGGGGTAGACATCATTCAGCATTGATACTCTCGCTAATAGCCTTGTAGCTGTGGCAGGGACCGATTCGACCGTATGTGGTCAGTATAACGATAGTCGTACTAGCCAAAGCCTGGCGAGCTACTGTCAAAAACCCAATCATTTAACTGAAATATTGAGTCGTAGCTTAAAATCCCAGAACACAGAACTACATATCTGGCGGTACGTCTGTAACCATGTTCCCGTTTCCCCAGATCCCCACTGGTCATCAGACAACCGAGGTGTGATTGATCGCACGCAAAATGGCAATGAGCGGAGATCGGTGCTTTAGCTCAGTCGACGCCGACTGCGATATGGAGAGAACAATTACCGCAGGCGTCGTTTGTCCTTGTCCCCTGCGCAGGGAGGGGAATAACCGTGGGATTGACGTAGGTCTGAAAGCGCTCTGTCTGCCAAGAATGAGGAGGGAGGGAGGGAGGGAGGGAGAGAGCGAAAAAAAACTCTAGTAGTAAATAGTAATTATCATAAACGGAACAACCAACCGTACCCACTACTGACTATGGTCAGCAAACGCAGCATAGATTTGCCCATAGATAGAGCCTATTTGGCTAATATGAGCCAAACAAAAGCGAATCGATTATTTATGATAGGCCGACAAAAGCGAGACGGAAAACCTCGACATCAGGTGTGTAAGCCGAACGCTTATAGATAACATCTGTCCATGCTTAGATGTTTTTATATATGAATCGGCCTGCGACAAATCAACAATATCTCCGATCTAACAAGTGGAAATATCAATTTCGTCAAGTAACACTTATTCGGGTTTAATGAACCAAGTAACAATCACAGTGTGCCCGACTGACCTCACTCGACTACGTGTAGCTGGCAGTAGGAGCTATGAAGGAAAATGCTAACATTTAATAAGGTTGATTTCCCTCCCATATTGCAACGATGAGCGTCTCATAATTTTTTTTCTAATCTACGGTAGTCTATGCGCCGGGACTCAAAGACTACAAGGCAAACCCATTATTAAGAATAGAAATGGCTTAGTATAATGTATAACTTAGATTTACATCACGGCAAACTATCTCGTCACCTTTTTTTATCTGTTAACGGACACCGCAAATACCCAATGATAATCGCTTTCGTCCATGAACGTGAACCCTAATTACCCTGTATATTTTGGAATTTATCTATATGAGGAAAACATATAGGTACATTCAACTGACCTAATCGGAAGGCTGTTTAAGGAGTTTACTTGCAACTTTTAATGCGGATTCAATAGGTAGTCAGCTAAAAAGGCTTAATTAATCATGTTGTTCACTTTAAATTATTGTCCTTGGAGCTAGCGTTCAAACTAGCGGCTGAGTGTAAAATCGTCTGCCTATATTTGATTATGTAGGTTTATTTTAAGAGTAGTATAAGACTAGCTTCGTAACGTTTTCGACACAATCGACCAAATCCCAACATCGGATAGTTCCAAGTGACCTGACATTTACCTTACATTGTACAATACAAAGTCGCCACGATCGACGTCCGAGTAACGGTACTCGCACTTGAATTGCGTTGTGTATTTTAGTCATAGTTCTGGATATGAAGGGTTAAATTTGAGATTAATGTTTTGACTGGAAGTAATGGATGAATGTAACTACGGCTCGGTTTCATGTTCAACTCAGCTTGAAGACATTACTTCGTTCCGCAAAAGAACATACAAGAGATGCGAGCGTCATGGGATGGTCATGCGTTTCTCACCTCGGGGGCCAATAAGATAGAAAAAAAAACACTTGCTTCACCCCCTCCGACAACCGCTTATCATAATATGAACATACTACTATACTAATTTTATGACGAAGTTAACTTTGTGGTTCACCAGTCCTCTACTCGTAATTATTCTAGTACCCAAAACTTTTACTCGATGGTAAAAAAAGAAAGCTATCCTATTTGTTGGCCAGGCGAATAGCCGCTCACATGGCCAAAATGGAAGCCTATCAATTAAGCCGTCTACAGAATACTAACAAATAACGGGCCTAGTATTATCTGGTAATGGTTGGGCAATATTATTAAAATATAAGAAACTGCGTTTGCCACGACTATATTTTAACGGCATGTTTTATAGTATATGTCAGGTACAATAGACCAGTTCGTATTTTTCAATTGTTGGTGTGCTTTCGGTTTATTACCACCGAAAGCCCCCGCTTTATGGGAATATGTATTTCCTACTCTCAATAGCTGAAGCTCGCTCTGAGTTATACAGTCGATCTGATACCCCTTACTGTTGTAACTCATAGTGCGTACGAACCCAAAAAGGGTGCTGTTTCGTAGATCGTCTCATACTATTCTGTTTCATTGTTCATTAATATCACTTTAAATCAAAAACAGTCAGAATTAACTCACATTGAAATGTATAAATTGCATTTATTTACCACGAAAAGACAGTGAGATATATATCAGTAAGGGCTAGGAGGTAGACGAGTAGAAGTGCATGCAGACAGGCGCAATAGTATTTCTTAAAAATAGTTTAAGGCACCTGACGCTGGCCTGACACTGAATTATCCATTCTCTCAAATCTGGACATGTTCTCAAGGTTGCTTTCAATCTGCATGAAACTTTGGGACTATTGATATCGAAGTCTACAAATGATTCCTTGACATAGAAATAAAAAGACAGTGTCTAGTCGCTAACCCTCCTCGCCGGTAATTATCGGAAACAATTTACTTATTTTTTCATGCTATATGTATGTACACAAATTGCATTACTCTTAACAGCAAGCGAAACAGCTGACAATGATCTAACTTCTTCTCCCTGCAATTACTACAATAGCTTCTACCTGAAGGGAACATTTATTTATGGATCTATCTTGTTACATCTCTTTCTTTTCCCTGCCTTCCCTTTTCTGTTCGCACAATGCAGACGCCTTAGCAGTTTTTTGGGGATGCTTTGTTCCTTTTGCCATCTTTGCATCTTTACAGTGACATCGTCGCGCTGCTTGCATGCTGCCCGCCGAGCCACGGTCGGTGTTTTGACCTCACTCATTGATCCTTTTTTGACATAGAGCTATTGCAGCCAGCCAACCCATCCTGACCCTAGTGTTTCTGATATCCTAATCTCTGTGGCGATGATGATTGCTCGTCGTCATCCTTTTGCGAGCGCGTCTCGGAGTCGCAGCAAAAAAAAAGTCGATTCTTGGCCTTTAGGCTTCTCTGCTGCTGTTTCGCCAGTCCTGCACTCCACCTTGTACATACTCGAGCGTTCGACCTGGGTCTCCAAACGGAGAAGGCAAACGGAGCAGACGTTTCCCGATGCAACATAGGCTCGGCCATACACAACGAGGTACGCACATCGAGAGCTACATCGGCACATATCGCAGCAGGACCCCTGCCTGTTGCGGTTCGGACTAGAGTCCTGCAGGATCTCGGAGTTAGCTGCGGCCTGCACCCGGTTTAAGTAAGCCGCTCGCCTGAGCGTCACCTGTAGACGCCCCAACCACCCCGTTTTGCCCGTCATAGAAGAAAGAAGGCAGGAAGGCAGGCAACCTGCTGGCCGCCGATGGTGTTCGGTTTGCCTTGCGCTCATGACCGACTTCTCCCGTCGCTGCCAGTGGTGCCAGTGTGGGTCCTATCGGGCTCGTAGAAGTAGCCTTACAGGACTGCAGTCCTCTGTATGTGCCTTTCGCTGGCGTCGCTTATGGTAGCCTGTTTTAGCAGCGCCTATTGGATTGCGGGGTCTGAGTGGGTGCCGCCCCATCGCAAGCTGCGACGCAGAATAACCGCTGGCACGCCACTCGTTGTACTGAGCCACCCGATTCAGCCCACCTTTGGCTCAGGCCCAGCTAAATCAAGCCGCTCAGAGTCACGCTTCTGGGGGGATCACCACAACACAGTGCCCACAACATATCCAGGCACGGGAACGCGGCACCGACTGACTGACTCAAAGAGATATACGCAGCACTACGGGACCAACGGCGCTAGGAACCCATAGCAAAGCATAACGCGCGCGAGTACCGGAGACGATGTGCTCCCTGCCGCTCGTTTGGTTTGGCAAGAAGACGCTTGGCGCAGAGACTAAGCGAAGCGGTCTGACAAAGGAAACTGAAGCTGTTTTAGCAAAGGCACCGGTTGAAGGGCTATGCTGTGCGCCCTGCTTTGGAGTACGGTTATGCATAACCCTGCAAGAAGACCAGTCGAGAAGGCACCCACGGAGGAAAGGTGGCTTCTTCTTGGAGAGCACTGACTACTGCTATGAGGCGAAAGGCCTCTGCTAGGCACTACAGGGCCTTCTTGCCAGCAGGAGCTGAATGAGTGAGCAAAGAAGGAACGACGAGAACAGAGCAGCATCTCGCTAGCACATACCTAAGCCCGCTCGCTGCTAGGAACTAGTGTAGCATCGAGCCGGTGAGGGAACGTGTACTTTGAATTGCCAAACGAGCTTTTAAGCGCTACCACAGCTGGTCGGAGATTAGCGCCCGAACGCCGAAGGCCGCCGTCGCGAGCGACTCACTCTTGAGAAGAGAGACTCAGTTTGGTCGTTGGTGAGCAAGCGGCGAGTAAACGCCCATAATCGCTGCTTTTACTGCTACTCGCCGAGTGCCGGATTGAAAATGTTGCTGGGAGCTTCTTAGCGAGGAAGGGGCTGCTACTGGAAGGATCGGCATCGAGATTCCGGCAGTGCTCGGCTTTCTTATGGGCAAGACACCGCGGAAGCTGTCAGCCGCTGGCCGAGCGACCATTTCAGCTAGACGCCGTCGTAGGACAGTAGGACAGCCAGCAGGCACGGTACATAATGAGCAGACACCAAAACAAACCTGCAACACTGGCTTTTTGTGCCGACGAACATTTTGCCCCGTTTTTGCACTGCCTACCCCCATCATATAGGTACTAAGGTGGATACAAAAAAGATACACTGGGCAAGTGAGGGAACGAAATAGGGAAAGTATAAACATGCCAGTCAACATTTAGTGCAATTATTAAGCAATTTTGTTTTATTTCTAGCTCCATTTAAGACACCCCAATTTGGCCTAGTGCATACCTAAAGAGACCAACTATTAGTCAGCTACTCTTACCTTGGATGTAATTTCCCTTCATAAAACAAGTGGTTTTATTAAAGTATCATGTAGGTATTATCTTGACTATTTTGCCTTCTGGTGTGGTATTCACATACATTTATAATTATTTCGATGGAACCGTCCATGTTATTGCGAGAATAAGAACGATCAGCATCTCACGGTGCTTTTCACCTGATTTACCATCTACAATCTGTATCAGTTACCATCTACGGGTCTCGTTGCTCCTTGGGGTAGTGGTGCTCACTATTAAGCGCCGTGTTCCTTCTGCAAATTTCTAAATCAATAGTTAGTCTAAATTAAAATGATTATTAACTACTTATATCAGGGCCGTCACTGGCAGATTGCAGCTTAGTACGCTATAGAAACGAGAAATAAATGTTTAGTGTTTATTACTGTGGCCGACATCTGTACCGTAACGCCACCCATCATAATGAAAGGTTAAAACAATGGAAAAATGGCGACCGCGAAAGTGATCGATGGCGACATTAATTGCAATGACCAGGTCGTTGAATTGTTCTGCGGAACGACAGGTTCCGTAATCACTGTTTCTCCTCCAGTGTGTCTTTCCGCTGAAGTTGACTGTATGTTAGCTAGTAGTCGATCTATGCATCGTAAGAGATCGACAAGTGTGACTTCAATTCACAGATGATCACGTTAGAATGTCAAGATATAACTGTACTTTGGAAACAAGGTAGATGTCTCTGGTAAAAGATTTTGAGAGCCCGCATCTTGACGTTCGACGCGTGCCGGGCTTAGGAGGGATGGCGGGAAGGAATTGTGTTGAAATTTCCTCCCATGATTCTTTCAAAATCACGATGGAAAATAACCATGTTTTATTGCAAAAATACGGCCAATGGCGTGTTTCACAGCCAAGCTACTCTAAGAACAGATCTGGAGATGAACATGAGTTTTCAGAAATGATCACGAACTATATTACGGATCTCTAAAAACATTACGCCTAATACTTCATATTCAACAAATTATTTATAAACAAAAAGTTGAAAAACTGTAGCAAACATTATTAACTTTCTGACGTATATACTAATTTTTTGGTAAATGAACACAAGAATCACAAAGTTAGATCAAATAATTATTAGAACTTAAGGATGTCTCTTCTTGAATAGTCGGGAATGAATTCGAGCGCGGTATAAATTCATGTTATTCTAGACGAGAATATGTTAACGCGGAAATCCTGACGCTTATTAACCTTAACCTCTATTGTATATTTGTATATATATAATTCAAATCATACCGATATTGGTTACGACGACGAGAGAACTTGACTCTAAATTTATTATTGCTTTCGGAAATCTCATAACAAAGTTAAACGTAATTTGGGAGGGAAACGGTTGCGCTCTAAATGACATCTGTAGCTTCGTTCTAAGTGTCGGGTAGACAAATACTGCGAATACAACAAGAACTACGGCGGCGTTATTGTAAATCTATATTGTGCCAAATAAGACGAAAATAGCTTGAAAGATAGCAAACACAACATATTTAATGGGAAGATAAGGAAGCTGTTATCTTTTCTCCAGCATACACATTTCGATCAGTGCCAGTAGTGAAAAAATTCGTGAGCGATTACTACCTAGGCATTATCTAAAATTCAATTTGGAGATGTGAAGTTATTTCCACTTGATTAGTTATAGAAAGTTCCTGCGCAGTCAACTTCACCCGTCGTCCCTTTATGAGGCCTTGGCACAACGGCAAGCGACCTGACACGGACGGTGCTACCGAAAATCTGGAATCATCAAGGTTGTCACGTCACTCACATCCACATCGCTCGGACACAGATCGAAGCAATTCCTCGCTGGTGAGCCTTGGGATGAAGGCTCATCATACTCCATATTTTGCTAGATTTTGATCAGGCTTTAGGCAACCTTTGGCTACCTAGCTTTTCGTTCATAGAAAACACATTTCTAGATATTGTTGACTCACACCGGTTAGAACAGCTCCCTGAACTATTTGTATTCGAACTACGTCAATAAGAAGGCGTGATCCTAAACGTAGACTATGGAGAAGTAGCAACTACCGTTAAAGCCGTCGGGCATTGTCAGCAAGTAGTCAATCCAATTCAATAATAATTTTATTATCTCTTATTATGGATTTTAGAAGACAATCTAGTAGAATGATATCATACGATTTTCTAGCATTTGATATAGATTAGATAGACAGTTATCACTGCAGATTATTTGTTATAGTACGGACGGATTCTAGACCTTACAATAAACATCGATCTTCCACCCAGCATTTGCTAACTAACTTTATTAGCTATTCATTTTCGTAGTCTGCGGATCCCGATCTCCTAATTACTTAATTATGTTGTTCGGTATACCGCGAACCGAGTGGGAGTCCCTCTGACGGGACCAACCTTACACATACATATATATATATATACTGCGTATACATGTATATGTAGAGAATTCTTACCCGTGTGAGCGTTTAGCCGTTCGCTCCTTCTATGATTACCGCTTGGGCTGCTTTAATCGAATCCTTAATAGCTCATAATATTCAGTGATTTTCTTGCAGCATTAGTCTGAGTATGATTCAGAAAGAAAATGAACTAGACGATATGGCCGAGACCATCTAATATCAGCCACTCATGAAACACAACTCACTTCGAGAGAATGAGCAATGGACGCCAATTCAATATAAATGTGTAGTCGTACATATAGGGCACTAGCGATCGCTTCTAAGACTACTAGAAGGGATTATTCATAAAAAAAAAACATATATATATATATATACGCATCAGGAACTAATGCATCGACCAGCCAGCGAACACAGGAAATGGAACGCATATATAGAGTACACATGGACTGAAGCACTAACAGCTGACCCGATTTCTCCCCTGCAGAAGCAACCGGACCTGCCATTATGCAGACGGCAAGGAAAGAATCAAGACGATTCTCCCCTTTCGGCCAAATGCCTTTGTTGCTTCTTTATTGGTGCAGAGTATGTCGGCAAAGCCGATTCAACCCCGTGTCGATCAGCGTGCCAAGCAGACGGTGCCAAACAGACTGGTCAGAAGTGGCGGGGAGAGGAGTAACTGGGGGTGAACGGAACATCTTGCCTCCTGGTGTTCTGTACCCGGGCGTATCATAGCGTTCTATTCATTAGTTGATTCTACAAGTCGGGCAACAACGGCAGCAGCATGGAACAGCTTTGGCAAATCATTGGCACAAAGGCAGCTTGAAGGTTGATGGAGAAATAAAGCAAACAAATATTGTTAAGCACAAATGACGGCCGGCATATTGTAGGACGGGTTCGCATGTTAGCAACAAGGTAATATAATACTGTATCTCACTAATGTAGGTAACCTTAGAAATATACGAAGTGTGAAAATGCTAAGCTTCTGCGAACAATGCCCTGTATTCAGAAAATTCTATTGTGTTTCCTAATGATTCAAGCTATGTCTCTGGCACGCGGCTTGCTTTAGTACGCCCTTTGCATTGTTTGCTACGGCCTGAATCTACGGTCACCCTTCTAGATAACATGCATCAATTTATGCAAAAGGAACCGAAAAATCCTTGCAGTTTCGTTGCCCTTGGCTGCTTTCACTCCAAAGTAGTTCGCTCTCAGTTGGCCATGAAATTCGCAGGCTAAGGGGTTGTATAGGGCCGAGCTGAAACTCCAAGTGTTGCTCTTTTCATTTTGTATCACTCTTTCTCTTACAGGTTGGTCGGTTCACCTTGAAATACCCTCGTAACATATGTCACGAATTTACTTTTCTAATAAAAGTTTAGGATGGGCTAAAACTCTTTCGCTGCCCGAATTTAGCAAAAAAATTACAGCCCAAGTCGTCTTAATGAAGCTCATTCTAACCAGGCTTCTCCTATAACATCTATTAAGCTTTACCGATATTACTTCAGGACTTTTAAAAAAGACCAATCTTTGGCAACCAGGCCGATCACCGATTTTCAAAATAATCAAGACTATCCTTCCGATTGTAATATGGGTCAATCACAAGTTTCAAATCGCAGAAATTATTTTTTCATTTTTTGTGTTAATAACACGTTCAAAGTTGTCCCAAAGAAACTGTCCCATTGAAGAAGCGAACCCAATGAGAAGATAACGTTTGTGTATGCAGCTTAAAAGTTTTTTACAACTTTTCCTTTGATTTACGTTTGCTGAATTCAACAACTACAAATCATGCGGTCCTGAATTGCCGCTGATGAACTATTAAGTGAAGCAAAAATCCTGTCGTTGAGCTTTTAATTTATGGCCTTAACGAAATGCAGAATAGATTAAATTTAGATTGTGATAATTATTAAGTGACCGGGTAGTGTATGGTACAGCGTTTTGGATCGGCTTCATGCAAATGATAAAGCTAGAAAAATCGGGAAATTATTTGAAATTTTAGTGGCGGCTAAGATAATAAATTTTAGCACTGCACGGAGTATAGGTGTAAGCTTTGAAAATAATATTTTTTAAAAAAATCTGCTTTTTCAGTGTCTTATATTGAAAACATCTTTCTGGATTTCATCAGGACGCCTTTTTATACGCTTAACTTTATCTCAATATCGAACAACTTCATTTGCGATGCCGATCTGACGATATCTTAATTGTTTTACAGTACGAAGAAGACAGAATGACCTAGAGAAGAGACCTGAATTATGTTCATAAGCGTTCATACTTCTTCCTTGTCTTCAGTTGAATGACGTGGAATGCCAACCTATTCTCAAACACGGTGCACAATAAAAGCAGTTTTGCAAAAAAAAATCACAAACAAACCGTATCCTTAACAGGTATGAAAAGTTAGAAGTTTCTATTCAATACTATTAATTAGATGTTTCTCGAACCCTGGTGATGCTATGCAGCTATTTTAACTTTATTCTAAGCTTAACTTACGCTGCACACAGGGGCAGCTTGTACGTGTCCAGCCGCTATTTGGTTTTAGTTGTGTACGGATGTGTAGATCAATTAATTATTTTTTCATGCGCAAAACTATATTTACCGATATTGTACGATAAAAATTTAATAAACCATCATTATAACGTACCGTAGGTTTCGTGGGACATATTAATATTCGTGTAGAACTTGTAGATCTACACGGCTTCTTTTTCACAAGGAAAGCTTCGCAACTTTGTCCTTACTTACAGGACCCACAAATAGGACTACGTACATATTCTCATAGGCTTGAATATGATTCTAAGTTACATTGCTTGCTATTGCAGATGGAGGGCCAACTTCTTTAGGAAATGGATGAATACGATAAAAATACCGGTTCAGCGTAACGCGGTGGCTGCTGTTCACCTGCATGACTGTCCGTCTATGTCCACCACTGCTGCGCTGGTCATATGAGGCTCGAATTCTTGTAGTCCTTTTAAAGGTCCGTGGCCTTTCGCGTGTCGGCCACCTGATCGCCGAGACGATTTCGCCAGCTTCCGAACGTTTTTGTCAAAAGCATTTTACAAAAAACTATACCATTAGGTCAACAGGTCCCTGACAGAATAATATAACGAACACATCGTATTATGGTTAATTAAGAGAGATGACGACGTCTGTTCAATGGTTTGCGTCCTTTGTGCAGTAAATTTAAGACCCAAATCGACATTGACCTCTCCCCTGTGGACAAGTTATTGGAAATAATGGCACGAATCAGCCATGTTTGTCAGCGTATGTTTCTTGCATGCGTACGTTTGCGTGCGATGCGGCTAGGAACGAATCCTGTTTTTCCCAACGATTCGCACAAACAGTATTGATATCGATTTATCCTATGAGTTGCACAAATAGCAAATGGTTATTAATAATAATTGGTTTCAGATATAATAGGGTGCTGCGTATTGGCCTATCATTTACCAAAATCTCTATGTAGGAACAGCTAATTTTCAAAATGGCCCGTGCACTAGGTACATAATCGATTTAGAGAGGTACATCACCTAATTGAAGCATTTGTTACACGGTTGCCCCTCTGCTGTAACAGGTTAAGTTGACGCCGATGAAGCTTGCAATTTTGCGCACTGCCCCGGCTTTGTCGGCCTGGGTGCCTTCATACGTGAAAAGAAGCGTGACCGTTGCCGGCCTGAAACTCCGCCAACAATAACCGAACAGTTGCTCAAGATAACAAGCGTATTCAGCACGGTCCGCGCAGAAGTGACGGAGGAAGTGCTCGACGGTACCATAGTGGTACAGATCACTGCTTTGTGTGTGGTGAAACAATAAATCCAAAGCATCTCTAGGGTGCAGCACGACCACGACGAGACGGCGCAAAAATTCCATGGCATTATAACGGAATGACAAGCAGATACATCGCATTCCGTAAACCCATCTCGCAAATGCCCCTCATTGATTGCCGCAGACCTGCACATCTCATAATATAATTTGCCGCGATTTTTACATATGGATCCCGTAAAATGTAATTGAGAATCGTCGTTACGTCAGTATGTGCCAAACTTCTGCTACGTAACGATGCAAATGTCTTCGTCCAAAGGTTCATAAGCCAGAGCTTTGTGAAACGGCTTCTTTAGAACTCCAGGTGAAACACGGAGCTCCTCACGAGTACGACGAAATATTCACCTTTAGCCAATATTTGAAATGGTACTCAATAAACTTGGCTCTGCTTTACAAAGTTAGATTTTAGAAATGGATTCTGCAATTGGGCATTGAAACCTCACAGCTGTTACATTTGTTGCTATTATTGTTATCAACCTCTTTATCTAGACAAGTGTTAATTTAGCCGTTGGGCTGTGATCGGCCTACTATGCAAATCAGTTAATTCTAACGAAATTAAAGAAGAGAGTGGAGTGGAGGTAACGGCAGCGGCACTACAATGAATACTACCATATAGTCAGTTTCAAGCAATAGTTGATTCAGCCACGGGAAGATCAGTTTAAGAGACGCGGAGTACGGAAGGAAGTCATCGGTCGAAGCCCAGGAAGACTTGGAGGCGATAACGAGATTGCCGATTGCGGTGACGATTGATAGGGATTGCCCGACGTGTGGCACCGTTGACGTTAGCGGCGGTTTCAACGCTTCGTTAAGTCGCTAGCTGATCGATTCGCTACGTATTATCGCCTACGGTATTAGTGTTCGTTGATCTATTATATAGTTCAACCATGTATTGTTCGGAGAAGCACTCAAATATATCTTTCTATTCGTTTTTATCTATTACTCTCTGCTTGACGTATTCACATACACTCAAGATACATTTTTTCTACCAGAAGACTACAATTTCAAGATTCTCATATGAGGCCCTTAACCCAGTCCGCAGAACAGTGATGATATTGATTGAAGCATAGCAGCGTCACGCTGGTCGTTGAGAACGGCCAGCTACATGATGCAGCAACGTATATGGATAAAGTTAGGTAACTTTATGGGTAATAATGGTTTTGCATTTCAACAAGAGTCTCTTGCGAATTGATCAACTTCCAGAGAAGCTGAAGAAGCTTTTGCTTTTGCTTTTTATCTTGAGATTTTTGTTCACCTAAGTGTGTATTGATAACGACACAAGAAAAACAGTGTTTCGGACTCAGATAGTTAATCCAATTGTTGTTAAACTTTGCCTTGTCTCCCGTTACACACCGATAGCTGCGCAACCGTTAGGACACGTTCTATCTCATGCCACGCAGCGGATGCCTAGCGTGATGCTCCCTTACCTAGTGCAAAAAAACACCGTTTCAGTATAGAAACATTTATTTACACGATTTATTATTATTTGTGGGCTTACTATTGGGGCTTCCTTGCACGCAATGTCGCTGGTTACCAACTGATTATTGCACTGTCGATACTATTACTGCAATCGTTGTCATCCCGGTCATCATTTTATTGGCATTATTTAGTTAATCGTTTGTGTCAATTTTATTTAACATACACTAAAAAGGTTCATTGGGATTGACGTGGAAAAGAAATACTGGAAAATTGTTTTTTCGGATGTCCTCTATCGTAGAAATTTTAGCTGTCCGCTTTTTGCGACGGTACGTATTTATATATATATATATATATATATACTTCGATTCGACAGGTCGTTTGTGCTAAGAAGGTCGCTATGATGATCGCTCGCTGATGTTAAACATCCTCGCTTGCCTTTGTTTTACAACGATCTGAATTTAGCGCTTCCTGTAGGCTCTGATCTTCACTTTCGAGGAATCGTACACGTATAGTTAGGGCGAAAGATTGGTGTATTTGATGACTCGTCATCATTGAGGACCTAATCGTCTAGCTGCTTGAACTAATGTTATATATATTATATATATATTACTGTAAATTCACTTGGTGTTGTATATACATTCTGTACAATAATACCTGCCCATCCTGGTAATCTTCCAAGTGAACACACTTCGCTCTCTATTTTATATAATTTGTAGTATTAGTTGTTGATCATAGCTAGAACGCAGCATTATCGTACGCCATCTTGGAGAATTGTATATATATATATATATATATATATATCGTCGTAGTTGTATACAGTTGTATATGTACTAACTGCGTCCCTGCGCTTTCGCTATTTGATTCTATTTCCACTTTGTTTATACCTAGACCTATAGAATCCCTGTTATTCCAGCTTTTCTGTTTCGGTGGAAGGATGGCCACAGAGGCCCTGTTGCCCTTTATGACCTCATCCCTATCGACTGACATTCTGTTAAGCAAGCGATTTTTTCTGCCCGTAACGAGCAGCGTTTGAAAAATCCATATAAATGATTATTGACAAATATAATAGACGACAGACCGTTTTCGATAAGTACCTTATCGTCAGTCACTTCGTAGCTAACCAGTCTATTATAGTCGAGAGTGTTCACAATATGCTTTCAGCCAATCGTCTTCAGGCACTGTTTTCTAACCGGTGTTACCCGTTAAACGTACTATTACCGCAAGGTATCTCTTATTACTTCTCTATTTTTATGCCATTTCATAGAATTTTGAATATCTAAAGTGAAACATTTTTTGCCATCGCTTCGTTTCTAGCTTCCGCTTGTAAAAACGGTTTAATCCTTGTGAGGAACTTTTCATTGAAAGGCTTATGAGCTTCATGTGTTTCAACATCATTCTTCGGCCTCGCAGAACGCTGCTTCGTTTGTTCGCAGTGTCGCCATGGCGCGACGCCAGGGTGGCACTTCCAGTCAAATCATATACAATGAACAAGAGGAAATTCGAAATGCTATGTAATAGATAGAGGCCAACAAGTCGATCAGAGTGTACGCTCTTTCTCAGTTCTTACCCAAGCGATAATACTGCCCCTAACGTTTGGCATATTTCTGCTATGACTTAAGTTGGAAGATCTTTCCAGGCTCGTTAATTGTTTTTTCATTGTGCACCCTCTCGAATCATACTCACGACACAATAAAACCTGACAGCAGGCTAAATGTAATTCCAAAGATGTTTTAACTCACAAATACTGGATGCGTATTAATATATCGTTTGTTCACCAGAAAAAAATCACCACTAATGAGAATACGCTGTTTCTCTTACACATGGTTCTTGTGATCAATTCGTTGAGGTGTCTGTCGATGTTACTATCGGCTTCTCATGAGGAGTCCTGTTCACCAACGAATTGTAGGAAACCGTGAGCACTGGGAGGAGCAACAGGATGTCCAGGCGTTGTAAGACTACCAGGACTCGCGCCTGCTGCATGTGCAACAGGAGGCCTACTTGACGCATGCTGCTGGTGTTGGTGTTGCTGCTGCTGCTGCTGTTTTACAGACGCCATTTCAGCAGCGTGCTTCTTACGCCACTTTGTACGCCGGTTCTGGAACCACACCTGGAAAACAAGATAAATTAAGAGCTGAATATTATGACGAAAGTAAATACGGCCTCTTAAGCTTTATTATGAATAACGGCTAATCAATTTACAGTGCTACTGAAGCCTATTATAGGACCGCTGGACTGTTTGTTTAATCATATGTCAGGTACACACGTACGTAATCACGATATACGCCGCTGCAAATTGAGGATCTGGAGGAATCTGGATTCTGTCCATAATTTAGACCCGTAGTTTAGTGACATCTAATGTTGTCCTTCTCTCAGTTTTCGTACACGGGCTATGAATCTAAGGATAGACAAAAGATCGGATCAGAAAAACCGGACCTACGTAATGGTTCATCGATATCCAATGATCGCCTGCTCGATCAGGGTACGTAGGCCTCGGAGTCGGTTAGTCGAAAGGGGAAAAGGTGACCATTCGACCTGAATATCTGTACCGCAAAGATTGCGGTACGGATACAAAGGTCCGCTAGGACGCAATACTTCGTTCTCAAAAAGCTTTGGCAAAGGTATCGGTTCTTTTATATAGCGTTTCGTTTATATTTGGCACCGTACGTTCATTACGAAAAGCAGCTTTCGGTTAGCTAGTTACTCCCGTAATACAACCCGAGACCGACTATTTTCCCCCCATATATAGGACTTTTCGATAGCTTTCGAACTTGCTTGACTAGAAGCTTAATTGAGCGTTTAAAGACGCACGGTGCCTCGAACATGATCTTAATTAGACGTCTAATGATAGGCTAAATTTTACCCACCCTACATGTATATATCGATGATAATCTTCGTGATGTCAACGAGACAGGAGGGGTGTCTGTAATCGGTGCATGTCCAAGTTAACTAAGTTAGCTTCTGACAGTGGGACACCAGTGGGAAAAGCGGATGAGCAAGGGATCGCGTCAAGCAAAGGATGCAACAACAGACGATGGGCGCTTGGCGACTAGCGACACAGGCGAGTGTCTAGTGGCTACCCACTAATAAGATTAACTGCGATTCCATTTCTGTCGAATGAAACATGGCTGAATCATCGCCATGGTCAACTATCGCCGTCGCTATCGTCCGCCTTTCTGTGTGTCCATCTATTTTAACGATGACTAGAGCTCCTAACGTCCTGCCGGTCAAACAGTGACCATAGCTTGTGATACATAATAATATGTAGAATTAATCTATAGCTAGTGATAAGAACAATGGAACAGAATTGTGAATGCACGAATCCTATATCCAAATACTGTATATCCTATATACAAATGAAAAAAAAAAAAAAATAGTTTTAGCTGATCGCCCTTGCCGTTGATGTTAATCTTACAAACGATAAAGCTGACGGTCTGAAAACATAATTTGTCACAATTACCACGGCTATCCGCAAGTGAAATTGTTGCACCTTCTACTTTTGCTTAATACCATTTTTTCTTTAAGGAGACATCTGTAATTGGCCTCACCTAGTGTTTCTCGTGGTTTCATGTAAAAAAAAAGTTTTTTTTTTTTTTTTTTTTTTTTTTTTTTGTAAATTGAAATTCTCAGCTTATTGAAATTTTTTGGCATCGTTGGTACATTTTTCATCAGCAAGTAATAACAGCGCATAGGAAAATGATGGTCTATTCTCATGATCCATTATGGTATCCACCCTATTCGCAAAACAAAAGCATGTAAGGCCACTTTACTTTTTTACACCTCCTGTTTATCATAATCGACCTTTTCGATCGTTCTGACCTAAGCAGTACTGATTTGTGGAACTTCGTAAGACTGCGTGTCCTTGCCCGTTAGCATATGGAGCATAATGATGCGGTAAAGGTAGAAGCTGAAACTAATTCGAGCAGCAGCTAGAATGAATTTGAGAGAAAATCGTTTTCTAATTTTAAGAAATTAATTTTGTTCACCTTATAAGTCGAGATGTATGTTATCAGTGTTATACTATGTCGCCATACGTTTACTGACTTAGTCTCATGGACGTGTTTGCTATGTGGAGCCTCGATCGAGGTCGAAAAGCAGCACGTATCATACCCAAACGTCGTTCAGTGCAATTACCGCATCTCATTGGATCAATTCTGTGCTTCAGATTTCGTACCGTCTTTTGCTTAACGCAAGCTCATCAATCCTGTGCAGCCTGACGAACTAACTATCGTGTCAAGTTTAAGAAAGCTATAATGCTAAAAGGTGCCACTTTGTACTTAACCGCTGTGCAACTTATCCTCGCCGACCCCTCACCCTGCTGCGGTGCCGTCTAAAAGATGTTCTCACTAGAGGGTATTATTCAACCTTTTCGACGCACTCCTCTAGTCTACCAACAGATCTATACACTATCTCGAGTAAGAGTAGCAGAGCAGCGAGGATGGGAACGAGATGGATTGTTCCCGCCTTCCTCTGAACTATCTGATCATCGCCGCGTATGATACGTGACAGTCAACAGTTGCAACGAACTAAGCCAAGAGATTCTCTCTTTTCTCGGATTCACTGCGAACGAAGCTCCTATTGGTACTGCTTGTACGTTAATTCCGAGGGAATAAGCTAAGGACGACTCGAACACCGGCGCTTGCCAGTCAAGACTATTAGCATCACCGTGATTGTCCGAGCGGGGCGTAGTTGCGCTAACGCCTAGCAATCCCACTCACTCTTTCTCTGTTTTTCACTGTCGGTTTCTTCCTTGAACCCACTTGGCTTGTAGATCCTCCGCAACACGTCAGTTCTATTCGTCTATTCAGGACAAGAACGCTGTACGAGAATAGGACGATTCTTATCGTTCATGGAGCTTGGCGATTTGGGCAGGCAACGAGCTAGCTAGTCAGTTCAGGCAACCAAGGAGGAAAAAGGAGATACAAGTGGGTGTGACAATCATGAGGATCATGGGACACGTGTCTTCCATCCCGGTCGATCGGCGACTAGACGAAGCTTTTTAGCTATCGGTGCCTCTCCTCTCCACCTACACAGCAGGACTCCGCTGCGACGGAAGCATTCAGGCAGCAGCGATGAAGCCTCCCAGCGCACCTAAACGGCAACGGTCTTGATGAGGCCTAGGCGCGCGACACGAGACTCCGCTCAAGCGCCACCACCTGCTCCACACGCGCCTACTTCCACCTCTGCCTTTACCTTGATATAGCTACCGTCCGGTGTACTAGATAGCTCGCCGCATCCGACTGGCGGTTTAAGCCACACTGCGGTGCCGTTGAATGCATACACATACACACATCGACGGTGTGAGTCGTCGTGGTTGTACAAGTGACATGTGAAATCTCCTCGGGGAAGCTTAAGAACCTCAAGCAGATTGCACCAGAGGAAGAAACCTGTTTGACATAAAATGGCAGTGCTGATATGGCCACGCTCCGTGAGCAGCTTAAGCGGGATATATATATACATATATATATTTTGCACCACATCTATCAAGAGGTAAAGCTCTCGCATGTGAGGAAATCAGAACAGTAAAAATCGAGTAAAATAAACGTGAATATCTATCATATATCACAATATTACAACATTTTTCAGGACAAAAACGGCCGAGTTTCTTCGGAAGGCACGATGCACGAGTCTAATCTGTCCTCCTCAAACCTCTATCAGGTAAAACACCGTAAGCTTGAATTGAGTCCTTATCACTCGAATAACCGCACTAGCGCGTTCTGGTGGCCTATATTTTGCCTTAAACGTACCTGTTTTGTTAAGCAAGAGCCTGCAGCCTTCACCTGAAGTCTGATGAACATGTCGTTCACACACAACGAGATTTGTCGGTGATCTTGTGCCTCGGATTCTGTAAACATACTTGATAGCTATGCGTTTCAAGTATAATTCTAGCTAGCCAACATATACTTGGGTAAGAGGCATGTTCATATGCACGTACGATCCGTATTTATTACTGCCAACTGCCTTTACAAGTCAAAAACCGATGTGAGGCCAAGATCCACTGACTTTTATAGAGATTTTTGCTTGCTTTCCTCAATTGAATACGCAACGAGGGCTGAAACGTTTTGAGTCAACGAGACCCTATATGATACTTTGTATGGAAACAGTGGTACGGCTTCTAAGCGTAAGAGAACTTGCTTAGGGTAGATCGTTCACGGTAGCAGCGCCCTTTTCTACAGTAACTGCTGACATCGAGGGGTGAATTCATATCATTGTTTATTTGTTTCGAAACTTCTCCCGGTTCGCGTTGGAAATGACGGGAGCTGCATTTACTATTGTTGGTAGATGAAAATGCTGTATACACCACTGGCGACCCCTAGGAATGAACACCCCCTATATTGGAGACGACCCTGACTCTGGCGTGGTATGAATGAATCACACGATTTAGCTGGCTCCGGGTAGGGCAGCATGATACAGAATCGTCGGTGTATCAGTAGCGCTAGTATGACGGAGGAGAATCATTCTTTATGATCTTTCGTTTCTGCTACGCATAGACTGGACTTACCCCAAGCGGAGCGCGCAACAGCCGCCGAATCCCGGAATCGAAATGATGTTTGCGTTCACTTTACCGCAGGACTCGAAACGATGCTAGGCTACTGCTTGAGAATTGCTCCCCACGACTAGCGGCAGGAGCAAAGGCGACGAGCAGCGTAAGAGAGTGCTGGTGGATCTTGGAGTCAGACGACTGGACCTGCTGCTCGGGCCGACCGTCGAGGACTTGTTGGCAAAACGCAATGTTCATCTTTCAGGCCAGGGATTGAATTGCTTTCGGCCATGCGTTCTTCACACAGCCGTTTCCACTGGGATACACAGGAACAAGCAAACGCTGCCAGAGGCAATTTTGGGAAGCTGGGCTTCAGCTAAACGGGACGCGGTAGTTTATACGGCTTGGATCTCTTTCTAGTGAATTAAAAAAAGTGCGCGCTTATCGTTGCATCTCAACAAGAAATCCACTTCTTTATCCGCACCACCGGACGATACTGAATACATTAGGTATAATTAGCGGAAGCTGATAACAAACCGTTAATGGTTTGCAAAAGCTTGCAACAATCACAAGCATGGGTTTGCCAGCTGCTAGCACTGTGATCAATTATCGTACATTAAATCCCTATCATGTTAAAATCTAAACATTAGGCCTGTGAACGTATTGAACAAATTGTCCACTTTCTCTATGTAAGCAAAAAAAAAACAGAATGCTGCAACGAACGGAAGACCAAAAGCAAAATATTGTCTACTTATAATTCAGAAGCTATCATATTGTCGAATTTAGGCCACCGAGCTTGAAAGATATATGAAGACTATACAATTGGAAAGCTGCCATGAATTGGATAACCCCAACGCACCTTCGTTATAGTCCGCTTCGAGGATCGCGTCCCCCATTACGTCGCATTGCAATTAACCCCACAAAGTGATATTTTTCGGATGTCAACCACACTTCGAGCTAGGCCATGTAAAGTAATCGATCGGGTAGGTCCTGCTCGTTGTCGTTACCTTGTTTTGTATATCCTATGCATACGGTCAGGACGTGTTCAGATTGTAATCTGCTAGAAATAACAGGACAATCGAAATTCAGAAATGGCTCGCAACAACCGGCCATTAATTTCACCCGTACAGGATAAGTATATATACTTGAAAGATTGGCATTTGTCTAGAGATTTCGACAGACTAGATATTCAATGTAATAAATAAAATCCTTTTATATTCGAAAAGGCCAGAGTTGAATATCCACAGCTATATGGTTCTTTTTTTTTATTATGTAATAATAGACCTGTACAGATGTCAAAATGTAAGATGTACCTAAGATCCTAATGTGTTGGGGATAACCTATATACATATTTAGGTTAGACTCTTAACACCGGAATAATTAGTATACAGTACGCGGACAATACCAAGGGAACACTCAAATAGCATTAATGGTATTTACCGAAAAATTAATAACAGTTGAGTATTCTGAGCCTTCGTCCCTGTTTGTTCTATTAAAATACACGTCGTAAATCAGCGCTATTCACGGTGGCGTTACTTGTTCGTTTGTCCTGCGCCGTCTTTCTCTTCACAGTTTCACGCAAACTAGCCACTTACTTCAGGCTTTTAGATTTCCCTCCTCTGACTGACACTATCGCGGGACGCAGAACGATCGATGTGCCGACCAGCGATGCCTCATGGGCCCTTCCTGCCTAATCCCCAAGTCAAACAGAGTGCTAACAATCCCCGACCAAATCAGGCTGACAGGGGTAGTCGCCCTTCTGCTGATTCACAATTGTCGGCTTCATCAACCGTTAACCGTCTGTAATAGTACCTGGCAGACAATCTCACATTCGTTTGTCGGAGTTTGCCCGCTCGTTGGAGCTTTTCCATTTCCCCCACATCATTGTCTACGCTGGCTGGCTGTATGTTAAAGTCAGGTGTGGAGACAGTATTTCTTTCTGCGGCGCCGGCAGCATGAAGGAGTCAAGGATGAGCTGGGGAGCCTAGAGTAGGCAGGTATGCACCGAATTGCTAGATTGGTATTATTCAAAGAGGGTCATGCAGCAAGTTAAGTAAATTGGCTATATAAACAGCAATTGTACCGCAAGCTTACCACATATACGCGGTTACCCCTAAGTGATTTATTGAGATAATCAGATAGCCTTCTATATAGGCGTGCAGGTGCCCACAATATTCAAATCAAGTGATTTTATCACATCGTGGCTCACCTATATTGCATGAAACGGTGTGTAGATTAAATAGTGATTGAAATAATTCTATTTAGGCAGTAGGCGAACTATTCTGCCGTTTCGTCAATACCTCATTATGTCTACTTATATTTCGAGCAGCGGCATTGGAAGGAACCGCGCTATATAACTAGTACGCTACCTTTTATTCAAAACAAGTTGGACAGGCCCTCGATCATTTAATTGATCCTCAACGGACAAACGACTGGGAGCTGACCTAAACTGAGGTGAAAAGGCACCACACTGGCTGTATGTACAGGAAATGATAGACTTTCCTACTGACAATTACGGAGGAGCAGGTTTCGAGAAGATTTCAAATAGACCGAAGCCAACATCTTCTGTTTAGATGGCGTTCGAAGAAGGCAGAAGCTTCACTGAGTGGACGTTCCGGAGACCCATCAGCGATATTTTTGACATTTTACGATGTTTTGCGAATCGTGGTGGAAAAACTACGACCCGATACGACGGAGTCATATCTCTGTTTTTAGTAGCGCTATCTGTAGGCCTAATTGACTTTCGAAAACAGGTGTCATCGAGTCGTTGTACCGAATAAGATGGAATAATAGGCAGGACGGACGCGCTAAAATAAACGAATAACTGGTCCTGAATAGAACTGTTTAGGTCAGCGATGAAGAAAGTTCCTGTGAGGTAATGAATGCGACAGGAAAGAAGAACAATATAACATCTAATGAACACAGCAGTGCTTCGTGACCATTTTTAGCCTCAAACCGCCGGTCCGCTTAAATAGTAGATAAGAAAAACAATCGAACATTACATCAAACCGCTGAAGTCGATTTCTATTGGGATTCATCTTCATTCATTCATCATGCGTTTTCAAAATAATTTGTTCTAGAAATCAATTATATCATCACAAAGTCACATGGTGTGAATTAACGTACTACGTTTATTATATTACTACTCGTCCACTGTGTGTCCGCATCAACTGTATGTATGTATTAAACAGTGAGTGTAGTATATGTATTTACCCATACATTTAATACAACCATGTACAGATCGTCCTGTCTCAATCAGTGAAAGAGCATTCGAGCTTTCGAATGGATTCGGTTGGATTGACATCGGTCATTGATACCCCTATAACCCTAACCCCAATCGCGCCGACAGCACCAGTGAAATTATAGTTGGCAGCAGGACTGGGGGGTGTCAGGGTTAGGGGCACCACTGTCGGCCTGTGGTGAATGCATCAAACCAGTGCAGGACCATCCCTAACGCTTCGTAATAGCAATACAATCAAGATATCAGGAATGAGTCAGGCAATTGAGGGCAATGAAAACCGAGGGGATCCGGAATGAAGTCGAAAGTTGGAGGGAAGGGAAAGCTTCGGCAGGCTACAGGACGAGACGACAGCTAAGAGAATGTTACGGGCGCTCATTTCTGTTCCCTTGCCCCAACTTGAAAACGACATGAACCCCCTGCGCGACAGATAGAGAACTATCTACAGTAGCCTACGGTCTGTTGTGTCGAAGGGGAGGAGCCAGTGGAAAGGGTCCTTCGACGCACCGTTTGACATTACTGCTACTTGTACTACTTCGGCCTGAACAGGCCGCCCGCGGGGCTGTTTTGGGGGGTAACCAGTCCCTGCGCTTTGTTTCGAACCTCTAACACCGCCTGATGAGTTCGAAAGAGATAAGCTTAAGAAGGAAAGCAGCGACACTGAGGTCGCACATTGGATTTCTTTGCGATGGGAGAGACGCGAGGGAGCATGTAACAAGAAGAGCGCAGTGAACAAGAGAAAGGGAGCAAAGCTAGCCAGCGAGTGGGCTCAATTTGGGTTGATTGTTACACACGTTGCTGGCTAGCGGCTGGCTAGCCCCTTGGTCAGCGCCTCTCCCCTACGTCGTGTCTTGCTATCGCCACTGGTTTTTGATCTCTGCTACAAACTCAGTATCGTTACCGGCACCGTCGTTCTCGCTGCTGTCAACTTACACTGCACCGCCCCCGCGCCCGCCCAAGCCGCCAGCCCCTTGGGCTGCTTTCAACTAGTCCTACATACGACTGTCGTGTTGTCTAACGATACTTCTGACGTGCAATTTCCACTGTTACTGTAGCTGATCAACGATGAACACGAGCAGTGAACAGAATGAGGTGGTCGTTTATTGCGTGGCCGTGCTGATAGCAAGTATTCGGACGCCGCATCGTATTGCTGTCGCGTGTTGTCCTTGAGGCGAGCGACAAACAACGAAAGCTGGAACGGAAGAAATTCCCACTCGGGTTGTGACCAGCAGCTGCAGTGAGTCGCTATAGAAGCAAAGTAGAGCTCATCTCCTCGTCTTTAACGAAAGCCTAGGTCTGGTGTGGCCCTCGATTGCTTCAGTCGCCCTAGCTAGCTAAGGCCGATGAGAGTGTACACAGGCCTCGCTGGCTGCGAGATGTCAGCGGAGGGTGGTGAGGGCGGCCCTGTTTAGGGCGGGAGCGCGAGCACGAAGAGCTGCTGCTGCTGCTGCTGCTGGCTAGTAGCTGCTACGACCGATGGCGCAGCAGAGGGTCATTATGCCCTCCAAGATTGTCTGCCGCTTGGTTTTGGGCTGCTTTCTTTGGTGGCCAGGACAGGATCGGATGAACATGGATGAAGCCGTTGCTTCTTAGCCGCTGAAAGCGCCGTCCAACCGACGCTGACCAGCGGCTGTGTGCTGGCGGCCACCGATGCGAGTCGGTGATCCAACGAATCAACCAAACTAAGCAATCCGTAGTTATCAGCCATTGTCCAGTGGTAGAAGTGAACGATCCAAAACGGTAGCGATCAAAATCTCATTTCCTAAAGCGCTACTGTCTCCTGCTCTGCTTGAAGACAGACAGACAGCCAGCCAGCCAGGCAATGGGACCGAAAGGACGCTGTTCGAGAAAGTGGATAAGACAGAGCTGGATCAAATTGCCGCTGCGGCTTATCGTCCGGGATAAGCTGGAGACTGCTCAAAAAAGCAAGAGAATGAGGGACGCGAAGAACTTATGACGCCACTGCTCTCTGAACAAAAACGGACGGCTAACAAAACGATATAGTGTCACAGGCGATGGCGGTTTTAAGAGCGGGCCAGCTTGTTTTTCTGACACAGAAAACGATGAGGACCAGAAACGGCAGGGGGGAACGTGTTACAGACGCAAACCGGGTGGAAAAACAGTGTACAATTAGGTGTCTGTGTATCGATATGTGTGCGACATCGATACGGAAAGGCGATTTGCCATACGTTACAAACACAAAGTTACGAACACGACTGAACGATGTGCTGATGTTAAGGATGCAGCAGCTTTTATACAAAGTATTCTCCTGAATTGCACTCCTTTTGAGAATAAGGCAGCCTGCTATAGGTACATTAGGATATCGCGCAGGCTTATCCTGATAATTATGCCTATATCTGTGAAGTATAATGCTTTCTTCACAAGCACATCCTTAGTGCGAAAACATATCGGTAATATTAATACGTAGCTGAACAATTATTCGGTGCTTCTGGCCAGATCGATCTTTTACATTTAAAATAGTTGCTACAGTAACTTTTCGTGGCAATTAGAAAGTACATCAAAATGATCTTGTACATACAGTGGGCATACTCGTTTTCTACCCAAAACCGGTCTGCATCCTCAAGCACTCTATATGGTGTATTACTGATTCCACATAAAGGTTCTTTACGGGTGCCTTCCAGTTATTATTATTTTTTTTTCGTTTTATCGTGTCACTATCACAGTTTTTAAACGATTCTTCTCCCAATATAAGGCCACTCTGTGTCCTAACGACGCTACCGGATGCATATGTTAACACATGTAGCACATGAATCCTAATGATACGTTAGCAGTAGCAACCATCATAATTGATTATTGATTTGCATGTAAAGTACGACGATGGAACGACAGACGGGTTTAGAACTCGCTAATAAAAGTCACATGCAGACCAGCTCCCTCTCTTTCGTCCTTTCCCGGCACCCAGCGAACGTTCCTTTCTTTGCTCCTCCCGTTGCTTCAATAGAACGGACAATCTGTTGTTTCGCTGCATCGGCCAGCCGGTAAAACTCATTTGTTTTATTCACCCATAGCCAGCACGCTCGAAGATACGTCCAGCCGTGGGGTGTGAGGCAATGCTTCATCCAGCGAGCCTACGTGACTCCCTCGTTCCGGACACCATTGAAGCTAAAAAATTCAAGCATGTTAACGACGTTCGTTTTGCTTTGATTACAGATGATATGGTTAGATAAGGCAATGCGAAGCGTGGCCGATCAGTGCTCATCGACGGAGCTACGGATGATACCACAACTACCGAATGCCCCTTATGTAGACATAAACCTTTTTCTTATCTCCCTCTATTTATTTTTAGCCTGCGATACCAGAGCGGCGTGGAGAAACTGGCCAAACGATTCAAGGCTGTACAGATTAAATAGATTGGAGAGAAAATGAACAAGTAACACGGAAAGCGAGAGACGAGCAAAATAGAGAGGTAGGACTGAAACAGCGGATCCAAGCGATAAGCTTCGGATCAGACTATCCTCAAGGGGAGAAAATACATTCAGCAGGGTGAAAATAGATGAGAGAGAAGGAGAGAGACGAATTTAATCATAGAACGCTAGCTACACGACCCAGTGAAAGCAGTATCCCGTTGCTGCTGCCGCCATTTCGCTCTGCCTACTCCATAGTTTTTCTCGTGTTTTTATCTTGCTGTGGTCCTCGGCGGTTGCTTTAATTTCTGTGTTGGAAACTTCTCAAAAATTGGTCCAGCGCAGAGAGATGCGGTACCAAAACGCAAGGTGGCTGGCTGGCTGACTGACTAACTGCCAGTGGCTTTCGTACAACCCAGCCGTGGGCCGTAGCGACCTCAACGATGACGACCGGCTCTACAAAGAACTACAGGGGCCAGGGCTCTTTGGGTAAAGACAAGCGAGGAAGATGGCGGCCAAATTGACTGTGAACAACTTTAGTGTTCGTCCCCCCAGTTTCTCTACCCCTTCCCCTTTTTCCCAGCATCCCTTCCCGACTCTCCCCCATCTTGCTTCGGAGGTCCCTTGAAGCAAGATGGAAGATGGAGCCTCGAAGCGCAGCAGTCACCATCTTGCCTTGACTCGTCGCTGTTGTCGTCACGGTGGTTCTACCCCAGATCATACGAAGCCAGTACTTCCCTAATGCTATGTAGTAAATGCTCTCGAACCATAGCAGCATAGAGTAGTATCCAATAGCTTCTTCTAATACTCCAACGGCAACTTGGTCCCCTGTAACGCTCGTTCTACTATCGTTGTAGTTCAAGCGGCCGAGCCCCCACAAAGTCAGCCCCCACTCATCTGCCCTGCTTGTCGCGCTATCTCGCGTTGGCTGTTCCTACGGCTACTACATCTTGATGTATGGTGCTACAAAAGGGACCACCAGGATCCAAACCGGGGGGTGCACACTGGGGTTGAAAGGAAGCGAACCAAAAGAGAACCGCGAGGGCGATGATCTTATTAGGAGGTGATAAATACATTCCCCCGCGCACCCGCGCGCCCGGCTACACGGGCACACACACACACACAAAAGAATCGAGACTGTTGGGTAGGGTGTCGGCTGGCAGTCTTCGCACGCCAGACATTCACTTGTGACACAATAGAATGAACATAGTTGCAATTTAGCAAGTTACTATGACACATTCATTTCCTCATAGGATTGTAATATGCTGCGGCGTTAATTCGCCATTGATGCCCTACATCGTTGTCGGTGATTATGACGACAAAACGCGGGAGGCAACGTAGCAACGAAATGCATATAATAGATCTTCTATACATAATTAAAGCGACTGTTTTCGTCTAAATCGCTTGCGATCTAAGCGTTTGACTCTAGAGCCAAACGCTGATGATCATCGCATTGCCAATGCCTCGGCAGGCAGTAGGCTTCCACACCCAAATCAGCGTCGTCTATGGGGACCTGGGGAACTATTACTAGGTTGAATATATTTATAGCAGCTAGTGTGTAAAGCAAAATGTTCACTTTACTACATTTATCAGGACTAAATTAAGACAATGAATCTCATTTTAGTTGTTCTAGTTAACTGGTTGGTTGGTTGGTTGGTGGCATTTTTTTCTACCGCTCAAGACGAGATTGCCGGCCATAAATATACCTTATAGATATTTGCTGAGCCGTATTTCTAAGTTATAAGTAGTTTGAGAGACTTGTACAGGAAGGACAAACGTAACATGCCCAATTGGATTCTACATATTAATTTCCACTCGTTGGAGCACATAGCGAATTGTTGCATCTAGATCGTTTGTTCGGTAAGGTCGACCGTCCCTTCAGCACACGAATTTTTTCACAGGGAACTACGGGAGATGTCCAAAATTGAGCCATGTTTGTTGGCTCTGACGAATGCGAGAACCAAGAAACAACGACAGCCTTTGCGTGTATAGGCGCCACGGGTTTTTTTCCATTACTTTTTCTCCCAATGTGGGCTGTACTCATAGATGATTTGCACGACCGCTTGTTTAGAAGTCACTTTCGTAAGTGAAGCAAACGGATGTTGATGGCAATTTACACGCTTCGTCAAACATCCGACGCGGTCACATATTTACGAAAACACCGGATCCGTAGAGAACATGACGAGCGCTGCAGATAAAATATGCTCTGTGCCGCTCATATAAGAAATATGAGTTAAAAATTGGCATAAGGAATTGGAACATTAAGCTAAAAAGGGAGAGGCACTCGACTATTATAATAACGGGGTACAATTGATTCGTTCAAACAGGCAAACGTACGGAGATTGACTCAGTGTGCCATACTGACGATACACGGATAGATCAGGCTTCTGAACTAGCAATGTCGGCATTGAAGAACTGATCATAACGCACAATAACGATGCCCGTAATCCAAATCTGGAAATATTTCACTGATATTAAACCACGATAAACGTTCACGGTAGTCGCTTCTATAAGATCCGCTGAAATGAACAATGTAGTCTTTGCTAACCGAAGAGTAGCTCGATGCCTAGAACGTACGTAAAGCCGTCACATAACGCGTGACTCCGAACATTCGAGACTCTAACTGAAAACAATTATAGACTACGTTCTCACCGCAGTCCAAAGATCCACTTACGGACGTCATCGGAAACGCAAATGTACTATGAGAGATACATTCTAGCATATATATATACATAAATATCTATATGCATACATATATATCTGTATAGGTATGCTAGAATGGCTGTAGCCGTTTTGTGTCATACGACGGCGTGCCATAGTTCTAGTATAATTAGATGCGATATTTCATAGTTAAGAGACAAGGACTCACCTTTACTTGGCTTTCACTCATGCCTAATGCGTAAGCGAGCTTGGCCCTTTCAGGACCAGCGAGATACTTTGTCTGTTCAAACGTCTTCTCGAGGACATATATTTGATGTCCAGAAAAGGTTGGTCTGGTGTGTTTTTTCGAAGCAGCACCGCCGAGGTGAGCGCCCGTCCCTGGCCCATTGCGACTGCCTGGCCCCGGCGATCCACAGCTACCCCCATGGCTTCCTCCCCCTCCAAGCGCTGAGCTTACTGCAATCGAAGGACAAAATAATCCGAGTAAGCGAAGTTCGCACCTGGTTGCTCCGCATCGTAACTATGAACCCTACTACTGATAAAAAAAACCTTGGCGATAGAATCACGTTTAGCTGAATACGTTTATTCACTGTGATTCAACATAATCTAACAGCTGCAAATATTAAGATTGATAATCATTAATATTACGCGGAGCAAAAAGCTACTCGAGTAGCGTCACTCGGTTTGCTATTATATTTTCTAAGTGTGACCAATATAGAAGTAATCAACCGATCATTCCATCAGCGTTAGGAGGCGCACTTAATAGCTACTATAAAACAATGGCTATACTAGAGATGAACAGGAAAACATTTCTATACGCTGGTACACCCGGCGCCACCCCTCTTTGCAAAGGTAAACACGACAAAAACGTGTTATTTCTGTTTTGAGAATAGTTACTATGTAATACAATGTGTATTTAGCTCTAGTGCAATATTTACATTTACATTGTGTCTAGTTAGCTTATATCAAGTCTCTGCAGTCTTTAACGCGGGACATTTTCCAGGCAACGGACGATAGGATAGGCTGCAATCCGTCCATGTAGAATCGTAAGCTACAGTATAATACAAATGCCTCCGCGCAGTCCTATTTGATCTGCCATTAGCTGACTTGGAAAGTGAAATCGAGCAAAGAAATATGTCCGCACTATCAGTGTTTGCCGCGTGTAAATTACTGATCTCCGATCTCTCCGTCATACCTTTACAGGTCACAATTAATAGTAATAATCCGTAGTGCTTTGAAATAATAACAAACGATAGCAGCCGTGCGTAAGGTCGCGGAAAAGGAAAACGGTGGGCCACCGTCGTCGCCTTGCCCGTTTCCATTCTCAAATAAGAGAAACATCATTACGTTTACCATTAGAAGTTCCTTTTGTAGCGTATTTTTTAATGTTTCCTTAGATGCCAGCCATACGAGATATCAATACAAAAAGCAGTCGCCATTGACTACTATTGTCCTAAGAGCGCAACTGGAGGCAATACTCAAACGCTGTTTCTGTACTACCCTTTAAGCTCACAAATAACGTAGACTGCAATTGCACTATTGAGACAGAGCAATCGCGTATTTCCAATGACCTACCTAGGGGAAAATGAAAGACCGCCTCATAACGTCACCTGTAAACAAGGCTATCATTTACTACTAATGCTAAATGATCATATATAGGCATCCACCGACAGGTCACTTTACAGCTATTTCAGCAGCCGCCAACGAGCTTGATCTTCTACAATGCACTGCGACCTATGCAGCTAAAACTAAAGCAGGCCGTACAACAGGCCGAACAGAAGGTTAGATTTCCCCTGGCGACCCAATTCTTTTACCACCTACAGGTCTAACTGATGTGTGGCGCGATTCTGTGTCGGTTTGTGATTTGGATCAGTTTTTTGTTGTTGACGAGACAGTGATTGAATTTCGGTCTAACCTAAAGATAGCCTATGATATTTCTTTTCTTATGATGGTTCTTGCTTGCTTAATAGGCTAGCTGAGTGCGGTTTATTGTAATGAGATCTTCACATGGTCAAAATGATACCACTGTACAGGTATTAGCTTAAATCACTTAGTCAAAGTTTCTATTTCTATCCTGTTTTCAGATACCAGACAGCTCGTGATCATTAAGTACGTCTGCTCTGCTGCCGTCAACGAGGATACATATCCGTCGACCTTGACAAAAAATCTTTTCCCTTTTTGTCATGTCTAGAATGTCTAATTTTCAATGTAGCTATCTAATCATTGACGAGCGTTCTACATGAGCTACCTAGGGTGCATTCGTCCGGCCATCACTGACATTAACAACGCAGCTGGCGATTCTACCGTGAGACCTTTATGAAATTGTGCCAGTAGTATCCATTCGCGTCATGCTCTTGTGTGATTTCCTGCTCGATATTGAGACGCGGACCTACTGCGAAAATGCCCGCCAACGTTTTCGTATGACCGCCAACATGCTGCCTTTGGTAGCGACATCTATTTGCTTCGCCTCCCCGCCATGTTGCTCAGCGTAGAGGAAGGCAGGCTTGCTTACCTCCATACAGCTATACCTCTGCATCTCGTTTTCTGTCGTTATGGTAAGCTCACTTGACCAGTAGCAGAAGCATTGGCAGAAACTAATATTCGTAACCTTCAATCGTCCGTGTCGTGTATACGCACGCCTGCTAAATTTGTTACCTTACCTCGATTTTGACAGCCTCCCCCAGGCGACCACGCCAGCAACTCGCTGGCACCAGCTTGGCCACTCGTAAAGAACAAGCTCCATCTAGTGTTCGTTGCTGCTGTCGCCGCTACCGCCACAACCGCTTCCGCTTACAACGCCGCCCAATGTCGTTGTCGTCTCTCTTTGCGTTGGCCTCCACTGCCCCACTCGGCCGGCCGGCCGACCGGCCGGTAACTCGTTGTCCCGAGTTCTGGCTTCTGCGCTGCTACCTGCATCTCACTACGACGACAGCAGCCGCGCCTACGTGGTATCGACAAGTTGCGGGTGTGTCAAACTAACAGCTGAATCCGCTATTATCATAGTCTCAACCTACAGCATGCGGAAAACAGGGGTAGATTATACAGGTCCCCTATTATTGATGTACATACCGAGCTGCCACCATGTCCTATAATTCTATGTGTCGTACATTCGCCTCTTTACAGCACTAGGTGAGTTCTGTGTGACCAGTTTGTTCTGAAGGTTGGACCCCCATTCTCGAGACACAGGGCAAGCACATTTGTCGTATTTAGCGCATAACGTGGCAGGAAACAAGGCTGTCTGAGAGTTCTAACTCGCCTCGAACAAATGTAAAATCGGTGTTGTCCACAGCGGCCTTAGCATTGGTGCACTATTAACACTTGCTGCCTTCCTTTTCTGTGGCTGCTAGTGGTCTACGGCGGCGCTAGTGGGATGTGGGGAAGCAGCCCTCTCTAGCGAAGGTTGAGAAAGGTGTGGACAGGAAAATGGGTTTGAGTTCGGTGACATTTATGTGTTGCGAACCGCAGGAGAGAAAAATGTTCGCCGGGTAGAGAAAAGTGAGCTGCACGATGCCGGCTGTGCCATCTACGGGTGAACGAGCGTGTGCCAGGAGGCTGACGTTCGAATGGTGGCTATATGCTACAAGTCTGACGAGGTGTGCTACACATCGCCTGTAAAATAGGACATGGCTCCATTGTGTGGTTGCTCAGATCGTGTTCTTACTGCAGACGACGGCGACGACGACGACGACGACGATGATGGTGGTAATGATGATGACAACGATGGAAGGACGCGAAACTGCGGATAGCAGCCGACGGAACACCTGAGCGAGCCATAACAATGTCATATGGGTCATAAGAAAAGGAGCATAGCACATGTGATGGCGCGCCAATCGTCTGAATAGAGGGAAAAGGCGCTAAATACTCTCTAACGAGTGATCAGGACAAAAAAGTCATGACGAAACATGATAGAGGAGGCCGAACGAAGTTGCAGGCTTCACACTATCAGTCATAACCATTGAAATGTTGGCTATACAGGCAAATAATACTAATATAAAAGTACATCTCCGTACATCATGGAAATCCGGGTACAATTTTGAATTTTTGTCTGTAACTAAACGTTAGGTTAAGCAATAGTTTATTCTAAAAACATGTGATTATTATGCCAAAAGATCACTAATGTCCAAATGGAGGGGTGTTTTACTTTTATGTGTTAGTTCGTTTTGGGAAAAGGCCTCGATTTCCAAGAAGATTTTCCAGAAAAATCTGCTCCCACCGACATTTTGCATCTGTATACGTGGGCCTGGATTTAAGTTGTCAGCAATATTGAGTCTGTGAGGCACTTCCTTTCGTAAATCATCTTCAACTTTTAGGAGAAGCACGAAAAAAGAGCAGATCAACTATTTTCTAGGTTATTATTAATTGGTTATTACAATATTCAGGTAACAGAAAAGTCATCACAAATAGTTTGGGCTGTGACGACTTATTTTTACACCAAGCGTTGCCAAAGGCAATGACATCTCGAACTGATTACACATTTTGTGTATTACATTGCATCGAATAACACGGTTTATTGCCGATCATTGCAGTGACTGTTGATTGAAATCATCAATCTCTGATCTGTTGCAGGTCCAACAGAGATTCACAATCTTTCAAACGATCAAGGCGACATAGGTCCTATTAGTGTCACAATCAAGAAATCTATTTAACTGTATCAAACGTGTTACTCCGACATTTATCTACCGCGTGCATTGTCGCATAGAAATCCGCCAATATACGTTACTCGCTCACCAACTCGGATCTATGCGCGGAACCTCGTTCCATCCATCCATCCATCCATCCATCGGGTAAAATTCTCAATGATCTGACATCCTTGAGTGATTGCTTCTACTGCAGTGATCGTTGCCCAATAGATCAAAAGATCTCTATTTTTATAATGCAGGTAGTGGTCAAGTATCGGTTGTGGCCAGATGGCCTATCGCAACGTAAACCTCCTTTTCGTGGATATCTCTGGCAAAAGCTGCTGTCGTCAGCAGTAGTTGGTCTATAACATGTACGTACTATCCACGATGACACAATGTTAATACTTAGTTTTTACATTCTACTACGATTTCACTATGCAAGCGAGAGCAAAAGATTATACGCTGTAGAAAATAGTAATGATATGACTAATTTGTACTAGAGAGGTGACAGGTAGAAGCCACAAAAAAGAGCGTCCTATCTTCCGAAGCCAAGTAAAGGCTTTCGTTGAAACAGATTGAAACTCTGCCTTTATAGAGCTTTTAGTCTCTTTCATTACATGATGAATCATCTAACGATATTAGGATTAAAATAGATCAGCTATTATATCCATTGTCTGCTGTTTGGAATAGCGGGAATAGCGATACATATATGGTTTTTTTAAGTATTTTTGCTCGATTATGGCACCATGGATTAATGGCCGATGCAATGGAACGGGGGAGCCTGTGTATACAGGTTTCAGCTGAGCCAATTCTATCCATAGAACCGTCAAGTTTCGAAGATAAAAGGTAATTCGGTGTACCGTACACTTCTATGAAAGCTAACGTAACCAGTGCATATATGTATGCGGCACAGTAGCGTGTGGTAACTATGGGGCGTTATAACAACGGTTCAAGTAGGGAAATAACTACCTAGATATTTGTCTGTTTTTCTGAGTAATAAACGGTACATAATGAATGACAGTCACACCTCGCAAAGTGTTTTAAATTTTAATATTTCGTATATATTCTGTTCGTAAGTCGATCAAGGTTAGCGATTGTGAAGAGACCGAAGAAGTGACGCTTACTTCAAAGTCCGCGAAAATTTCCCAAATTGATTCCGACGCAGATATTCTATATATGATTTTTTAGTATTTCATCGTCTCTAGTATAAGCGAGAAAAGCCTTCGCTCAGGTAGAGAACAACCAGTTTGAAGGAATAATCCCCAGGCATGAATCGACGCAGCTTGAAAGAGCCGTCTCAAAGGTTTTTCATCGCGTTTTCGTTTTTCCTATAAGGTAGTTACTGCCTATCGACCCGTTGAGCGCGTTTTAGGGTTCTTCAATTGAAATTTCTTTGAGTATAAGGGACTGGCAAAGGCGAACGCGGAGTATTAACTTTCAGACGTTATAGAAACAACAGTTCAAACGAAGTTAACTTAAATCATCAACGACTATAACAGAAATTTCATCTCTCTACACGGTGGGTAACGGATTAGATATAGCCTCGGTAATAACAATTGCTTTCTTCATAATAGCTAGGGGACCCGGCTTTTATTAACACGAGTAGCAGATTGAAGTCAAAGTTCATTTAATTTTTGAATTCGGCTTCATTATAATTACACTTGGTGCCCATTTGTCAAACAGCGACCGTCAAGGCAATACACAATATGGGCTGTCCGTCTGAGCAAATATTGACTACTCGTAGTACGTTTTTTTCTGGCCATGATACTTTTTTCACACTTTACAGCTTCTTAAAGATAAGGCTGACAGACGCCTTATCTCTGAACGCGGTATCGTTCAAAACGAATAGGTTTAAAAAACATAACTGGAAGGACGCTGTTCACTGGGCCTTAGATATTTTCTAGAGACGCCTTTTCAACTATAGAGAAACACATT
Organism: Varroa destructor; assembly: GCF_002443255.2. Taxonomy (NCBI): domain Eukaryota; kingdom Metazoa; phylum Arthropoda; class Arachnida; order Mesostigmata; family Varroidae; genus Varroa; species Varroa destructor. The sequence continues at coordinate 14,905,280 of NW_019211458.1, forward strand.
TATACAGCAAACTCACAAGGACATACGCACACACACGTACGCAGGGTACATAATTTAATGTAACGCGATGATTATGTTCCCATCTACATATCGATTCATCAATTCATTAATTGATGCTCCGCATAGGGATCGTTAATTTTGAAAAGTCATTCACTCATAGCAGCCGTTCGTCGTTCAAGCCTCTCCCTGAGAGCTCTTAAACTTTGTCGCTGCGATCTAATTTCATCATCGTTGTAGCGTTTCTCTCGTTATCCCCTTCATCACCCTCCTTCTCCTCTTCCCCCTCCTGCTCCGCTGTTACCGAACCCCCCGAACAAATCAACGAGTTCAAGCGAGTAGTGGCCACGGTCGCATCGTCGTCTCGGGCATATCAGCCACTAGTGGCTGGTCGTCTAGGGGTTGTCATTGCTTGCTTTCCCTGGAACTGTGAAATACCGAGCTGCCTCGCGGGTGCAATTGCTCGCTCTATTCGAGCGACTTCTTGATCTACAGCGCAGAGCAGGCACGATCATGATCCTCATGGTGACGATGATGATGTCGGCGGTGTTTCGTCGCTGATGTCCTGTGCCGCGCTCACCGATCGCTGCTCTGCCTATCATTGTAGAGTGCGACAGAGCAGCCGGGGCAGAGGGCTATTTTAATGAGCCCATAAAGGCGCGGCCCTGGATCGCAGTAAGTGACAGCTTGTGTTTACTTTATGAATAAGAGTGAACGATCGAGGTGCAGCGGTAACACGAACAACGAAGGAGGCTATCCGCTATGGCCGCTTCCGCTCTTAAACCCAGGCGCTGTTACATAAAGTGCCTGCCTTTGCTTTAAAGCTATCAACAATTCAGCTCGACGATTACGAGTATGACTACGAGATAGCAACTATTGAAATTTGACTTTGCGCGGGCTTGTGCAAAAGGCAAGACAAGGAAAGGAGTCGAGCAATCATTGTTATCATTGCCCAAGCTGCGAACGTGCGTGACTGCATGCTTGAGTATTTATTTGTGTGGTCCTTATTACGTTCACGGCGTATGTTACAACATACTTCTACATTGCAAACAGGACAAAGCGTGTCCTGAATGACGAAACGATCTGCGGTCTATATGCTGGTCGTGTTTCTCTATGAACTGAATAGTTATTTATGATATTAATCGTATCATGCCCAATCTAATAGTTTATATTGACTTGAAACACGCATTTTCAAGTGCGAAAGCCATTAGATTAACTGGGTGCTATCTGTTAAGCAGGTTATAACGAGCACTTTTAGTGACTGGTTGATTTCCTACACGTGTTGTTCGATACGGAAATATAATACGCATGATGCACGACGGCGACGTGTTTACGACGTACGCTGTCGTGCATACACAAAGGCGATTTAGTTCTGCTCTATCCATCCACTCGTTCATTCGTTGCTTCAAGTGGTGTAGTGCACAGAAACGAACGATATAAAGCCATTGTAGTGAAGAATGACTCAATGCGCGGTGATAGCGAAATGTGGCGGTTAACAGTGACCTTTGGAAACAACAATTTTTTGCTGAGTCGTCGCGACCATTCTGTCACTCGCTCATAAGCACGCTCTCGTATGAACATATGGCACTCCATGCGTCCCATCCAGTGGGCCTTAATAGTAGGCGCATGTAGGCAACAATCCACCCCCAACCAACGTAGCCGCTCAAAGCCCTGTTGCCCTGTCTCTTGTGTATGCGAGGCAAACTGCTGCGCGATCTGGTCCGGTCTAGCGCCGTTCCGCTGTGAATGCAAGTGGAGGGAACGTGGCTGTCTGCTCGATGAATAGTTACACTTTACTAGTATTATTATTAGTGAGCAGAGCAACAGAAGCTGGACGGCTGCTCGCCTGCGTCAGCCACTTTGATGGTTTTGGAGGGAAACAAGAACGAAGCGAGCAACGAAAAGCGCTCTGTCGCAGAAGAAGTACAGACAAGCTGAATCTAGCCCGTTGTAGCGCATCACCATAATATTGTCGAGACGCCATCGACAAAGACCGGTGCGACTACAATTGCCACAATCGCCGTCGCTGCCAGCCCGTTTCATCCCCTTCAAACAAAACCCCCAGCCTTCTCATCCCGCTCTACTCGACAGCCCTGATGCCATCGTCGATGATGATAAGGTTGACAATAAGCCTTGTGTAGAGACGATGATGTTAAGCGGCACGATGATACCTGCATACACACATTCATACATACATGATGTACATGCACCTCTCCAAACCTCTTGTTGCTCGTGCTCGTTTAACGGTACGGCCACATAGTGGCGCCGATAACAACTACAACAGCATCCATATCGTAATAGAGTGAATGAGGCAGAACGTACAAGGGACTGAACGCTGCTTGTTGTATGGGCACCGCTTATTTTAGACATATCGCGGCTGATCATATGGTTTATCGCGTTCCGACAAAGAATGGGGGGGACGTTATGAGCTAGTTGTCGACAAGCAGTTATGGCGCATCTTTATTGTTTTTACTCTGCTATTGGTTGTCGCCGTCCCTTCTGTTGTTGCTGGAGCGCGAATCATTTACGACTGACGCAAAGACAGCCCTAGGTAACCATCTATAAAATTTCGACCAGTCTCACCTCGCCCTATAATTGTAAGCGAATCACGATCCGAGGAAAATCTCAATAGCACACATTCTCAGAGTTTTAAAAACTGAACCACTATATAATCTACTATTCTTAGACGTCGTCTGCTGCGACTTAAACGTCGTCGATATGGCTTGAGTCAGGCGTCATCAGCAGATAGTTATCGGATCGTAATAAAGTATTAACCGGTGATCCGAAATTCGCCATTAACCAATGTGCAATTATGTGGGCAGATGCTTTCTTCAGGATTTGTTATTGTTGCATTGTATAAAATGGCGAACGATTTTAGCGCTCCTTTACGTAAAAACATTGAGTTAGGCAGTAGCACTAACGACGCTTACTGGGACTTAGTAAATAATAGTATTTTAATTTTCTAGTAATTTCAATTGTCAAGGCTTTTTTTAATGGAAATTTCAGAATCAATTCTAAGGATTACTTTCGTTATTATTAAAGCTATTTTAAATCTTTAACTTTATTACTGATTGACACCCCCGTATCGACTTAGCAGTTAAATCGTGTCTTCCAAGACAGCTGGGAAACCGTGTGAACTGATGGTAAGCCAATGTAAAAGTAATATACGGTAATAGTAACGCCCTTGTTTGATCGTTTGTTTTTTTATCACCGTATAACACATCTGTACAAAACGATACAGAGTCGTCAATCATTATTAGCCGTTGCTACACATCCATCTGCTATACCTTTTGCTTATTACTATTCTGAGAATACTTATTGTTCCTTGGCTCCGATATACAGACATATCGTACATACGTTCATATACGTTTATATATGTAATTTTTTTTTTTTAATGTTACTTGCAGCATGTCATCCGTCCCACAATCGTAATTGCTCTTCCCGAGTTTTAGTCGCTATAGAGAGGCGGTGTCTGTCGCCGAAGAAGAACTTCGGGTCGTCCTACATTTGGTCACCGAGATGTAGTGGCATGTGGGGTGGTTTTGGCAACTCAAATGGCGATGTAGCGGTGTTTTAGCTATTGCCACCTGATGGTAGGTGGGCGGACCCACAAGCTGCGGCCAGCGGGACAGATCGCCGTTTCAGGGTCTCCCTAATATTACTTGTTATCCTCCTTGCTGTGGCCCGTTGTTGTTGGGGCAGCAAACAAGATGGCGGAGTCAAAGAGTCGCGAGGCGAATGTAAAGGACAAAAATGAGCGCGTACTCACCATCCATGTCGTGCTTTGGTTTGTCCGATACGGTCGGAATCGGTCCTCAGACAATAATTGCTATAATAATAACAAGTGTGTGTATGTCTGTGTGTACTATAATGGTGTTCTGCTCTTGGTCGCACCGGTCGCCCTGCTTAGCCCTACCCGCTGGCCGTGTTGCTGATGGTCTAGTTCTCGCGAAGCCTGGCCTTTTTCCTTCTTTCCATACTCGATGTTTCCCGTATGACGGTAGTAATAACAAACCGTAGGTCATCGCCCATGTGCTCCGCAGCTCGATTGGTTTTGTGCCTCTCGACTTGCTTAGTTCGCCGACGATATCCGGATGGATATGATAGTATCTTTTATGAACGCCAGCCCAACCTGTCCCCGATTTCTTTGATGGTGGGCTCTACCGAATGGCTGCTGGGCACCATGTGGCTTTATGCGGTTTTCCTGGACGACATGGTTCATGCCGTGCCTTCACTCTTCTTCGGCACTCCGACTGAAGATAGATGTGATGTCGAAGAGGACTGGTTCCGCGTTTGAGCCCACCGTCGTAATCGTCGGTACTGTGCAATGCAGTAGCAGTGATCTCCGCCTCCCTGTGAGTACTCTTCCTCCCTGTTCTGCTCCCTTTGAGGTGAAAGCGTGAGGTGGCAGCTGGATGTGACAATGACGAACGCGCTCACTTACCTCAATCCTGACCAAGTCAACTGGAGGACGATGGTATGGTGGCAGGATCTGCTTGTGTTAGAAGCTAGCACTTGCGGCTTGCGTCGTGTGCTGTTGGTCGCAAAAGTGGGCGCTGGCGCAGCGACGGTGGCGGCGGCCGCCGCGCCCACGTTGCAAGTGGAACCGTCGGTGACCAAGAGATAGTTGTGGCGAAGCATAGCCAGCCAGGTAATCTGTTGCCGCTAAAAAAGAAGCCAGAAACAGCCGATGGTGGCCGCTGCAAAAACCAGATTTCTGAGTGGGATACAGAGACTGCAGTTTCCACTACGGCCTCTACACTCAGACGACAAAACTTTGTCTCACCATTCAGACAGCAGTGGTCACCGGTCACGTTGCGTCCCCGGTCGTCGATCTTCTATCTCATATGTATGGAGATGTTGCCACGAAACGATCACATATCGTATAAGGACACAGACGCGCACACACGCGCGTGTCGAGCAAGACGTTCGTACATTAAGACGTCCGCTTAGGGCTAGTTGGCAGCCGGAGGCAATCTGATGGGACTCATCTGACAAAAAATGAAATCCATGCCCTTGTGACTATGGAAATTATGCGAAAGAAGTAATCTCGCTCTCCCGGGCTGCGGAGTTTTTTTTGTATGTGTTTTTATTAAATCTAGCTCGATCTGCGGCGCCAACATATTAAACGGCAAAGGGAAGAAAGGACTACAAGCACTAATCTCAAGGGAGTCATTGGATCAGAAGGAAAATACTGAAAAGCCCATATGGAAGCGGGAACTAGTGGAGACACGTCTGTTATTTGTATTCGCGGGAATTTCCTCTAGCCAGAATATTTGACATGAATTATCATCTATAGAGGGAAATTTAGCACTGGCCATTCCTCATACGTACCGGGCAAATTATTTGCGCTCGACCTCCGTTTGTTAAAGGCCTTCGTTCATATCTAATTTAGATGGACTTTTATCTTCACTCGTTACAAGATCATCTTCACAATCCCTCTAATACTAGACACTTCTACAGGTTGATAATACAATATTGTTCTATGTTTCCTATTGAAACTATGGATAGGCACTGCAGCTCCTTCTGCTGCCCACACTTACATTATTATTTGTATCAGTAGATTGATATAGTTATGAATCAAACTACAGATATTATTATATAAGCTAAATCTCTCTGATATGCGCGCCATGGCAGCTCTGACCTTTAAGGATGAAATCAATTTTCTGTCCTATACTTTTCATAGTGAGAGTCACTGCTTCGTTGATGTCGCCACATCATATATAGCCATGGTTGCATAGAAAAGGCCCCATAGCGCCGAGAGTCCTCTCGAAACGGGAAGAAGACGTTCAGTCGAGCCCTACTTCGCAGCACGCATTCAAGGAGGATTCAAATTTGAATAATGGCGGCCTCTTCGTCGTCACTGGCAGGCATCGTTGGCAGTTCTGATCGTGGCAGCGGACGTGAAGGCATCCCATCTGCGCACCCCTTCAGTGCCGGCTAACTGTTTTTCTCGCTCTCAAATGCGTTAAGGGTGCAGCTCCGTTCTTTGCCTGTAGTGTCGCTCGGCTTCAGTCACCGATACAGAGACGACGACTACTATCGCTATGCGTCCTATCCTTTAGCAGAGACTCACCATAGCTCCACCATAATCGGAGCACCAAAGCCAAAGCGCCGCCAGCACGGTCGGAGGACACATCTGCTGAATTCATAATATCACGCCTCGACGAGCCTCGAGCTCCTTCGATTCGCTGCCGGAGTTCGAGCGACTAGGCCAAATGGCTAGTGGCCTGGCTTCTCGGGCAGAGTATCATAACGAGACAGACGTGACGGTTCTGTTTGCTGCTTTCGGCTTGCTTTTTCTTGAGGCATCCCTTCTTTTATCCCTCCCCCGTTCTGGCGTGCGCTCTCGTTATCTCTAGCTGCCTCTGTACGGAAAAGCGGCATCCGGGTAGGCCGAAAGCCTCGGAAATAGTTGGCTAAAATTTCATCTCACAGAACTTGCCACATCTCTTCCATCGTCTTCGCTGGTCGGCCTTTTTCCTTTGACACCAAGACTGTTTGCTTCACACCAGTCCAGTTTTCTACTCAGTCCGGCTGGTTCAAGAAGCGGCCCAATCCACGGCAAAATAAGAAGAGTCAGGAACACAATCACGAAACCATTAGCCTGGATCACAAACGCTTGTCGCGCAAGTCAGCCAAATGACAGACAGGAAAGCGAAGACGACCACATCACGCCCAACCAATAATGTCTACTTCTAAGGTCGCCCCTTTACCTCAAACTCTGCGATCCACTCGCATCTCATACAAAGATGCGAAATCGTGGGTTTCTCTACCCACCGGGGACAAATATTGCTGTGAACAGCATCGCAGACTGATGTTAGACTTTGTTCTCGGTCACTCACTATAAGATGTCAGCGGGTTTAGTGTTATAAGGGAAATACTTCTTGTTATACTTACCTTATTATTATTTTTTCACAAAAATGTTTGTCAAGCTCGGGTATTTTTATTTGTTCATTTTGCACCAGATTATATATTGCACGATCAGATTATATATTTAGTACTTAGATAATGCACTTCCTTTTTTGCCGTATCGCCAAGATAAATTCAGTTGATAGTATGACGCGGCTTTTTGCCTGTAGCAGGTTAGGTATTGTGCTTATCGCAACGCTCCATCGTGCAATTTAGCTTTGTTCTATATCTTATGCAACTTTTGACAAACGAAGCAACGGTTCTCCGAAAGCATCCGCCCTACTAATCGAATGATCCTACTAATCAAATAGATAGCTTCTTCGTCACTGCTACCTCGGCACTCTTACCAGCCACCTTACGGCGGACGGTTCGTTTTTCGCTGGCATTCGCGCCCGCCGTGAAAGCTGTTCGCGTCCCCGTTGCGCAGTCAGTTTGTCTATGTGTATCTGGGTTTTTGAAAAAGAATACGGGAGAAAGCGGTGTCCACGGCGATTATTCTTGGACCGATTCTTTTGCGGCGGCCGTCTCAGCACCGGTTGGCGCAGAGACGCCCGCTTTGTACATAGGATATCTGAGCTCACTGGCGTGTTTGAGTGTATGTTTTCCACTCCCATTTTTCCGACAAAACAACGACGGGGTGGCGTTTGCTGCTTTGGACGGGTACAGCTCTCTGATAGCGTTCAGTCTTCTCGACAGCACAGGATATCTGTCTATGTTGTTAGTCGGGGAAGGGCGGAGTCTTTCGCTCACAGTGCCCGCCTACTCCATAAGCGCGCCGGCCGGGGCCTGGACGGGGCCGCCGTCGCTTCGAAGAGTTTGGGAGCGACATGGGGAGCAATGAGCCAAATAATAGTTGGGCCCCATGTCTTCCTTTTCCCCTGCCTGGCGCCCTCAAGAGTCCCCCTACCCTTCTCCACCTTCTTCCAACTAGCAACCCCTCTTCTAATATATCCTTCAGCTCCCAATCTTCATGGCGTCGTGCTCCGTACGCCGATAGCTGAGTGGTTGACGCAGTGAGTCTTCGGTGGAGTCCCAGGGGTTAGCACGCACCAAGGAAAGGCGGATGGAGGACCGGAGCCATCATGGGATATCTGAAAGGAGGGTGGGGGACGCTTGCCGATGGTTTCAAGAAAGAACAGGGCTATGCGAAGTTGGGGATTTGGGGAGCGAGCAGGCGGCCGCGAGTTGAGGGCAACGGGAGGACGGGAACTATAGAAACAGCAAGCGCGAAGAGTAGCAGAACATTACTGCTCATATATCCTTTCTGTTACCCTTTTTCTTCGGTTTGCCACCACTTCGAACATTCTTGGTCCGCAAGCTAAACCTGCCAGGATGAAAAAGGAGATTTCTTTGAAGCGAATGGAGAAGGAAAGCGAAATTCCTACATTCGGCGGCGTTGCAACTCACTTGCTCATTGCTGGCCCACTCCAATCGACGGGACAGCGAAGGCAAGCAGTACTGAGTAGTGGTAGGTACTAGTAGTAGAGAGCACGGCAATAACACTGAAGAAGAAAGAGATCCGACGCAAGTGACCCAGCGCTTTCTTGAGTGCTGGTCTGCTGTAGGGCAGGACAGAGAAGCAAGCTGCATAGTAACCAGCTGGCTGCTACTCCGCGTCGAACACGTACAATATATAGGACGAACAGACGAGCAGCCCAGCAATCAAACAGCGCGAGGAGGCGAAAAAGTACAATGAATGAGCGAGAGTCGGCGAATCGTGCCCCACGAGGAGTAAGAAAGCGGCTAGATGACGTCGAGTAGTACTTCGCCGCCGTCGCTTCTACCCCCCGTCGAGCCGCCACGAGCGCGCCGCGTACGCGAATAGTGTGAGGGACGACTGCAGCGTGGATAGGTAAGAGGCGAGCTTCGTTCCGTTCGAATGTATGGGAGCTTTGCAATGAATGTGACTGAGAACGATTTGACCGGCAAACAACATGGAGCTTCCCGGCAACGGTAGCGGCGCGGCACTCAAGCAGCGGCGCTACACGGATTCATATCCTCGCTCAATCACCGATCAAAAGCAACCATTGTTGTGTAGCGCCAATTAGTGAGGTCAGTAGCGACGAAGATGCGAAGTGATATGGTTGTTGCCGAGCGACGACGGCTCGGAAAGGTAGTTGGCCATTACCATTAATCATTCGTTTCACGATGCGCTGTCGTGCAATGGTCTATGAAAAAAAAAACGTGATTAGTAGAACCTATCCGTATTCTTACATTTTAGAGAACAGATACATTTTTTCCACTCAGCATATGGCCATATCGGAGCACCGAGTGGGAGATCTACTATGTTAAATATCTTGCCCCGAGGGGTTTTCAGATACTACCTGGGCATGTAATGAACCGCTGCTTTAAGCCCATCATCATGCGTGTATACATAGCCCGGTCGGCGAAAAAGATAGCTGAAACTGTCCAGTGCTTGCTATTCATTTGTAAGGGTCTGACATCAACAGATGATTGTCATAAATCTGTTTATCATGACGGTGAGTGCAGCGATCGCTATCCTCGAAGTAGGAATGCGGCCATAGATAAGGTGATATTGTCGATATTGTTTATACAAAAACTTTTCACAAACATTGAACATTTCGACAGAACTTGAAGAAAGATTCCCGTCGGCCTGAATGTAAGCCAGGTTGAAAGGAAATGCCACTAATCACTTACCGGAAGATTCAAAGCAACATAATTACTGGTGAAAATTACTGGTCTAATACGGTAGTTAACGGAGAGTGGGTCTAAATCGGACAGGGGCTATATATGTTGCGGCCTTTGTTCTAGCTAGGAAGCGTTTATCTCAACTTTGCCAGTATGCTCTTGAACTTCATTGTTTTGCACACGGCTCGAAAATTGGGTGGATTTTGTTGTAACTAAGTTGAAGTTGCGTAATGCAAATAAGTATTATTTCGCATTTTGTCGAAATTTCATTCATCAGTAAAGGAGTAAGATAAGTCCCTCCATTACAGTGATATTTTTCAAGGAAAATCGGGTTTTATTAGAAGTCATTATATTGACTTATACTACATGACTACCTTGGAAGCTATATGCACCGAGGAAGCATAGGCACGCTAAGTTTACAGAAAAATCTAAGGAATAAATCGTGCAACTTATATATATATATATATATATACGCATCACTACTAAATTGAGTTGCACCATTTACTTCCTTTTTAGATTTTTCCAATATTTTTTCATATAGATTTTTCAAATAGCCATACGAATGAAAAGACCTTTTAAATTAACTTTATATATATACGCATCACAAGTTAATTTAAAAGGTCTCCTCATCCGTATGGTTGTTGTCAGTAAAGCGTCCAAACAAAGTTCAGCGATCTCGTTGGCTTAATGCATCATTTGAACATACTGGTATAGCAGACATTGCGGGTAATCATGAAGCTGAACTACAATCCACCGTGGACAGTGATAAGAAAAGCACGCTTTGGTCTTATCGGCTTCTTATAAGCTTCAGTACGGTCCTATTCGGTCCATTGTTCCTGTTTATTTCTAGAGCCAAATGCAGGACTTGATGTGAATGCGCGGTAAACGAGTTCTAAGCTTTGAGTTTTTTTTTTTCGAACTATTATAAGGTATCGACTTTTTTAGTCAGAACCAAAACAATCCGTTCTACGAACAAAGTATCTTCCGTTACACTTTCTTGAACGGCTGACTTCTTCGTAGTAAATCATTAGGGCGCCATATAGCCCCACGCGTGGCCCGGGTAACACCCCCTAATTGGGCTATACAAGTTAACGACGTAAATGTCTTCGACTGATATTTTGTTAGAAATGAATAAATATAGTGAGTCCGTTTGGGCTACGATAGAGAAGTGTTCTTCACGAATATGCCGGCTTGTTTATTTCTCTTTTGTGACACCAGTTGTCAACGATAGAGGTGAGTAAATTGTGTTGTATTAATGGGTGACCCTGGTAAGTACGTGTAACTTTCAAGTCCACCTCTTTATCTGTATAAAGTTATCTTTTCCTATACTGTATTTAGTTCGTGTTAATTTGCCTGATCTTCTACAATTACGTAAACGAAATCAATGTAAATTGTCAATTTGAAAAATGCCTTTGCCTAATTACCACCGAAAACGTCCATTTTCACAGTATCCCCAATTCGAGCACGAGCATCGAGGTGTTTTTTGTCCTACATTAGGACTTGCTCAGAAAAAGAACAAATCTACTAATTGCTTTATTCAGCTCAGCTGTAGATCTTCATTTAGTGCCTGTAGGAGCCTTTGATAGGGAGGTATACAGGGAATATGCTTAACCGCTAGTAAATCTCATGAAAATGACCACCTGTTTTCGAGCCATATCGTTGTTCAGAGATTAGAGCCTAGAATTTACTGTGTTAAAATGCATTGAATAGTTTGTTGCAATGCCGTATTACAGAGTAGACTTGGCTTTTGTCCTGCCGTTGTTAGCTCGCTCGGAGGTGCATATATCTTGTAATTTTACATACTTGTAAGTATTAAATTGACAAAATGATTCAACGAAAATTTTCTATTAAATAACGTAATAAAAATTGAAGAAAAGTCTAAAAACTTTTCTCTATTTTTTATTCTTAGTCTCTTTCAAGACTGCTTACTATTTTTTACTACTACTATTTATTATGCTCTATAGGGAGTGAAAAAGAGTTTGTATCTTAGAAAAAAATTCTTTAGGTTGCCGCTATGTACAAGGACAGCTAACAATCGTCTAGGACACCACATTGTGCCCTAGTTATTGTGAGCAAATTAGGTGACTGATACGGCGCTCAAGCTGCCTAAGTAGGGTCGATTTGAATCGAGCCAACCCGGCCTTAAAACAATAGTTAGTGACTTTTCAGCGTCTCGATATGTTGACTTTGGGCAAGGTATTTAATCCGGAGGGATCGGTGCTCTTAAAAAGGACATAGCTTCTCTTACCGTTCATACAGAGCTTGCAAGTAGTGGGAACTTGGAATATAAATGCTGTGTTTTTTACTATGCGCCGGCTACAATATTTTGTAAAATTAAAAGACAAACCTTTTTGAGGCTATGATACAAACCGCTTTCTTTAGCTATATTGGCGCGAAGGCTATGTTAACCCAGCTCGCTTTAGTCGTTCGTTTAAGTTTTTGCTGGTGGCGCGTCTTAACCTAGTTACGAAATTTCCATTGTTTAGCCTTTACCCTTGTAGGCCTTTCTGATTCTCTAACTGATTTCACTGTAATCCGATTAGATATAGCTCATGTATTTCGTGTATATGTATATAATTTCGATGGTTCCAGGTATCATTGTGCCTAAAGGCCACTCAGACAACATTTACAGGCAAACACCTGTTTTGCATTTGTGTCCGTATTTAAGGACCAGACAAATTGTAGTGTTTGTTGAGTACAATCGATCGAGACCGTGCATAAAAAGTCTCCACGGTTTCTTCGTAGAATGAACTGGTGCTCCTTAAGCTGTTAACTAATCGCAATGGGTTAAAATGAAAGTGGAAGAACAAGAAGAAGTGTAGAATCCATGATTATAGTTACTTAAGTGCGGGATTTCCTATCGGTAGAAGCAAAAATGTAGACCGATTTCTTTGGAAAGTAAAGAGTTCCTCTCGTTTCAGCTGCGAACTTAACAATCACCATAAAGTGAAGTCGCGTTCAAACGTATCTGTTGCATTTCTGATAGTTTACTTTCTATGTCGATTCACTGACACCCATTTTTCTTTTAAGCAGCGAGCTATTATATAACAAAAATCCTCTTGCGAAGAGAGACACTAGAAGATAGCAACCACCAGTGGTATTTGAAATTAATATCGTATATAATTAATAGCCGCATGGCGTACGTCAACTTCGAAACTGCGAAAATATCGTCAAGGCTTTTTGTGGGTGCGGTTTTAATTGTACCTTCATATCTACGACCGTGTAAATAACAGAAGCATCTGCTACATATCACTGATACTCGTTCTGTAATACCGGCACCTTCACGTAATGATGAGTAATTTTCGAAGTTATTCCTAGCGAAATTTTTCGACGTTGTTCAGTAGAAATCGACGTGTCGTATGACATATTTATTCGAATTCTAACATGTTCAAACGATAAACATGTCTTGAGGAGACCCTTCTAATTGCTTATTTAGGATCCCTTTGAGCACTGCTTTTTTTCTTTTGTTCAATCAAGTGTCGATATACTCTATGACAATGACGTGAATAATATGCGAAAACTGACAACACAGGAGTTCCACGATTACTGCAGGTAGTGACTGAGATAGAGTTTCAGTTCACTGTGCACCCAAAAAGAGAGTGTCTAACTTAGTTCTTTCTAAGACCTTTGTAGGTTCAAATCATATACGGACGCGGCAGGCTCGTACAACTGATGTTCATCGTAGTTATAGATTGGCCTTACCAAAAAAATATATGAAGGTTCGATTACATGCGCGCCGAAAGAACAAAGAGGTTTTTTTACAAGCACATAATTCACCATCAGCTGAAAATGGTATTCTCGCATAATCATTTTCCGACCGTCCGGATTGTTTTGAACGGTTTTCCATGTCGTCTTCGTCTTCATTGTCCACATTTTCACAGTTCTTATGGTATCGTCAGCGTTTGTCATTACGATTGAAGGTCGAATGTTTTATGCCGATCTTTGAATTAGTGCCAATACCCACGTCGGTGGGTAAAAGGAAAGCTCGTCACAAAAAACTGGAGTATGTATATTGTTGACGCACCACTCGCTGCAGAGTGACGCTCGTTATAAAACTTAGCACCAGCAGGTTGGATATGGGTTCTTTGCAGGTGACAGAATTATCCGAACTTATAACATTATCAACTTGTGATTGATGCCTGTCTGTAGTGTTACATATGGGAGCTTCGTTTCAAAACTGGGCCTAAAGATAGACGCGCCAACAGCAGCAAAGGCAAGCTTTTCATCGCGAAAGAGAGCTGGTTTTGTAACGAACTATAAGATATATTTTATATTATATAAAAGGATCCGATTTGCATCGCGCAAAGTATTGTCCATTTTCCTACCAGGTACAAACAGAGAACGAGGATGAATTTTACTTACTATCATTACATTTAATGTCGAGTAATTACTAAATACAAATTTAACCGATCTACCGCATAACCGAACCGGTAAACCCCAGACTACCGGCACCGTCCAGAATTACAGTCAGTCAAATATGTCGACCGCATACGTATTAGGCTATTATAAGCGACTTCGGTGGACTTTAAAGCCAAATAATTTTTTGACTCGTCGAACTAGAATGACGGTTTAATATGTATTAGGGACATTCTCATTTATTTTTTGGACATCTGTCCCAGCGGGCCGGCACTTTCCGGACGGCAATATATCTAGCGTCTGCGTTTCCATGCGTAATCTCCCTATCTACGACCTCGCGATAAGTCGACACATCGAATAAATTTATGATAGGATATGGTTTTCGATCAGTTGCCTTCTCTAGGGCACAGAAAACCCCACAACCGTACGAGGTTAGTTTAAGAGAATAAGGTCGAAATCAACCTTCGATACTTCTTTCCTCAACCCAGAAAGTAATTAAGACTTGGTGATAAAACCTGGAGTTGTACTTAAGCAACTAGCCTGCGTACTCTTGATTGCCGTCACAGCGGTCCATGAAGAAACTCGAGATAGTAGGCAACATTCATTATCTTGTATTTGGCAATCATTTCATACTAGCAGATGTCCTTGATATTCATTGTAAATATTACTATTATTTCACGTTCGAATCTACTCGACACTGCCATAGAACTCTGTCTCTCCTAGGTGGCGCCATATGTTCGTCTGCTTCCTGTCAGCTTAGGAGTAAAGATGGATCATGCCCCATGTAGGCCGACCGTATGTTTTAAGCGAGTTTTTGTCTATTGAAGCTTTATCACTTCACGCAGAATTTTCAACTCGCTTGGAATCAATTTATGCGGGACCTATTTGTTACTCAGCTTTTGCGGTTTGAATATTTAGTTTACAATTCTGTAACATGTTACATGTGAAATGCCAGTTTTGGCCAACAGAGCCCTTGGACTTCAAGCTCTGTCTTCGTGAATAGCCTCCTCAACTGCGGCGATTACCTTCTCGTTGGTCTTAGACACTCTGATGTCCACTGTTGAAATTTTTGCGCCATTCAGATTACTGTGGTTTCACTTAGGGTTTTAGCCTAATGTCTCCATCAACGGTCGACGAACTTTCGCAATCCTGTAGCCATTGAGAAACAAAGACTTTACTGCCGAGCGTTAATTTTGTGAATAAAATATGTTTTTCTTTCTGAACTCATTCCCCCGTGGGGTAACCTCAATTAGTCGTCAATCACATGTTTCTAGGCGACTGGAGTATTTAGCTGTCGAATTTCGTCTGCTAGGGACGCGTATTTCAAAGGCTACGCAATTTCAAGGTCCGCCAGATTCGCTTAGCGTTGAGATAAGTTAGGTAAGCTAATTAGCTTGAGTTAGATAGCTACCACGAAACTGAGACAGAATGCTGAGATGTTAGATATCCATATTGAGGGCAAGTTATTACTTGGAAGTAAATTTATTTTTTTTATTTATAAACTAGTCTTTTAGAAAACTTCTTTAAAGGCCAAAGGATTATTTGAAGGGTTATACTTTATTGATAATACATCGTTTGTAACAGCAGAACTGGATGGGGTTCTATATATGAACATTTAAAATATAATCAGACGCTATGCTACCAATAAATAAATCACAAGCTAATTTAGAAGAAGTTAAACTTATTGGGGAGCAGCAACCCGGATCTCTGATATTCTTAGAGCGAAATAGGAACAAAGCATACCTAATGCGATTTGTTTGGAGAGTCAACTATCTTTTTCGAATACAGGGTAACTTCAATAAGTTGCATAAGAAGTTACACAAGTAGCATTGATTGATAGCGAAAACTGTAATTAAAAACCTAACTGAAGGCCCACGGCGCGGTGGGGAACATTTTGAATATATTACAGAGCGAAAATGTAAAGACAGTGACGCCATTTTGAGTGAGCTCGTCATCAACTGGTAATTAATTCCAGTTTCAGATCAAACGCGAATCTGAGGTCTCATCATGGTGAATCCACTTACCCTCACCGCACAGGCAGACTCATCTAAAATGCTTCAAAACGCGCAACATCTAGCAATATCAATACATAAATATTCATATTTATCTACCATTCAATGCCGTTATTTCAAGCGTTGCGGAAACATCAAACCATAAGCGGAAGCTCCCATATATTTTCTCAAACATCGCAGTAAAAACAACTCGTCAGCAAGCTGCCGATAAATAGCTCAGTCTCCATCCAAAATATAACTTCACTCAGTAAGCTTTCCACGAAGTTTGCTCCTTTATATGTAATTACCGGTTATTATCGTATTAGAAACCGTATTAGAAAGTACTTTAATGGTTAGAAGACACGTTCAGGTGATCGTTTTTCTTCACGAGACAACAACTGAGTAATGACAATAGGAATCACTGAGAAAAACAGAGCACTAACCTTGCGTGTTATGGTGGGCCGCTGCAGCTGCCGCAGCTGCCAGCGCTGCTCCGCGAAACAGTGCAGCTGCTGGATTACTCCAGGCTGCTGGTGCAGCTGGTGATGGAACCAGCAGTCCGCATGCAGCCGCTTGCATCGCTGCACTACATGGGGAAACTGAGGGCTTGGAGAGGATATCATCTATCCGATGTGAGGTACCTGAATTGATGCTGGTCTGAGAACTGTGCTCAAACGTTTTGTCAGATAGTTCTACGGAGGCAGATTTGCTTCCAGAGATATTGTGCTTGAAAGCAGAGATCCGCTCGTGGAAAATGTCTTTGCTAAGAGCTAGCTGGGTGTTAGCGTCTTTACGGTCGCGGCCCTTCGAATCATCTTCATCGTGATCGTGATCATGGTCTTCCTGATCTTGATCAGTTTCATGGTCGGGTTCGCTACTGCCGCGAAAATCGGCGGCAGCAGTCATGTGCATGTGTTGCTTGAAGAAGCCCATTCCCACAGTTTTATCATGAAGCTGGTCAGCGAACGGCTTCTTGTCAACCAGGCCCGAGCCGTCATCGTGAACCTTAAATAAGCCAGCCCCTGACGGATCAAAGGGATTGCCAAAAGTTAAAAACTGGCCCCCATGAGGTCCAAATGGGTTGCCTCCCGCCGATGTCATATGAAGTGCAGAAGCAAGATGCTGACTAGCTTCACTGTGGTTCGAATCCTCGGATGTCACTGATTGTTCTCCAACGGGATTGTGAAGCATATCCAAACTTGAATGCATTGCGTCTAAATCGCCCAGCGCGAAGCGCTGAGTGTTTAGCCTGGTGAACACTTTTTGGTAGACACTTCAACAAGCAATATGCAGCACTTGGTCACACGATGTATGAGAGTAACAATAATAAAAGAGTTAACACGATCTCCACTACAAGCTGACTTTGGCAAGTGACGCCCACGTATCTCTACCATAAATTTAGCCTTGAAATCAATTCTTTGTAATGGCGGTGAAAAATCCTTCTACGATCAGTATCGTATTTTTATAGCATGAATATTACACACAGGCACAACAGTGTACACAGGCAAAGAAATTTACACACTCGGTATCACTCACCCTGAAAGGATATCGGCCTCCTTCGTATTGAAAATGCGCGATCAACGTTTGCCAAGCGTCGATCTCCTCAACATTTCTTGATTACGACACATGTGATCTTGGCACTAACACTTCATTACGGAAATGGTTCCGCTAAGTAAAATTTTGCTTCAATATGTTATGCTGTACCCCGCGTTTGGCAATCCGTGAGTTAGCTGATGATACAGGAGGTTATCGCACTGTTTTTTTTTTTTCTATGTTTAGGTCTGAACGTGGTCCTTGAACGTATCCTGACGTAGTCCTTATAAGCGGGTACCTCTGAAACTGAGGTTTGCTTACAACGAGAGTGAAGGCGTCACCGATCACTTCTTGCAATTACAACAACAACAAGCAATATACGACCAGCGAGCTCTATCGTAGAGCGGCACGTAGAGTGCCAAGCATGCCGAGGACTTCGTTGCTTTGCAATACCGTACGATCTGGCTTTCGCTAGACTGCACTTCGCTAAGGCTCGACGTCTGCTAGTCGTCCACTATCCGTCTAGTGGTGCAGTGCGTTATCTCGTTTTTTCGTCTTCGGTCTTTATTCAACTTCGTGTTCGCCGTAGGCGTCCAGTCCTCCTGTCCCTCTCAGTATAAGTAACGGTGGTAATGCTAGTGCGTGGTACTAATATCGCTAGTCGTCGCGTGCGTGATTTGGCGCGGCTGCTGGAGCGCGTTCGGCCACCATCACGGGGACGACCACTCTCTATTGGCGGGTGCTCAACTACTCCGGGAGCTCGCCTGGTCTCAGATGCTGGTTGCGCTCAGCCTTCGATCTCAATTGCTGGCGCTGCCTTCAAAATAATCTCCCTTCTCCTTGAAGCGAGCGATCAAGCACACAACTCTCAGACAGCGACAGACGACGAGTACAGAAAAAAGCTCTCATGTTATCTAAAAATGATTTGCCGCTTGGCCGAAGGCGGGGCCATAGCATGCCAGCAGCGATTGGCCGGGAGGCGCGGCCGCAACTCGGACCAGGGCGGAGCAAAACTAGATGAGTGAGCCCCGAGCAGGAGCGCCCGACAGGGGGTGAGGGCTCGCGTTCTATCTTTTTGGTCCTGGCCGGTCGTGTAGTCTTATAGCGATGCTGCTGCTGTTGCTGCTGTTGGTAGCGCCGTAACAGCAGCAGCGTCACTTTTGCATTACAACACACAGCGCTGCGCGAGCCCAAGCCCCTTCTCGGCGCGAGCTCCGCCGCGTGAAGCGCAACCGAAAGCCGTCAAGCGAACGGCTGTTCCGTCGCCAACCGTCCGTAGATGTACCGACCACTGAACGAACAAGCCAGCCTCTTTCTCTTCCTTGCTATGTTTGCCTTGAGCACTAAACTAAGAAAGGAACGAAGGCTTCCGGCTAGAAAGCAAGGAACCGGCCGAGCTCTGTCGCTGACAGCATTGCAGCCAGCCGTTAAAGAGCTGGACCACCCATCGTAGCTCGGAGCTTGTCGTTGGCAGCACAGTATACCGTGCCGCCGGGCCCGAGTCGCTATGAAAGAGAAAAATAGTGAAGGGGGACGGCAGGCGGCGAGAACGATATTTTCAGCTAGGACAGAGCGCCCCCCACCGGGCGCTCTCTGGGGGTCTGCCGATAACGGCTGCTGTAGTAGCGACTGCTGTTTCAGTGGGTATTGGGGGTAGTGGCAGCGATGGTAGCAGCGCAGGAAACGCCACCGTTTCCGCGCGCGGCTGACGGCGGCGTCATCGATGCAGACGAAAGTGCACTGGAAACGGCAAACATATGTATGCCATATATTTCCCGGATTGCCTTTCACCTTGGCTACCATTGCACAGCAGTAGAGATACGCTTAGTGGGTTCAGGTTCGAGGAGAAGGAGACGAACAGGAAGAGGAAGTAGAAAGAAGTCTTCAATCTCGAGAAGCAATGACGAAACGGAAAACAGACACGACAAAAGCCAGAAGCAACAACAACAACCACAACAATGACAGCAGCAGCAAGAAGCAACAAATGCAGTAGGTTTTTTTCGCTGCGATCGGCCTGTGAATCACTATTGCTTTCTCCTGGGCCGTCAGTGAAGTTAGGTTGAACTGTAGATGCTGTTGTTGTTGCCCAGACGTCCGTAGGCTAGGCGTTTTTTTATTTGTGTCAAGATCTTCGTTGAAGGGCGATAAGAAGCGCGTATAAAAGTCGAAAGACGGTACAAGGTAACGTATAATTGTACCATATTTAGCTACCACGTTCATTATACAGCACTGAAGTAGATATTCCGAAGAGTGGCTGCGTGCACTCAGAATAAAAATGCACGTACTTTCGAGGTCGACCACTGTTATATTTAAAAAGTAGTGGGTTCAGACAGTTAAAAATCACACTTTTTTGCCTAATTAGCAATTACTAATTAGTCTGCGTTGAAAAAGCTATGCTTTTGTGCGCAAAGCGCAAATAATAATAGTCTCTTCGTTTAAATCTCTCCTGTCTACCGTACTTCATAAAAAAAAAGACGCGATGACAGAGACTGCGCAATTAATGGAAATAGTTTTTCTTTGAACGCTTTATAACATAAGTCTACAATGCATATATTCTTGTATATAAAGCCCACTGTGAAAATTATTGTTATCGTTCAATGAGTCTTTCCGAATCACGTTGCACGTCTTCTTCCATATTGGTCAATTGGAAAAGATCTCGTATTAGTCGCAGGACGTTAATGGCAGTTATACTGCAATGAAATCATATTGAATATCATAGCCTTGTTTTTCGAACCGTTTCTATTGGCTCTTTTCAAATCTTTGAAACTCTTGTGCCCTGTCTTTCATCAATATTGAGACAATAATAGCCAGAAAAAATCTAACAGCGAGTGAAAGCGAGCGTCGTGGATTGGGTCGCACGGCGATGGGTATGAAAAAAACCCAAGGCAAAAGAAAAGAGCCGCCCCTCTTCCTCAATTGGTGACTTCGGCTCAAGGGTTCGCTTCGGCGGGTCGAAAACATCGGCTAATATCAAGGCCAGGCCGTTTGCTAGCAAGTTTGCCCACTTGCCTTTCTTCAAGCGAAGAAATAAACCGGTAGTCCCAGTAAAAGAAGCAGCTGTGCTAGCAAAACCTCTACTTTATTTCATTTTCATCCTGAAACGAGAAAGGATCGACAGATGGGCCTTCGTTCGCTTGCGCCAACGTCCGCTTCATCCGTGTCTGCTGCGTCCGTTCCGTAACTGCTATTCGACGCTATACCCAATCCACGATATATACATTACGCCACTTCTTTCCACTTTTGCCGGCAGCTTTCCACAATTTCAGAGATTGCCCCCGCTTCGCACTCCACCCTTGGCCGTTTTGCCTCGCCGTGCACGCCACTCGCCTCCGTGCTCCGTTCGCTTCTTTTTCTCAACTCGGAACGGTCTTGAGAGAGACTGGCCAACAAGCCCACATGGCTGGTAGCACCATAGCTTGCACCACTACTTTTTCCTCTACCCCCCCCCCACCCCCTACTGCTCGGCAGCTTCCATTGCTCTTGCCGCCCACATAGAAGTATCGGCTCTTTGGTCGAGGGCCTGCTCAAGGGCCCGCGTTCAGAGTTCGTGTTGACTGGTCCTTGCGGTGCTTGCGTCGGGGTGCCACACCGGTTTGTGAAAAAATATTTGTAGCGAAAAGCGTAAGCGGCCAATAGCAAGAAGGAGAGTGGGAAAGCGGTCGAGAACAAAAAACGGAGGATCACACAAGGGCATGCTATTTTACGTACAGCGTGGGTGTGTTCAAGAGCAGCAATGACGGCTTTGTTGGCACGGAAAGAAAAAGGCGCCGGCAAGTGGTAACTCTGCTGCCACGAGAAACAAAGCTTCCAATATTGTCCTTGTCGTCCCTTTTTCAGTCCCTTTCTGCTACAGCAACCATCGTGGCCATCTCTTAGTCCTCTTCATCGTGAAGCTGTGCAAAAAGAGTTCAATCTGAGAGAAGTCTGAGCTTTCTCCTTACCTTCTTTCCGTCTTTCTGCCTCTTTCCCCTGTGCTTATGAGTCTGGGGAGGCGATTATTAGAGTCAACATCTGAAGAAGCAGAATTTAGAAGCGCTGCATTCCTCGAAATTTGCCATGGGTTCACTGTTTCATAGAGTCTATTACCTTCTTTTAGGCGTTCGGCTAAGGGGAATATTTTTCACAAGCCCTTGCAAAAAACGAAACTCTAAACCAGCAAGAAAATAGAAATTTTGGTGGTAGAGAGAGCGTCCAAGGAGCCGAACGGGAACTTAGACAGAACCCAATCAACTAGGAAGGATGAAGCCTATATGAGTCCGAGCAATAAGGCGAGAAGGGATCGATACAGTGAGTCGATAGGCAGACGACTGCATCTGTTTGGGTTCTCGCTTCTTGCGAAGGAAACAACGGAAGTTTGCGCCGCACAGAGTAACGTAACGCAAGCATAGAGTAACGGAAGGTTCGTCAGAGCTTTCACTGTCGCGGCTTCTACAACTGATGGGAGACTGATATGGAGAATGCAATTGAAGCACTCCCCCATTTTCCTTTTGTCCTCATCTGTCACATATGCCCCATTCTTTTTTCTGCTTTCCCTCTCTCATATATTCCCTCGCTCCCTAGAGCCAACTTTGCCCCTTATACATCTAATCCTATATGTATGTATAGGCCAATCCACTTTTAGTCCGGCGGGGCGGCACATGTCACAGCCGCATAACGTAGACTAGGAAGCTTTGCGTGCTAGAAGAAAGCGCCAGGATCGCTCGTGTACTTTCTCCTTCTCTCTTCCCCTGTCTTTGAGCACGATAGCGTCAACAAGCGAAACCGACGACCGCCTTCGTTGGCGCATGTGGGTCCAGGATTAGGCCACTGCCGCGGTAACGGTTACACATCGACGAAGGCCATATGGACCCCATATTATACTCAGGGCAGTAACGAGGTCTACGGCTGCAGGAGTGGAAAGCATAGAGTTAGCAAAGGGAGGTACCAATACATATTCATACGGGATAATGTGCAGGACATTCATTTGACGACCGTTGGAATTGCTGATGGACGAAGATACAAATATGCTCGGTACTCCTAACGAAGGATACGATGCTGGACTATGCCTGATTGGGATAGTGGAACATGGAGCCAGCGTGGCTGTTGTAACTTCCTCCCTGTGTCTGTCTCTAGCACGTTAACACCTCACAACCTGAAGTACAAAGGTCAAAAATAGAACCATGGGATGTGGATGTGAAAGAAGCTGTGAGTATTAAGTAGTACTTAGCAATGACGAATCTACGACGAAGGGAATCGCGCGTCCTATTGTCTGTCCTGCTCCTATCTCGTCCACTGCGTGCAGTATTGTAAAGAGGACGAACAAAAATTCGATCTTGCAGCCTGTCGAGGCCTTTCAAATAGCCATGCAGATGGATAATGAGAACGAAGAAAGGCAGTCGCAGTGACAACGGCTGCAGGCACCGAAGGTAC
Organism: Varroa destructor; assembly: GCF_002443255.2. Lineage (NCBI taxonomy): Eukaryota > Metazoa > Arthropoda > Arachnida > Mesostigmata > Varroidae > Varroa > Varroa destructor. Next base: position 14,928,127 of record NW_019211458.1, read on the forward strand.
CGCTATTACTGCTACTCCAATTGGCCTTATATGATCCTATGCATTCACTCGACGCCGGCTTTTTGACGTATTGGGGATTTTCGCTAGTTTCATATTAGTATAGGGTGAGTGGCACGAGCGAAACACTTATCTTCGTTTATTGAAGATACTAAGATATTCAAGATACAATCGGGTCGGCGATGGCTGGCCAAATATCAGTATGGCGTTAGTGGACAAATATCAAGAGAAGATTACTTTGAATCTCGGAGAATTTGAAAGAGGCAACATCTGTTTGAAGATTAAAAAATTGACAATTTGAAAAAAATGAAGAACTGTTATATTGAAAAGTACGATTAGAGCAATATCGATGCTGAGAAACAGAATCATTTTCGATAGCTTATATTACGTGGAACCACTCTTCTCCAAATCAACTCACGAATCGTATCGAGCACCGGCTGTTTGCTAACTTGTACAAAACATACACTAATCGACATTGTCTGGTATAGGCAATTTTATTTTTTCTAACATACAAAATATTAAGACGATTTATAGGCTTTTCGAAAATGCACTCTCCAGGACGAGATTTTGCCTGCTGTCAGAAGAGGGCATCCTTCAATAGGGCAAGCGCAGAAGAAGTACCACGCGCAACTATTTTCCTCTTTCGAATTCACAAATAATTGCCACAGGCATGTAAGATATAATGACTGTTTTAAATTGTATTAGGATCCGGGACGATTAAGACTAGTATCATATTCTAGAATTAAACTGAATATACTCGTTGACCAGCGTTGTCGGTGATTTTTTCACACTACGACCCCAACAGGGCACGTTACAAATAGGATAGCAAAAAAAAAAAAAAAACGCCTTAGTAAAATTTTTGCCGCCGCTAACGGACCGTCAGTATTCCTTGAGCTTTGTCCTTCATCCCTGTGACGTGGTATACAACTTTTACTGAGCACTGCCGCCTTAGAAGGGGTCTATAATGAATTTATTCAAAAAACCCGAGCGACTGATTGGTGCACTTTGCTCTAATTTGATACTAAAGATTCGTTCAGTAAACCAAACTACGCAGTTTGAGCGTTATGGGTCCGCCCAACTTTTCGGACGTCACTTATGTGTACAGACAGATGATCGATAAATCGACAATGTGCCGGCTAGTAAAACAAGGATAGATTTACTACATTATTAGTTAAATGTGAAAGAGCATATGGCGTATAAGTCTAGTCTAGTCAATGAAAGAACTGAGACAAGGCAAGAGCCTCGGAAGTTTCTAAACCAGAGGTCGCGGAGTTTCATTCAGGAAAGCGCAACTTCTAACATTCAATACATGCACGAAAGAGTACTTCATCTTAAAGCTTTTTAGACACATCCCTTATGATTAAAAACACTTGCTTTATTATATTATTTAGAATAGGTGAGATGTCTTTCATGTAAATCCATACCTTCTTTAAACTCAAGTATTTAAAAAATCGATCGATGGAAGCGTCGGTGAATTGTGCTGAGCAATGTAACGCAAGCATCTAAACCTTTGCCCGTACCCAAGATACTCTACTATCGTGTTTTCAATGACGATGTCTCTGGCTTCGAGAAGCCTCTTAGAAGAATTACAGTAGTTATACTCAACATACCGACACATCCCATTTCTAATCAAAAGCTTAATGAGCGAAGTGAGGTTTAGCTAGTTGTTTTGCTTATCTTATAAACCTATTCGCGACATGTCTATTAATTTATCGTACGACGTATTTACGTTGCATCTATGAATCGTTTCTCAGTTGTCCCTCACTGACGGCCTGTAATTCAGATTGACTGCCTACCGTACTTTGTTAGCTCTATGCGTTTATGCTGTTATAGTATGTGGCATTTTAGATTCCTTTATTTTGCCCCGGTCGCTCTGAACTTATGGTCGCCTGTGCTTTATTTGAAGTCAACAATGAACGGGTTAGAAGCGTCTGTCTCTCAAGTCATTAGGCACGCGCCATTAGCTCCCTTTTTGTCGCAGTTCCTTCTCTCGCTCGTTCATTCGTTTCTCTTCAGATCTATTACACAGCCTATCAATACAGATGCAGACGATGATTCATGCCTGATTTTATTCATTTTGAAGAGTTTGCGTGCCTCATAAGCGTGGCTGTTTATTCGCCAAGTGAAGTTAGCTATCTTCTCTGTATAAACGTGCATACATACATACATACACATACGACTCCATATAGTAAATAGACAGACATGAAACGACTTTGACCTTTTGTCAGCTCGTTCTGAAAAGTCCAAAAACTCCCTTCTCCTTTTTGAAGACAAGTGCACAACCTGTTTAACACTGATACACTGGTCTTCTGAATTTGCTCAACTAACTGCCATCTATTCTGTTACACTGAGCCTTGAGCTTGCTCTGAGGTCGTTCTCGAGTTCTGTTCTCTGTTCACCTAGTTACCATCGCGTAATCTACTTTAGATTCCATTATTTTGTCAACGACCGTACTTGCTGCTGTAACTGCATATCGATTACACCGTTGCCCGATAGATTATCGCAGACAGCACACTCGTTCTCTTGCGCTGTCTGTGTCCATACCCGTCCATGGGTTCATAAAAACAAATCATAATTAGATTACCGACAATGACACCATTGATGGCCTATCATTGGCCTTTCGCCAGCTAGACATGCACGGGACGACACTGCAAAGGCACTGCTAAACATGGCCTAACCACGCCGACGGATCGTACTTTACTTTGCACAGCCTTAATCTACTTAGGAAGACAGCATGGGACTCTGATCCGGCGAAAACCATCAAATATTACTGATTTTCACCGAAATTTGAGTGTTCTATTTCCATTATATAATAT
>NW_019211458.1:14931039-14946970 GCF_002443255.2 Varroa destructor
ATATAGTGCTATCCAAGCTATCCCACCAAGACATGGCTACTATTGACTGTAAGAGCAGCTAGCGTATTCGACAACTAACTAATGAGGACACGTAGATGTTGTTACATCAGGACAAAGTGTCTCCTGTCGAACTGGAGTAGTGCTAGAGTAGTAACATCGTTCGAGTAAGGAGCGTTCGCTTTTATGAGCTGTCAATATTGTGAGGATAATAACAGAGAAGTACATGTATTCTAAAAGGACATGAGCAACGTGCGTTACTGAATTAAAAGTCGTCTAGGATTGAAGAGGAAGGGTAGGCTCTAAACAAAATAGATGAAAACGATAATGATTTTGTGCGTCTATATATTAAACGCAAAAACATTGATCGCTTCTATTAAGTCTGGCATTCGCGAGAGATAACCAGAACTGAAATCAATACAGCATTGCTCTATTCGAGAATATTATGTACGTGTGCGCATCCGAAGTGAATGCTTACCTTTTGGGTCGATTATATGGACCCCCCATTCTCGCTCGAAAAAAGTACCTCATACGTTCGGCGGATCGAAGATGCCATGTGGATGGCGGGTAGTGTCCTTCAACGATACTTTAGACGTAGGTGGTGCAGAAGTAGAGTGTTATTTACACGTAGACGTTTTTCAATGAGACGTTTCTTATTCTCAATATTTGGTTTAAAATTAGTTCATAAACGATACTGATCCCGTAGTCAAAAAACCTAATAGAGAGAACTGCAAATAATTTCGAGCTTCTAAAAAGCTTTCTTTTTGCGAGCTGTGCGAAGGATGCACTCTTGCCGATCTACTAGGGATCCGGGTACTATAAGATACCGGGATACTATAAGACACCGGGTCGCATAGTGTCTGCCAATCAAGCGGACCTGGCTATCGCAGTGATCGAGGCAGGAAAAGATTCGATATTATCCTTTTCAATCAGAGCTATCCAATAGTGTTTTTTTTTTTTATTCTCAATAGCATGAGCCGCTGTCTGAGTTTGTTTCCCTACGTGTGAGATGCGCGAAATAAACATTAAGCTGTGATTCGAGGAAATGGAATAAACATTAAGTGGTAAAGAGAAGCTTTTTGGAATATAACCGCAGTGTCAAAGGATTGGCCATGCAAACGTGCAAGGTATATTCGGCTGGGCCTATTTCGTTCCACGATTCAAGCAATTGCCGAAAGGAACTGGGCCAATTTGATTAGGTGTAAATAATTGCGTCAAATTTCACAGGCGCATCACTTAACAAAAGGCGGCAAATAGGAAACAGGGGTAGCCGAACGATTACCAATATAATTTATGCTACTTTGAGACGAAATATTTACCCACCAGTAGACCGGTTGTATTCGAATGGGTTGAACCAGCAATAAACGACGAGATGTTCAGGAGTGTTTGCTGACACAGACACATTGGGTAGAGCGTCGGCGAATTACTGCACGCAGGCTATGCTCCGCGCGAGAGCACAATGTCTACATCATGAAAACTACCCAAACGTGCCTCTCTATTTAGCTCTTGTAGTTTAACTTAATCGGATTAAGTTAAATGTTAAAGCTGAACAATCTGCTCAATTAAGCAATGAGAGTATTCAGAACAGCACCGTTTTTATCAACTGCAACTTTATTATTATTTAATGTAATTCATCTGTCAAGTATTGTCTCATCTACCTCGGCCACCTTACCGAATTAGACACGGGACTTGTTAGAAGCATCGTTATATAGCGCATCGGTCGGTGTACCTGCTCGAAGATAGTGATTTAGCTTTTACTTTTAATTCTACTTAAGCCGTGCTTTTTTTCTCTGATCACGTAACGTTTGCAGCGGCCAATGCCGAGTGATAACAGCGCGCATGTGCGTCTACCAGGGATAAGTCGTAAGGGTCAAATGTGAACATAGAAAAAGTGAATCAATTCTTTTTACCAGGACTGATTCTGGAGCCGGAACCCATGAGACACTTGAGGCCGAGGGTCAATCGAAGTACCCAACACCTATTTAAAAATGATTAGGCCGTGATATACGAAATAAAAAAAGAACGCCAAACTGTAGATATGTATCATTGTGCGGTGATCACGCTTCGTTCTTACCGCGAGACTAGTTACTATCTAATCCTTCGAGCGTACTGCAACTGTCTTTACTTCAGTGTCCAGACAAATTTACCTATTCTCGTCTGTTTGCAATTCAGTTATAGTTACACAGCGTGATCTCGGCGATCTACCATGTGTATGATGGGTATGGTTCAAAATTCAACCTGGTGAATCTGGCGGAGTTGTTGCTGGTTAACAGCGGCTTGTTTCTGCGTCCTATATTTTACTCTCCCTCGTTCCCTCGTTGCGGAAGTTCGGGCACCTTCGCTTTGACACAGAAGCGTGGCGTGGTGGCGTACGCCCTATGCACACTGTCTGACGAGCTTTTGTTGTTTCTTTTACAAAGGTGGCCTTCCTGCGTGGCCCCATCCAGGTGTGCATCGGTATACCCAGCGTTGGTAGCTGAGTCCGGGCCGAGGCTGTGTGATGAGTGAATTTGAGTGTACACCCGTTGAAGTCTGCCGCGAGAAACATAATGGCGAAGAGTGGCACAACGTTACCGTCCGGAAAGCGAAAGATGGAAATAAAGTAAAACTAATATATAAAGAGGTGGGCGATGTTGGAAAAGGAACATTCGGAACCGTCAGGAAAATCGTGACCCAAGACGGGCAGACGTACGCACTCAAGCGGCTGGAACATGACCCAAGGTGTTAGGCATAGATAGTGATGAACATGTTAACTGTATGTATATGTTCATATAATAATGGTATGTGTTATTATTACGATGATGATTATTATTACTATTATGTCGCTAGGTGCATAAAGGTTGAGGGCTGCTGAAGAGGAACTTGATGTACGCTTGATCACGCTCGCCGAATACTTCTCATTTCCAATTGTCGTATAACCATTGCTTGCCAGCACAAAATGCGGATTTCGAAGAAATTTCGAAAATTTCGAAATTTCGAAGACTATGAAAAATCAAAATTTTTCATAGTCATGGTGTGCCAAAGTAAAGCCTATACATCACGTCAATGAATTTTCCAAATACTGCTATAGTATGGTCTTTGAAGATAAGATAATGGTATTTAGAAAAAAAGTCGTCCACACAAGAGACATTTAAAATACCTAGACATTTGTACAAGACCCAAGGTAGCGTCGTCTTTGTTCCTTTAGCGAATCGAAGCACTACTTTTGGGCTAGTTTAGTAGTTCGAGTAAAAGTTATCGTCATACTTGACCAGTGTCTTAAACGACGCTTCTTACCGAAATCAGTCATATCAGGCAGAGAGGAACCAGCATAGAGGATCAATGAAATAATGAAATTATATGGTTCAGACTTGCAGTTGACGCGACATCACAAATCGTGTAGAAAAATAGGCCGGTGAAGGCTAGAAAGGCGGTCTTTCGTAGAACATAAGAAAAGTCCTATTAGGACTATTTTTTCGAACTATTTGGCTGTTTAGTGAAGGGCATGCACGGTCATAGATATCAGGCGTTAACTGCCACATAATCTTTAAGTCTATACATAGTTTTCTTTTCGGCTGAATAAATCGGTACCGTTAGCTTAGCTAACTACAAGGAAATGTGGGAACGTTTAGTTATGACATGTTGTGTCAGCGGGCCACTATAAAGAGGAAAGGCGATTGGACAAAGAAACGTCCTATTTAAATAATTTTAACGCTAAATGACATCGTGCGCCAGTTGCCTCTTCTACCGGCGCTGCTGATAGCGACAAGCAGCAAGTACAAGAGATTCCCTAAGTAATTGATTATATCATAAAGCGTATCGTGTTATTGTTCATATATAAAATCAATGTTTTCATTAAATATTATTGTACTCCGTATTATATTATTATTATTATTATAGAGATAATAAACAGTGTGCTCCAATGATGAAATTAAATCGAAATAGTACAAGCTATTTAATTTGCCACAACAAAAAAAATTCTTAAGAAAATTTTATCTAGCTTTTAATTTAAGCGTACTTTACGTACTGGCTTCTTATTCATCAAAGTTAATCTGCTAGCTCGTGTTTCGATACATCTACATGCCTAACTATTTATTAATTCAACCACAATAACACCTCCTTTCAGATTCAAAAATCGAGAAGTTGCGATAATGCGAGAGTTGGACCACACTAATTGTTGCCGTCTATTTTATTACTACTCGGAAAAAACGGAGGCCGGAAAACCAGAAATGAGTATTAATCTCGTTATGGAATATGTGTCCGATACACTCTCTGCAATCGTAAGCCGAAGTCGGAAGCAGAGCGAAGACATCAATCACTTCTTGATTCAGCTCTATCTTTATCAGCTACTTCGGGGCACGGCCTATATGCACTCCAAAAAAATTGCCCACAGGTACCAAATAAGAGCTTTACAAACTCGTTCATATGTAAGACGTTTTCTGTATTGCTTCTCTGTAGGACGCGTAGACGACCGGCAGATGTATTTCAAACTCTCGGCAGACACAATGAGCGCAGATTTTCGAAATAATTCCCTGTTATATGATAAACTGTTACAAACGAATCTGGCGGACTTTTGCACTACGCGCCGGTAATATAACAGGTTTGGCTTCTAGGAACTTGTGAATAAAGACAAATCGAGTTTATCCCAGGAAAAACGAGTTGGCGCCAAACTTTTCAAAAATCAGTCCAGTTTCTGTTGCCTGGAAATCATAGCACTACGGAAATTTACCGAAGACTGGTGGCGACACTAAGCAAAAAGCGAATGCGCAGCGCGTAAATGTAAGCGTTTCAAGAACGGAAACTGGAGTGTTGAAGACCAGCCAGGAGGTAACCAAGTGTCGGGACCCGAAGGACAAGGATGTATGGCCTTATATGGAGTGTGCTTTTCGAGGAAGCCTAAAGGTTTTGCCAACCAAAACTGGCATTTCACAAGTAACGTGTTGTAGAATTATAACCCAAACACTGAAAATGCGGGAACTGATTAAGAAATTGGTCCCCCGTGAATTGGTTCCAGGCCATACAATGTACAGTCGCCAAAGGAAGAGGCATAGTTCGATCTCTACCGTTGGCCGGAAAGGAATCGACCAAGAGAATGACGTCGTCCTGGAGAGATCGAGTTCAGTGCCAGCGTCGAGTAGTTCGGGCGGAAGATGATGGTAGTAGCGGACACTAATAACCTTTGCCACTGAGATACTGCGCCGAAAATGAAACAATCAATGCAGATCGCTATTTCGACTTCTTTAAGAGTCTCATGGGTCGTTGGCACAGCAATCGAAAGCACGCGATCTGGTTGCTTGATCACAATGCCAAACCTCCATTACGTCCTAGAGCGAAGAGATATCCAACGCCGGTTTCAATCCGCTTATTTCCCCGATCTAACTTCGCCTAATTATGAAGCCTTCCATGCTCTCAAAAAAAGGGCAACTGGCGGGCAAACTTATCTCACTATCGATTTCATCCGAAAAGCCATTTATAGAGAAATTAGACTTGAAAGCGCGAATGGTAGGTATATGGCTGTCCAGAAGCTATCTGAGCGCTATAAAAAGCAAAGGAGGGCGCCTGTAGCACGCGTGATAAAAAGTCCTTGATCTGGGTTTAAAAGTTATTAAATTTCAAATTAAGGTTCATCGAATTTGCACGTAACAGCTTAATACTTTCGAATCTATGTTATAAATTGCCATCAGCGTGATTTTCCTATGCTCTAGAGTTTGTTCAGATACAGAGAATCGTTATGCATAGCACCCACGATTTATAGACGGATCTTTATACTATAGTAACCAAGCTCTCGAGATGGCTCAGTAGAAGCGTTAACACACTTCTGTTACTTTGCTAAGTACTTGTCATGCGCTTTCTAGATGTCATATATCTAAGGGTCCTTAATCTACCTGTTACAGGAAATAATACATTAAAAAAATACATCCAACGTAAAAAAACAATCAATTTACTTTATTTCCTTTCTGTTTTGCTTAATCTACAAGCAATAATTGACCTATACTTCTTAACGTCTTTAGGGACATCAAGCCCCAAAACATTCTTATTGAAAACAAGACAGCGTTGTTGAAGATCTGCGACTTCGGTTCCGCAAAGCGGCTCACTGAGGGCGAGCCCAATGTAGCATATATTTGCTCGAGATTCTATCGTGCGCCTGAATTGATTCTCGGTAATACCCACTATGACGTTTCCGTTGATACCTGGGCAATTGGCTGTGTCTTTGCTGAAATGTTTCTACTAAAGCCGATATTTGTCGGTGACTCAAGCATCGATCAGTTGACGGAGATCATCCGTGTTCTCGGTACGCCTACACCTGAACAAATGGACAAGCTACATCCGAAATTTCCAAAAACATTGAAAAAACGAGATCCGGTGCCCCTTATTAAAGCATTAAAGGTAACGTCACTAAACACGATAGCTATGAAGAAATTGTTGTATGTAGCTACTTTAGTACAATAGAGTGCGCATACCCTCAAAGCTGATCTGCACAGAAAGTATTTAGGCTGGTCTTTACGTACGACAAGCATGCGTCTGTGTCGGTGGGGAAGTATAACACGCGATAGTGCCAACGAACGAATTTCGAACACGGTACACTTTGTAAACGTGTCATGTTAATGTTACTCGATTTCAGAATAAGCCTTCAACAAAGGCCATTCGCCTGCTTACCAAAATGTTGCAGTACATGCCGGACACGCGAATCCGTTGTTGGGAAGCTCTGGCTGAACCATTTTTCGACGATCTGCGGCGGTCAAGCGCACGGCTGCCTGACAACAAACCATTGCCACCGCTGTTCGACTTCACCAGCCGCGAGCTCGAACAGAACCCCGTCCTCAATCAGCTTCTCATTCCAAGCGAGACGACGGAGAGCTCTCAGCAGGTGAGTGGGTGTGAAAAAAGCACGCAGCACGACGATACGTATGCCGATGTTCGTTTATTCGAGCTAGCGATACCTTCGAGGCGCGCAGGCGCGCACAAATTAGACCCACATCAGTAGAATACGACTGAATTCTTCGGGAAACAGAAGTGGCCGTACTGAGGGCGAAATCGAAGCAACTGAGAGAGACAGCGAGATATATCTATATATATATATATATATATATATATATAATATATATATATATATATATATATGTGTATATATATATATATGTATATATATATATATATATATATATAGAAAGAGAGAGAGAGAGAGAGAGAGGAAGAGACGGCGAGAGATAGAAATACGACACGATCAACAACATGAATGAGACGGGGCAAACGGTTCACCTTACTCGCTGAAGTCAATGCTCTTTCGTGTAATGTTTTGAGTAATGTGGGTCCTGTTTTAATGTTATGTTGTTGAAGACCCTACAGGAACGCGTGACGAAGAAGGACAAACGAAAGAACCCTTTGAGAGCTGAGAGCCGTGCAAAATAAGCGAACGAACGCATTACCGATGCGGTGGAAGAAGCGACATGGCAACTTAGGCAAAAATAGCCTACTTGTCTATTTTAGTCTCAATGTATACGTAGATCTATAGAAGCACACACAGTCATTCACGATCACGAGCGTAAACAGCAAACACATTCAACCGTCCCCCTAAAATTCTACGACACATAATCCGTATTGGATTGACGCGCATCGACTGAGGAGCCTTGTTGTGATAATAACATAATAAACATTTATGTAGATGAAAAAAAGTGCGGCAACGAAGTGCTAGTGGTATATGTGCTGGTTGTTTGTGTAGTATTTACCTAATGAAGGGAATGTGGTGTACATTGGCAGCTGAACGAAGCCCTTCTTACGTGCCCCTAAAAAGTTACTATGACAATGTAATGACTCTAGAACCGGATGATATGTTATTGTAAAATAATCGTCTATGAGTTACTGCGGATCTTCGGAGAAATGAATTGCTCGCTTTCTCTCTACTGTTTAGCAACGGCTTATTGATCACCTTATACCGCCAGAGAAACGCCTTGCAAATCAAGCTGATCGTTCTATTCGATTGTTTGCTCATCTGCTATCCTAATGGAAAGCCTGACATATTAATGTTGAATAGCTACTAAGGTGCTGATTGATGGATAATGGAACAAAACATATAGTAGCGGTTTATATATACTCTATATATTTCTAAGTATTTATTTAAAGCTTTCATTTAGACAGCTGTACAATAATGTGGTGTGCCATAAAGGATTCAGTTTTCAAAATTATAATAAACCTTGATTAAGTCGGCTTTAAGAGGTCGGCCGAACGTTTATAGTAGCCAGGTTTTTCCTTCACTTCAAGCGCCTCCTATCGCAAAACTGTCGCGCCGAACGCACTTCTCTCACCACTTTCATTACCTACGCAATTTAGGTGTTCAGGCGTTTTCATTAAAACGAACGATATTGTAACTAGCATCCTTAACGGCTGACAAGGACTCTCTATGCCATCCTATTTCATCCTTTGTGTTAACAAACAGATCTACTGCTAAGTTTTCAGATTCAAAATAAATTAGTTTCATTGAATGAAAAACCAGGTTGAAGTGTCGGTCAGAAACGCTTCGTGGCAAATACATGGGTAGCACCTAAGATGGGCCTTTTACCCTTTCATGAAAAAAGCAATTGAGCAATTAAAAAGATTATCCAGAAAAGTTCTGCCAGTCTTTTCTTCGTACGGTCCAACACTTGCCCAATCGAGTAATGAATAAATAAAGTGCCGTGATGACAATAAAACAATTGTGTTTGCTTGATTGTTTTTGGCAGCAAGGCCTTATATAACAGGCAAAATGGCTCGCATTCGTCGTGACCGCAAGGCCACGCTTGTCATATCGTTGTTCTGTGTGCTACTGTTACGACGCTATAAATATTATTTCAATAAATTTTAAATGAGATTGCGCAGCGAGACACTGTGGAAATATCTACTTTATCTATGGAACTAGCCCACGCAGTGGAGTTTATATGTACATTATAGACTAAAATGCGTTCTAGATGATGGATAGTAGAGATATATTACTGGAGAATTTGCTCCTTATGATAAGAACATTCAGTATGACAGATGCTATGCAGTAATTCGAAATCCCTATCAACCATCGACGTCACAAACGTATACGCGGCTTTGCTGAGTAAAAACTAGTTCTTATGTGTATCAAGAAGCACGAATCTGGCCGTGCTCTATTTCAAGTAAATTGAGTAAAGCGCGATTTTGTAGATGCGGTGCCTCTAGAACTCTGTAAACAATGAGCGCTATCTGATTCACCGTTTGCTTACAGGAACCCTTCCATGTGTACACTGCAAGCGATTGTTTGAAATTTGGCCCAGTTTGGATACCACAAGTTCCTATCCCGAGTCAGGTAACGAGCAAAAAAAGGTTTACTAGGGTAGATTAACAATGTTCCCTGGGCTTTGTATTTTATCAAGCCATATATAAATTGCCTCGATTTACTTCGGTCCGCGCTTCGTATACTTGTATTTATTTTACCAAACAGTCAATCGGATCAGTTCTGTATAACTAACGTCTAAAGGGCGCCGAAAACACAAGCTGTTTGACAATTCTTCTAGAATATACTAGTAAATACAAGAATTTTAATTATAAAATTAAATAAACATTCTCCAAAGTGGAGGATTGCAACATTTCGCTAATAAAATCGATAGGATGTTGTCAGTTTATACCAGGTTTAGCTTCCGGTGAGAGCCCGGCCGAAGACAGCCCTGGAAAGCACGCTGCCAAAATTAGTCCGAAAAGAGAGGTCACTGAAGTCACTAGCTTAAAAGTAGGAGCTGTTGGAATCCACTCGAGGCAGATCACTACGGGAATCGATTCGGGTCGCGCCGCTATTGAGCTTAGCTCAGTGCGGGATTCCAGCGAACTCAATTTAATACCATCTTTTCCTAGAGACATTTCGGACTTAAGTACGAGTAGAACCCATTTTGATCAGCGTTGGCTCGCGGATGCGTCGGACCCAACCACAGCTAAAACCTGCCCAGGTCTGCCCCCTTCTATTGATGCATCAGAACAGAATACAACGAGAACGTTATTAGAACGCCTGGGCTTCGATTCTTCCGACCCAACCACAGCTAGAACCTTTCGAGGGACCGCTTTTGGCGTAGATGCTTCAGAACAAAGTACCAGTTTAACTCGCATAGATTTGCCAATCGGTTCTTCGTTGGAGGCTCCTATTCAAAGGATGCCGCCTTCAATGAGTACGTCAGAGGAAAACACCAGTTTAACGGTTATAGACGATCCGTCGACTAAGGCTCTTACGAAAGAACACGCAAGTCAACCCTCTGTGGAAAGCAGCCCAGCCCAGTTTGACGAAAAACATCCCTCTTCCGACCCGAGCACCGATGGTGTTAGTCACGTCTGCACAGAGCATTGTTATGCTAATTCGACAATCGGTGCTGCGAATCCTGACAGTCCAGAAGCAGAGAACCGGGCAAGTATCATAGATCAACCACGAACTGATTTTTATTGGGCCTTGTCATCATGATACGGAAGACGGCTCGCATATTAACGATAAGTTAATCCTAACCTTATCTCTTCTACCTTAAGAAACTATATTCTCTATAATTGGGTAGCGGGTAGCCGCGAAAGCTATTGCTTGCCCTTGTTCTAAATTCTGCACCCAATCGCAACCTATTAATTGCTCGTATTACAAAAAAAAAAACTGTGTTACCATTACATTAGTGTCTAATCCGCAAGGAGCGTTGGGCGAAGCGATTAACGTCAAAAATTACCGACTTCTGTTTCGTGTCAATCAAAAATAAGCAGCCTCACGAACTTGTCAGACTGCAACAGGAAACACCTCAGCTAAAACGTGCCCACGTGAAAGGAGTACCAGTAACGGTAAGCTGAATATCCGGACAATGCTGTTTTCTCTAATTTAACTATGTATACTTCAGCGCAGTTGGTTAACTTCTTATTTAAACAATGTTATAATAGAACAACCCAGTATGGGTACAGGCATTATTTTGATGTATATCCGTGTAAGGGCTCAATGAAGTGATTTAGTATAATAGTTGAGAACAGATTCACAAGGAAAGCATTGTCTGCAACGCGCCTACAACATTCGGCCCAGTCTATCGGTCGTCAAGCGTCTGAAAGAATACCTAAACAGGTAGATGGTTGAGTTTCGAATCACTAACTAAAGACGTCTATCGGATAGAACTGATATTTCTGTGGTATCAGAGTACAACAACAAAAGCTGACATTAGCCAAGTACCCCATTTGAGTGTAAACAACTTTTCGAATTAATGCTGTTTTCAAATATTAGCTCTGTTGCCGCTAACCAACGTAAATGACAAAAGCATTTATCTTCTATATTGTGAAGTGCGCAAACAGAGGCTGAGTCGATGTTTTGGTAATCTCGGTACTTGCGCTTCAACGCAGGTATTATCCTGGTACCGTTCTACGTATCCTGAAACGTGAGTTTTTAATTTTCATATGGCAGGCGGCATATGTGCTACTTGAGGCTTTTTGCGCTATTTTCGGCAATGGCTAACGAACGTTACATGTGTAACAGAACAGACTAGTTCGTTCCACTTAAGGTTCAGTTTATATTGCAACCTTCAAGGTGTAGCTTGCTAAATGTCATAGAAAAATACTCTGACTGATGATGATATCGATTGGGCAGTACTGCAGGGTAAAGATCTGCAGACATTGTTGAATGAAGATTTGGGCTACACTCGGCCTGAGCTTGTGTCTAATTAGAGGTGACCGAATTTTGTCCGAATGATATACATCGTAGGAAAGTTAGTCGCCTATTACTTGAATAAGCAGGCACAGTACTGCACCGTGCAGGTCGTTAATTGTTACTGGCCGCGAGATGGCCTAATCAGATGGCCAAACTGTTCTATCGGACAGATAAGCTACCTTGACAACGTTCAGTTAAACTCCGTTCTTAAGCAGTGAGTAAGGGCTTAAAGGGCGGATGCGTAACTCGAAACAGTCAAGCGAGATATTTCGAAGAACGACAATACTTCAATGGATATAACATAGAAAAAAATTGGCTTTAATGATTGAGGAAATGGCAAAGTTCAGGTGACTGAAGTTTCGAAGTCATCGAAAAATGGTTACTGAAAAAGTAGGCGAAATGTTAACTGTTCTGAGTAGGAACGCACCCCAAACGTTTGGTAAACGGCAAGAAAACGATCGATGATTATCGCATCGATCACTTCGACGATTAAGGTGTTGACACAACGCCTTTAGAACATACATTTGGACCTTTGACGACATTTGACAACTGTATATCCATGTTTACGTGTAGGTGACCTCTTTTGCCATCAGTTCGGTATACACGGAAGCACACATGTAACGCGAAGAGGCTGGTACACTGGTATACTGAAACATCATCCATTTTGACATATAAGGGCCATTTCCGTGCAACTGGAAACCATAAACCTTTTCATTTAGCTTGCCCAAGGGGCATGACGAGGGCGGTGCTTGCCAACGGTAGGACGTGTTTCATCTGCCTATCTAACAATGTACTTGTCAATAAAACCTCATGGCAGAATTATATGTGTGTCACGCATTGTTTCCTAGAAAGTATTCGTTCTGTGCTGCCCAAGGTTGGTCTGATTTTTCACATCTTTCTCAGAACTTGAAGTGTACCCGTGAGTCGGTGAAGTTTATTGTTTCAAATTCAGTCGAAGCACTTGTATCCGTCAAGGGACAACTTGACGAGAGCTTCATCTACGGTTTTTGCGTGAGTTGAGTAAGTGATTTGAAAGTACTAAATAATCGTCTGAAGTTGAGCCCCAGAAAGTTACTTGATTTCTCCAAGAATAGAGGTAAGAAAGCATTATTTGTCCACGAGAATTTTTCAAACGGAAACATCACGTTACGGTTCAAACTTCTAGTTTGGCCCGTACGTTGTTCAGGTATTTTCTACACTGCAGTATGCTATTGACGCTCTGCAATAAGACGCAATAAGTAAATAAGCTAACACTTTCTCTGTCCGCAAAATTAGATTTGAAATACAGTTAAAGCGTAAATAAAGAGCGACCAAAGGATCTATGAGTTTTCCCCTTTGGATATTTTTTCTTTTTTTGCTAGCTGAACATTGATAGTGTCCTTAATCTTAAACATAAATCTTTATAGGGATTGGACTATGAGTACATCTGCGAGGAAGAACGAAAATTCGTCATGGAACTTCCCAACATAGCCGAAAAGGTAAAGTACTTTTCCTTTCCAGTCATTTAGCGATGATGAGTTGTCGTACTAAATTTGAAAAGGATTTCCAAATCTCAGCTCGTTATTTTTCGACGACAATCAGCCAGTTTAGAACCATAAATGGCTAAAGATATGATGATGCCAAATTGTTATTATATGTAGATTATATCACATACTAATTGCTTATAGTTAACGAAATTCTCGGAAGTAACGAATAATACGATGATTATATTGGGTACGAACTAGCACAGAAGCTACTGCAGAAGTCAACTGAGTGGATTGCAGCATTTAACGGTAGCATTCGACGTAGAACTTTCTTTCTTATTTAATCGTAAACCCTATTTTCATGACGAGCATTAAGGCACAGAGTACTATCGGACACAGGTGGGAATGTCTCGCGAAGGCGTCCTGGCTCTGGGCAAGCTGATTTGGAAGCACAAGCCGATTCTTCCTGAACCCGCCGAGGGAGTGATTTTCGACGCTGACATGATCGACCGTGAGCGTGCAAGGACCAACGCCAAGGTGCATTTGGTTAAGAGCACATAGATAGACTGTCGCATGATGATTGAAGGTGTCTCTAAATACGATAGTCAGTAGGGGGCATTGATCCCTCGAGAAGGTGTACATAGCAGCATATCATATGCAAATCGCCGTTTGTGCGTTTGCCTTTAATGGTCGGAACTAGCTCGTACCTATATAATTTTAGTGTGATGAACTCGGTTCTATTCGGTTCACTGAAGGTTTCACTTTCAGAAAAAAATTTTAACCGCTGCTGTTTTTCAAGCAAGGTCTACGCTGACTATTGGGCTGTCGTCCACTGCACAATGCGATTGTAAAGCCTTATAAATAGTATCGCATATATATATGTATATATATAGCTGTAGGTCATATATATGTATGTATATAATGTTATCAATAGTTTATTGCTGGTCGTTTTTACTTACGTAACATTGGGACTGCTAATAGATTGGCTGACGAACTATCAACAGATACGACGTGATGGTGAGTGGTAATAACCATTGTAATCGATCACTCTTGCCTTCGTACGGATTGTTTTGCTGGTGAAATAGCCACAGTCTTATCTGTCGAATTTCGAGTCTTCCTGCAGTTGGAAATTTAGAAAAGTGGGGACGCTTATAAGCAGGCATTTTAATGATCTAGAGGTCAAGGTAGACACTAAGCAGATGCTTTCCTTGTATAGCCTGAAGGATAATGGATATTTTGATTGGAGAGGCCTTCAACCTTACGTATAGGTTCTAAAGGGCAAAGTTTCAACATTTGGGGTTAAACGAAAATAGCCTAGAGCAACTGTAACACCTTAGAGAAGAACAAACGATAGGAAGCTACTTATACGCCTATATATATATACCAACATAGTGTTTAACGAAATCGGCGGGAATCAATCAGACACGTGTGAGAAGACAAAAAGAAGCACTTCTGTCGTATTCACATCTGAAAAGTAAGGGTAGCCATGATTAAGTTTTGACCATTTTGAATGCACTTATTGGGTATGAAGTAGCGTCTCATCGTCTGTGAGCAAACTTCAAAAGTACTTCCAGTTTGATACGAAGGATGTCGTATCAGCCATCAATATGACAGACGAAACAAGCAAGACGTTGACATTATGCTCACAAACGAGCTATAATCTGGAAGACTCGAATGTAATATTTCTATCTAGCTTCTCGTAACTCAAACTCGATAGGTTTAATTGTAAATTGTCCAGTATTAACAGTATTTACGTGGATACATTCATTGTAAAAAGTTTCTTCTTGCCTCGTCTCTCTGTACTGCTTAATAGATTAAGAAGGATGCATCAGAAGTTATGAGCGCGGACGATGTGGCAAAATTGGACAAGATCTTTGCTTTAGCTCAGCGGGAACGAAATAGTTGTCAGCCAGGATCTGGAGAAAAACACGCCTCTTAGTTCTCGATTGTCAGAACCCCGGTATTATGTTTTACCCACATGCTCTAGCCGTCGATGCACGCATGGGCCAAAAAAAAACAAGGCCATGACGAAAGAAAAGTCGACTTTGGTGATCAATCTACCGCGAAGATATTACAATAAATATTACGTACGATAATTATATTACATTGCCTTTTCAGCAATCTGCTCAAATTAAACAAATTGCATATTATATTTTGGAGACCTGCTTTAGCCTTATCCGGAGTATGACCGTTTGAGCGGCATAGAATCTCATAACAATCGTTAACTAATAACTTGGGAATCGCCATATAGTATATAATCGAACCTGGTGAGCATTATAGGAGATGTGGCCTTGTCTCGACGATACGCTTCGTCGCTGTAGAAGTTTTGGAAGTTAGAATTTAGAAGTAGAGGAACTCAGTGGATTTTGTAGAATTATTATAATATAGTTCTACAAAATCCGCTAGAGTTCCTCTACGCAAAAAGCACCGTAAATACAAGAAGTCCGTATCCCGAATAACTCTTTATAAATAGATGGATACTTTTTGGCAAATTGTAACAAAAGTCAAGTGCTACGTGTTAGGCGAGTAAATGGTGTCTTTCAAAACCGAATCTGCTCGGTTGAATGATCTAGTCGATGCCTTCGCATACGACGAGGCATCATGTGACCGATCAAGTCGTGATACAAAAAACGCGCTACAATGTAACCTTGGCGGCATTTGATGTCGTTACGGTTTAACATGTACTAGATCACCGACATAGCATACATTAGGAGCCGCTAACAAGGATCACAATTCCCGCGAGCACCGCGGACCGACGCTGGAACTCGTTTTACAATGTACAGTTGCTTTCAAGCACGCGAGGTTGCCCGTTAATTTCGTATCTTTAGTAGAGGCGATTTATATATAT
>NW_019211458.1:14947070-15181841 GCF_002443255.2 Varroa destructor
TATATGAGTTTAAATGAAGAGCATTAAAAAAATCGCCTCTACTAACTACTATACTCAGAAAGTGCTTATTAATTTCCTTATCTCTTATGATCTCCTCTGTTTTTGAAATATGAACATAGGGTTAGGGTAGTCTTTTTGGTTTCACAGAACAGAAGCCGGCAATACTGAATGGTCCCTCGCACTTGTCGCATGGTTAACATGGTCGGCATGGACTTGCAGTGATAAAGCAGTATCAACCTAAAACATTCATCTACCTAATTTCAACCGTAGCAGCATTATCGCTCGTTCCTCTCGGAAAGATGCAAATGTCATTATATTTCTCTGTGCTTTTGGTTGCTACTTTGTGGATACGTTTGGTCCGTCTTGTTCAGGTATGCAGACGTCTATTTACTGAGACGCTTCATTGCTTATTAGAATATTGGACACAGTCTGGTCCTCCGCAGCTTCAGTGAGTTCTCTGAAGACTGAATATTGAAGATCCCCCGGGCAGAAATCAGTGCAAAGTGTGATGGTCTGCCTATCTTTGCCACGGTTTATAAGCCACATGGCTCGGATGCCTCATGGTAATCAATATTTGTTTCTACCAGTCCTAGATGCTTGCAACGCACTTCGATGATCGTTGAAGCGTGATGAGCAGGTTTTAGTGAAGCACTTTATGCATGGTCAACTACTGTTCAAAGGATCTGAGTCTTTGTTCCACAAATAGACCTCAAAGTTGACGAACAGGCTTCGTGCCCGATTCGTATTCAGTGTCAAAAAGGAAGTTCACGGTATATCACACCAGTTCACAATGACCTCAGTCGTTACCGGCAGTTCCTCTTTCTGTTAGTTATATGAGATCGAAGGTAAGTGTCCTTGGTGAGGAGACGGATTGACAGCCCGGGGCATATTTTTGTCTCACGTCGCTTATATAGGACGATGTCAGTTACGCTCCTTGGTTTGACAAATCGTGCCCTTATAATTTTTGATTAAGTTAGCTTTTGAACCTTGTTAGACAAAAATGACGCCATGCGAACAAGACGGTAGTCAGATGACGAGGCTGTCTAGTGATCACAGGTTAAACATAAAACGTCATAGAGGTTAAATTTAGTAAAGAGGCATTGCCGTCTAATGACTGAGTCTGGGCCTTTTAGCACGACACCTGTCTGTATTAGTTTTTTTATAAAATCAGAATTTTGTTTCTGTAAAAGGAATCTCGTTTAATAGTTAAAGCTAGCATAGCGGTGTGTTTGGTGTAGGACACTGGACGGAAGTATCGATTATACATGTTTCCTCAATACAGGTTTCTCATCTGTTGGCCCTGATCGGCTTTTTCTGTCGAAATAGATGAAAACACTAACCGTATCGATAATATCCTTACCTCTCTTACCTAAATCGGTTTGAATACCCGCTCGGTGTGCACTAGAGTGGCAGATCAACGATGGAAAATAGATCTCGAACTCGAACATGGTTGTGCGCTCAGGGCATTCGTCTGCCATTCTAGGTTTTAAACAACATTGTTTAAATGCATTCATATAGTAACTTTGTCTTTTTGTACTTGTCGCTTTTAGTGTTTAACACACGGTTCGGTAATAAATATACAATGAACAACTATGGTTGGTTATTACATAGCGTCGTGCATAGCTATAATGCAATCCGGAGAAATCGTGCAGTTAAATCTATGCAAGTTAGTCAAAAGTCTGGGTTGAACGTAACTAGGTCACCTGGGCATTTATTGCACGAGTGCAGGAAATAACGCGCAAAATTTGAAGAATCGCATTGAACGCCGTCTTTGCGATTTATTCAATTCCAAGCAACTCGACCTCAAAGATGAGAGTTGCGTTAGGCGGGATAATAGAACCGAAGCCACGAGCTCCGTACGCGTAATCGGGACTGCAAGTGAGGACGGCTCGTTCGCCAACCGACATCAAAGCAACGCCTTCATCCCATCCCTTGATCACCTGCCCTCGGCCGATCTTAAACCTGAACGGCGTTCCTCGGTCTCTCGACGAGTCGAACTTGTTTCCGTTGGTCAGCCTCCCGATATAGTGTACTACAACGGTCTGACCCGTGATTGGGTAAGTGGAGTTATCGCCTTCCTGAATCGTCCTTACGTCGACACCCATGGTACTTTCATTTAGGATTTTTGGGCAAGTATGATCATTTGCGGCAATACGCAAGCGGAACCTGCACAGGACGATCGAATCACCAGCCACCACTAGGTGTCACTGCGTTTTCTTACAAGCAGACGAAAGCTAAAGCAGCTTCGATCATTTAATCATCGGAAAAGTCACGTGGTCCGATTAAGGTGTTGACAGTCCACAGGCAGAGTTCGGTACCTCCACTACCGGCCACAAATCAATATCAATAACAAATATCCGCGGTGTTAGTTATAACTCGGAATGAATATCGTTTCCCATCACGTGCCCATCATGCCTTAATATATGACGTTTTCGGAAACATTTTCATTTGGCCTTTCGCATTCAATAATTACTTCAGCCCTAACGTTTTTCGTCGAATCGTATATCTTTGACCTATAATTACTCTCGTATAATAATACTAGTATTTATTATCTGCACAGATTGATCCTTTCTACGCTAAAAGCAATCCAAGCCGGGTTCAGTATCAAATAATAATTTCGTATCCTGTAGAACTAACAGAGAGCGTTTTCTGCTTTTAAGGCTAATTGTCTATAAGGATATATAATATATGTTTCATGGAAAGCAGTGAAGGCCATAATTTACTTCTCCTATGCTCTACAACAGGCCATTGCTATTCGAGTGAACGGATATAATTTTGATGGACTGCTTGGAAAGCGCCGATCCATCATCATGATTGATGATTTTCTGTGCTGTAACAGATATTAATAATAAGTCACGTAGACATTTTCTGGACACGTCTATGAGTGCATAACGTAATGATTGTAAAAGCACAATGATTTACTTTGTGTTCCGGGAGAGCCCGAAAACGATAAATTACCACGTATATTTTTTTGTTTATTGCAAACCACAATAAAAGAAAAGTATGAATACGTTCTATGTAAATATATTTATGTATGTATGTATAGGATGTTCAAAAAAATGATGAGACATCAACCAAAGTTTACCATTTTGTGCGATACCTTTTGTACAGTATATTTTCATTTTCAATTATATAATGACTTACTAAGGTAACGTTTAATTAGATTTTATTTTATTAGATAATTTAATTAGATAGAACGATTTAAGAAAATATATCTGAAAGTTCATCAAGCTGCTTGTAATTCCACCACATAATTACCTAAAATTCGACGATCAAGGTGAATACTACAACGTTATTATTTTGTTGTTACAAAACAATTGGAAAAGTACCTACCTCTCAAACCAATAAACATTGCTTAATTTTATAAGTCTGTGTAACTCTCTTCGTGGAACCCTGTATATATTGAACGTGCTTTTAGATATCTGCAAAAAACGTACAATGAAGCAACGTTTCTGACTGAACGTATACCATCAGCTAAGCGGCTGGGGAGAACAGGTCTATCATAAGTACAGCAGAGACCTGAGGATCTACTACGGGGTCGCGTGGATGGTACACATGATTTTGAGTGCGTTGATATAGCTAACAAGCGTGCGGTCAGGCTGTCTCAAACCTCTACGTTGGTAAAAAAATCATTGCCAGATATTCGTAGCCAGGAAAATAAGGAATGAACTAAAATAACGAATTGAGGAAGATAACATATTAGTATAAAAATAAGTAGCTACTTATATAGTTGCCATGCCACATCATGAGTATGTTAGAGAAACCTCAGATAAGATCAGATAGAGCCACTCGGATTAAGCCCCCGATACTATGCCTAAAAATAGATGATTCCGAAAACTTTTTTTTACATAGTATGAATAACTAGTAGTGCTAAACACAGGAAAAACGGTAGGCGGGATAAAAAGGCAGTTGAATTTACTGCGTCTATTTTATTTGTCAATACACAAAATACAAAATCAACGTGCCTTGGATTACTACAATTTTGTGGCATTTCCAACCACTATACTTAACAAGGTATTATAGTAACTTACAGGCCAATGTCAACAGGTCTTTCTGCTCTTTTGAAGCATCACCCTACCGGCGGGTACATGTCGAATAAGTTAGCAAGTACCTGGAAGTTAGATAATATAAAATATTCCTGAAATCAACAAAACACACAAACAGTTTTCTTCTGCCGTATGTACAGATTCTACTAAAAAAAAAATACGCTTTTATACGCAAACCGATGGTCAAAAAACTGGAAAGCTACCATTATTTAGTTTGAGTATACAATAAACCCGAGCCGACATAGAAGATCGTCTTGATAAGCGTTTATCTTCGCAATAGAGTGGTGGAAAAACTGCGTTCGAAGCCTTTCTTATAAAGCGTGAAAATCAGGATTAGCACTTTACAATTCGATCGTATAATGTTTATCGTTCAGCAACTGCAAACCCCATTAAGTGACTTGTTTTGTTCTTAAACCACTAAACTTCTGTCAACTGTTCCATCTTTATGATGTTGAAATTTCTTAGAAAATCCATATTTTTCAAAATTTTCGAACATTTGAGCAAACTGCTTGAATGTATTTTCAGGCTTTTTTAGCGATTACCGTCAAAGATAAATAATAATATAAAATTAACGATAGAAATTCAACTTGAAGAAAAAACAACTAAATCTCTATGGTACGTTTATTTATTTAACATGAAAAGCAAGTCACGGTCGTATGGCCGTTCTCTGCTATCTTTTGTAGATACACCTTTCAGACTGTATCCTGTTTTGCGCAGTTCTGACTTATCCGAGCTCTCAAGTGTGCAAGACCTTGAGAATAGTGCGAATTATTGTCGACCATGACCCCAGCATAATCGTGCTAATGGGTCGTTTCATCGTGGACCCAGGCATACTTTACGTTTTTCTTCCCAAACCCGTGCGGGCTTTGGATCGTTTAATTTGGCGGGATTCTATGGAAAAACTTTACTCGGAATTGTCGGTTTATTGTCAGCGGGATGACGGTGCGCTACCCTAATTTTTTTGGCTTTTGTTGAAGTCTAAACCTATCAGTCCTATCATTATACATATAGCAAGAAAAGGACTCGAAGCAAGAGTTTTAGTTTTTGCCTATTTTGCCTATCATTTCCAGTGACTGAGTCTTGCGCGAGTCCAGAACACAGGTCAATTCAATATAATAATGACATGTTTATGGTCATCCTTACGTTATCGTTTCTTAATGGGTTCCTTCTGTGCACCGGTGTAGTATTGCTGTTGTCTTCATTTGTCTCTTATATACACTTTTAGAACCATGGGATATATATATATATATATATATATATATATATATATATATATAGTATAAAGCATTCTAATGAAGAACAGATCACAGTAACTTGTTGCCGGAATTCATAGCTCTCTATGTTACCGATCGAGTCGTGACACAAAGGAATATTTGATTTCTCTATCCGACTAATCATGTTTATTTGTATGTAGGTATGTGCGTGTATTTGTGTGTATGTTATTATGTAGCAGAATTTCCGAAGCGGTAAATGTCGTTTCGGAAAGAACGACAGTGCAATTACATCATAGTAACCCCAGACACGACGTAAATCTGAAAGAAAGCAATAGTGTAGATTATGTTTATCTGCTATTTTGACGTAGTGTAGTATGACATGTAACATTATAAAAACTATGGGGAATGGACATACGGCACAGGCATGATTCCTAGAGATATGACAGACCCACGATCACTTACTGAGAGATAACAACAACAACGATTTTTATGTGAATTTTTTTTATCTATAAATGTTCTAAGATTATACAGCTCTTAAAATGATGTCAACTGAACACGTCTTAAGCTCCTTATCGCACTCTAGATATCAGAAACCAGAAGACTTCTAAACTCTATACCTTCTTCGTACTGAACCGGGCATATGTGCATGCGCTGCATTGTTAGCCACCTCACTACTCATTTTTACCCATTAAGCCTTTCAGAATGAAGTGTCCCAAAGCAGCCCAATATCCGTCAATCATCTTCTCGATTCGAGCTGATCAATCAAAGTTCATCGATGATAGTTTGCTGCTGTTGTTGTTGCTGCTGTCTTCCTGAAGCAGGACCCGGCTGGCCGCTTGCCGCATTCGACGATCTGTCAGTTGACCCTCCGCCTAGGGCCTCTACACCAGCTGAACCTATTCCACGTTCGCTCAAACTAGCCGACTGCGTCTGCATTTGATTCCCGCCAGCGGGCGCCATCTGATTTACCGCAAATGGCACCGTTTTCACGTGTGTTTGCCACTGTGATGACAGCTGGAAAAATTTTACATTGGTCCATTCCGTTCCATCGATTGTGATCTGTTCAAGAAAAAAAAACAACGTATAAAACAAGCGCCCAACCGTTAGTATAGTCATTATACAGCTGTGTTCTAAGACGAAAGTGGCTTGCTTATAGGTCTAGCATAGGATAGAAGGAAATACGCGAGGATCGCCCTATAGAATGATGTTGTTCCTATCGTGCCCTAGGGTAAAATCGTTTCTTTCTCTTATTAACAAAATACTGCAGCATGGATAGATTAACGTATACTAAAGAACCGAATTAAACACGCTCAACACGTTACATCAAATGCTGGTTTCGTTCGAGCTGCATTTTGTCTTACCCGTAGCGGAGCGTTCTTCGATGAACAAATAAGCCTCTGCACGCCATCGGCCTGTTTTGTCCCTTCATCTGCCCCAGTTGATGTCTTTTTCTTACCCAACCGCATCACTTTTTGTTTAACTTTCTCTTTTGTCGAGTAACTCAATGTAAGTAGATGTGAAGGGGGCATCCGGCGAACCTGTCGAGTTATTACGACAACAAGAAAATCACTAACAGTTCCCTTTGGTATTTGACAAATTTCTATTTTCAGAAACTCACAATGGACATTCTATTAGAGAAATTCGAGGCACTGGAAGACTGTTCTACTTGCAAATAATGAGCATTGCTCATTCTTGCTTTTTGCCGGTTTCACAAAAGAAGTCACCGTTGACATACAAGCTCAGGTTCTAAGCAAAGGCATAAGTACTTCATTTAATAACCTCATGAAGTAAACTACCTTCATGATTCTCAATTGTCAGCTTTTTGCCTGTGATGCTTAAATGAGTTTGTTCAATGCGATTACCTGTAAATGCCTAAAAATTCCCTTAAGAGTACATTTGTTTGCTTCTTTATTGTTGACGGTCCAAAAGTCGATCTGTAGCTCCATTGGTTCAAATTCCCGTTCGCTTCGGCCGCCGCCAACCCCATCTTTATCTTTTTCGCCAATCCGACTATGTCTTCCGCTTCCAGGGGCACTGCCAGATCCTCCGCTAATTCCGCCAATCGACGCTTGATGACCTGCCTGCGCCGGTGAATTGGGAGGTGTTACCTAAAAAAATACAAAGACACTTCGTTTATTAGGATGCAATAAAAGGCAACTATCGGCCCTAACGACAGAATGATAAAAGGACTTTGGAATGAATGTAACTTAAATAAATTAGTCATCTCAGCTCAATTTTATTATAGCGATATCCTATATAGCGCTTAGTTTTAGACATTATCGTGCGCAGGCAGGCCAAACACCATGGCCATATTTTTGTGATATGTCAACAAAGCGCTATAAAATCGACTGCCGCCGGAATCAGACCGCGACGCCGAAAGTCATTAGTTGAACTTGCGCAAGTTTATACATTTATCAATAAACAAAGTTCTTTTCATAATACGGTCTTTATAGAGCTGCAGTGACACTGGGTTTGTCCACTAAGCTCAGACACATGTAGTGGCCTAGGTTCAAAACTGGGCGTTGACACACTCCGCTTTGTGCTGTCTGAAGAAATGCTTAAAAGTAGTACCAAATGTACGACCCGATTTGTTCTTCAATTAGGATAACGATACAGATCGAGGACGTATTTCCTTATATATATATATATATATATATATATATATATCGAACTCCAAGTAATCGCTTTTCGGACGAAGGCTTCTAAAATATGAGGGTACCAAAAGCCCGGGGCCACATTATTCTATCATTCTATGAATTACATACACACTATACTAACAAAACGGGGTAGATCACATAGGTGCTATATTTGCTAATGGTACCTTGTTATCGCCAGTAGCTTTACTGTCGCCAGGGGGCGAGGTCGAGTCTTCGACACCCTCAATGCGGACCTCGGTAACAAATGGCACGAATGCCTGCGAAACAAACAGTAATTAAAAATTACCGATTGCCAACACAGAAGTAGCATTATACAAATAGCCTACGTATTTTAGTGACTAATACAAGCTGCGTATAGCAGGAGTACCTACAATCGGGCCGATCGATAAGAAATGGACATGCCTTTTTTATACGCCTAAAAATTTATTAACGAACCATGTGATAATAGACGAATACTGAAGAACCACTAACTTGTGAGTGTTTTCATCCGTTATTTCCGAATATACACAATTACACACAGTTCGTCTAGAAAATAGAACGCTACTTAGATGTTTCGCTGGCTATCGGGGCTTTTCTAGATAGATGAATGAATGGACTTCTAGGAAGTTTAAAAAATAGACATTTAAACTTTACATTATAGTTATGACACCCACCTGAGTAGAGTCCTGTTTTGCTAATGTCAGCATAACCTCGGCAATTGGCAATTGAAGAACTGAGGTGACTGGTGAATTAACATAGCGGGCAATCCGTGAAGCGATCTCCGATTCATATAGAGGAGCACCGGCAAGAGCTTCGAACCACGATGAGTCAGCAAACGGATACGATGAATCTACGCTAGCCAGATATCTAAGGCGAGACCAAAACGCAGTTGAATTGGAGGCCAGTAGAATAAAAAGTCAGAGTATCATGCGAAGCGCATGATTACTCTAGTCGTTCCGCCTAATGTACCAATATTGAATAGAATAAAACAACTTGCATCAATAAAAACTCCTTGTTTAACAAAAACATCGGAGGCATCCTTCTATGGATCTTCCATCTCACACGTATAACTGAAGAAGTTTGAGAAAAAGGATCTGGCGAAGAGCAGTGATACCCAACGCATATGTCTGTGTATGGAAAATTCAACTTTTCCCATCTTTTCATGCAGTGTTAATTGTCACCTTGCGATAGCGGCTTCGTGTTGGCTGAGTGGGATAAGAAAAAACCGAAAATAGTTAATCCATTCCGGGGTCTTCGAGGAAAATTGTTCAACGTACACACGGAGCAGGTGATTAACGAATGAATCGTCTCCCATTAAAACCACCTAACGCAAACATTGCGAAACAGTACAAACAATTCGTAAACATCATAATGTTATTACGCACAGATATACGTTATTAAACATACTAGGTTTTGATGATTAGTCATCGATTTTCTGTGATGGTTTTATGAAAAGCACAGTCTCACCTTGCAAATAATGTAACCACAAAAGCCCTTGATTCCCTAAGTAATAGAGACGCAAGACCCGTTAACAATTAACAAGAGGCATCAATAATCGTAGTACCTTAATAGAAGTTGGATTTCGTGAGTTGTTATTACAAAAGTTCTGAACTCGTTGCACGAGAGCACCAAGTGCGGCTTTCAACTCGGGCCCGGAAGCTACAATAGACACGCTTTTTACAATGGATTTCAGAGCAGAGGCAACCGCTGCCGAATGCCGTTCCGATGAATGTAGCAAATAGCACGACGATGGCAGACCTGGCTCGTCCTAAAATAAATATAAACAACGTGACGAAACAAGGAGAGCCGTTAGATCGTCATAAACCTACCACAATGAGGCCTTCACTCGTACAGAGCATCTATGAGTCAACGCTCTTAAATTTCAGCTGTTCAGTTTTGTAAGAAGCGATCCATATATTCCAAAACATAATCCTCACTAACAATACCCAGGCGTAGGGCAATTTAGGAGCACTGTTTCAGTTGCCAATGTGCAAAGGCTGTGGCAGGGGCGATACACGAGTTTCTTTTCCTCGCTGCTTGTGTGTCGTCACGAATTTATTACGAAACGTATACGCATACGAAATGCAAGCGAAAAAGACTTGGCCCTAGCTCGCTGACCTAAAAGTTATGTCGACAAAATCAGGACCAGTCGACCAACCAAGGAATTACATGACGACTAATGAAGGCGGACGAGAGAAAGAGGATAGGAAAAAACGCTAGTTAGATGATTGCAGAGCCCACCAAAACCGAAAATAATAATCCAAGAACGACGATGCCGACGACGACAAAAATGGAGTTATAATATTTTGAAACAATTTTCTGTCACTTTAACAGATATATCCGTGTATATATATAGGCGTTGCGTAAGGTGGAGCAAAAACCGGAGACGGACATATCGTCGGAGCTTTTAAAAGCACACATATATAGCATTTGATATATTGTGCCACTAGCACGTCTATTTATTTGTTTAGAGTAAGGCTGTGTAGAAATTAATAGCGCTTTCAATAATATCAACACGTAATGAGAAAGGCAATGATAACAATTTTCTTATACTTGCTACAGACGCTCATGCTAACTTACCTCTGATACGAGTTTAAATCCATATCCGAAGACAGTTAATGTAAAATGATCGGTGTATATACGTGCACGTATTTGGTTATAAGTTCTATCATTTTCTAATTAAAGACACTTGAAGCAAACTGTATATAGAGTAAAAATTCAGCGCGACGAAATTCGTTCTTTTCAATTGTTTAGCAAGCGGCCGTAGTTTTCGTTGCTTTTTACCCAAGGCCTAATATACTAAACTATTTACACAGTTATCATACAGGCTTAGTAAGTTATCATTACCTCGAAAAGTTTCTTTTCATCGGGTGTGGAGTCACAGGCCGATTCGTCTGATTCGCTGGCCGAGGCCTTTGTCGCTGATATGAAATTTGTGGGAGACTTGGAGATTCCTGAAAGACCAATTAAATCAAATCATTATGGAAACGTCTAACAAGTAAGAACAGTATTGTTAATATGTTTGTTAAGCATTAAAAGAACGAACGTAGACCCAGTAATACAGCTATTAATACGGTAGAGTTGACCCGTATTGATCAGTTGACCCGTACAGCCCTCGAATAACTTTACCCAATTCTGGACGAGACCAAAAAGTGGGTTAAGATTCATCTGCTCGCTAAAATCACTGCGGGTTTGCGTATGCTAGAGTAATCGTATGCGGAAACAACGCTTCCTGATTAGAGTACGTGCTGTCGAACACTGATACTAGTTTATTTCCCTACTTAATCGATAGAAACATCCACATAAACTTGACATACCAGCGATGACAGTAATAACAGGTCCTTAGCTCGACTTTATCTTTTAGATCAGAACTCTATTGTTTGCTAATCGTTCTAAATTCGGTCCAGTGAACCTCAGTCCAAGTCGATTCAATCCGGAAAAGTTGTATGTTCCGTCATTGTCAGACATGCGGGTTTATTTGCCGTTACGATAGATATCTGCGATAGCTGTTTGAGTCACGAGTACACGTTCGTCTTGTCAAGACATCTCTATTACGGGTGACATAACAAACCCAATCTTGTATCGGGCCCACAATGACATATCCACGTAAACATAACAACAGCACGCTTTTCGCAATCAGATTAACACACCGGGATGTATAGTTCTAAATTACTATTTATAAAGATAACGCTCGAATAAGTTAAGTACTTATCGATGTTTGCTCTCAAGGAAAATAATACCAATAAAAATTTAAAAATTATTGAACTTAACTATATCGTACGCTTGAAACACGTACTTACCAGTTATAGGCAATAAGTTAGCCTGAGCGTGTTTGAAAATTTTTAGTCCTACGCCTCATGTCAATTCGCAAATGTTGGTAAGTTTGTTAGAAAATTAACTTAAGCTTATAGGCAAAATTATTTGAGGCTATGTTTGTGAATTTCCATCCGTTTTATACAAAACACATATGATTACGTACATCGTGCAGTCTATCGAATTTCTGCGTCGGTCACGATCAAGTACGGTGTCGTGTCTGTATGCGTGTTATTTAATGAAGAATGCATCTGGTGTTACCTTGCGCCTGGATGTGTCTGACAAGGCCCAGCTAGAGAATTTTAGTTACACAAATATGAGTCAGTTTGTTCTTGCTCTAACTTTGAGTGTTTGAAAGGCAACTTATAATTACATTCAATAGTTCAATAACTTACAACTAATATGTATTTTGTAATTCAGCTTGCATTTGGGCTTGCTACTTGTTCAATATTGCTCTAACCCAGGTTGCGAATTCGTCTAGAATCAAGTGCGCGGTGACAAACGATTCAGCGACAATCAACACGACCGATAATGGCCAATTTATTAAATATAACGAATGTTAGAATAAACGGGAAGCGCTCGCATGTGCCTAATCACGGCATCTTGATCCACCCACACTAATGGATAACCAATCCTATAACCTGAGCTGAAGGGGACACACGGTAGGATAAATAACAGGATCTTTGTCTTCTAAACGATTCATTGGAACCGTGCATTGAAGTATCGCGCGTCAATTAACGTAAATTCGAAGTTGTTATTTAAATCGGAGCTCAGATTCACTGCACTACTTCAGATTCGTCATAATAATCATTTACTGTTACAGAAAAGTAGAGCCATCATATAGACAATCCGATTTGAAGTATTACGTCAAGCTAGCTTTTGCAAGCTATCACGAATCGCGCTTAGACAATGGCGAAAACGTCCTGACCAATACAACCCCCGAAATCAAAGAGGAAAGCCAATTGACACAGGTTCTGTCATTCATAAGCAGTGTCCCGCTTTCCCGTCACCTAATTTACCGCAAAACTAACCGCAGAAGATTTTATTAGAGTCAATATATTATATAGAGTACTAACGATAACCACAGTAAGATAATTACTGTGTGATAAATGTAGGCATTACCGCACGTAAGAATTACATCCGCAGCCTGTGTTCTGCGTCACGTGTAGCAAGCCGTTGAAAGATGCCAATCAAACAATTGATTGAATATCCTCTTATTGTGATAATATTCCAATAGAGAGCTATCTTGAATTTGGGTCACCACCAGAAGGCTAATGGCCCGTACAAAAAAGAATCACAAGTCGAGGGTTAGCTAACTATACCCATATCTTCTGATCGTTTATCCATAACGGGTGCCTCAATATTTTACAGCAAAAAGTCTGACAGATGCACGACTCAGCAAATGAAATGGAAAAATTGAGTTAGCCATGTTGAAAACACTGTTTGCATTTGTCCTTTAGACGTAAATATTCGTTGAACTCGTCACTGGTATATTTCGAATTGTAATCTATGGCGGGCTTTTTTAAACATTTCCTTCTAATAGCGAAAAATGATTAATTTTACTCGTCAGTTGTTATACAGTAGAACACAGCTTACGGCCATCATTTCTGAGTATCGCAGATTTTCCTTAGGCTTGTATAGCTAGTTAAATTCGCACCTTCCCGTAGTGACGTAAAAACGGGAAAGCAGATTAGATAAGCGTCTAAGTGAACGCCATATGCCACTTATTGTCAGTGTTAAATAAGCAAATGACGTTCACATACGAATGCCATCCACTCATTACTAACCCATCGCCGAACATGTCCCAAGACACAATTTACGTGTTGCTGCGGCTTGAAAATTAGTTCACGTTTTATCAGTATCGTATTCGATGTAATCACCTATAAAATAGAAAGAAAATCACCTAGGAAAATAGGAAAAACGCTAGAGGTCCATAAATGATTAGATCTAAATCAGCGATTATGAGATAACGTAATATTCCGCTGAGTACCATTGTTATGTAAGAAGAATTTTGGAGAATTGTTGTTAGCGCTGTTTTACCGTAGCGAAAAGCCGTTTTCAACGTTACGTTACGTACTGACGATTTTCGCTGTGTGATAAACATCAAAGAAATAAGCGGAAAAATTAATTCCTTAGTAGGTAAACAAATACCCTCTTGTCGCCTCAGCATCTAGGCTATTACAGTGGTCAACGCAGAAGCTCTTCCCATTAGGCCCTGTGCGTAATTACATGATTTGCGTGAAATGAAGGGATTCTCATGAAGCTCGCGTGACTGCAGGGTATTTTTGTATACTTAAATAATAAAGACGCTTATTATAAGAATTAACTTAGGGACAATACATTCGAAGCTTGCCTGAGACGCTAAACACATGATGTACCGCGTCCTTCAGAGTAGAAAACTAGCTAACGCTACTCAAGGGTTATCAGTCCTCCACGAAAACTGCTAAGTTATTGTACCGGTACATGAATGGACTACAAGGTGCAAGACATAACCATACGCAATGTGATGAAACTAAAACGTACGACTTAGATGGTGGTAAAAAGCATATGTGATATAGGATTTCATATTGGGGTAGTTGGTCATGTCCCAGTTGTTGACAACAACAATAATCATACGGAGGCCTTAGAGCCTTGCTCGCCAGCCACGCGACGCGAATTTCCATACACCAACTTTAATGAGTGTTATTATTTAATTGTTTCTCTTGTTCGGTTTATCTATCCCTATTCCATTGATAATCTACTATTTAAGCCAATCAAAACTGTAGGCCCCGCTACAAACGGCAGGCGCAGTTGGTATAAGTCATCATATTTACAAGTACCTACCCAGAGCATCCACCCTGCTCGTCACTTTTCACTATTTATATTAACGGAGGAGAAAGTAAAGTATTTATTTGACCGGACATCTGCTTCGTTAAACCTTTGTCCATGTTACTGTTTGTCTGCGTTTCATGCTTACACATTTGTAAATATGAGCTGTAAATGTGAAGGAGTAACTAAGTGTTCTCACTACCGACTAACCGATCCAGTCAAAACCAATCCAGACGAGCAGAGACATACAAACAAATAACCACATCATTAATGAGCAGGAACCCAACATTTAGAGACGCGGTACGGCTGTGCAGGCCTCATCGGCCGCTTTAATCAGTCAGCAGTAGTGACACCTTGCAGCAAGCAGGCCGCAGCTCACAAGACGCAAGCCAACAGACTTATTTAGATTACAGATCGAGCAAAAGCTGGTCTCGAACTGCATTCAAAATGCATTTACGGCCGACGACCGATTTTTGTACTCAACAGGCCTATCAGTCGATGACGAGGATTCCAGAGATGCAATTCTAAGTAAAGAGATATATGCGACTAAATAAAATAAGTCACCTTAACCGGTTTGCATAACCTTAACTAACTTAACTAAACGTAACGTAAACATAAACGGTAATATATGATAAAAATCCCATCCCGAAAAAATAACGAGACCAAGCGGAACGTGAGATCACGGGACGTCTATCGAGACGATAGTTAACCCTTTGCTGAGCCTGCATAACAGATTTGTGCAGATAATTCCTAATCATTTATGCTTGCAGTGTCGATGTAACTGAAAACAGAATAAGTTAGTAAGGCAAAAAGTTCCTTTTCTATCTATCTCTGATCAAGTGCATATCCTAGAAAACCCTCCGCCATGCCTTCTATGTAACATTCCCTTTAACGAAGGCCTAACATCGAATGAAAGAGGTCACATTGTAATTTGGTACCGATCAAAACAGTATTTGACTAGCATAAATACGAATATATTCATTATTACTACTATTAACTTTACGTACATTTTACCTTTCACCGAATGACTAATCATTTCTCGACAATGGTAATAACTGCTTACCGTCCTGATTCGGCGGTACCAACGTAAGACTTGAGAAGAACGGTCGTAACGACGGCTTCGGTGTCGACGTAATCGACAGATCATCGTTCTCTTCCTGGCCACCGGACAAATCGGATAGATTAGAGAGCTCATCAAACAGGAGGTCCTCCAGTCGGCGCCGTTCCTCAGCCGCTCCATCGCCCATAGCGCTTTGTTCCCCATCCGACGCGCCTTCGACGTCATCGGCAGCACGAAACTTGCGCAGAAGCGCGATAAACTTTTGTTTGATGTTGCGTTGGCTCTGCGCACCCACGCCGCCGCCCCCACCTCCGCTTGGGGGCTCTTCTGCGTTAGGCGATAAAAGGCTCGTCTTCAGTGAACCTACGCAGTTCGACATTCGGTATGGCGTCAAATAACGTAACGAACTGTAGTAGTAGTATTATTACTAGCAACGTACATGTTTCTACTATACATATGTTCAGAGAGACGTTAATAATTAGCACCGAAGGTAGAATCGTTATAAATCAGCTGTTGCTCTAATTATCTTATTGAAACGGTACTGTATTCCATTGATAATCCCCACCTAGAGCTTTCATTCACTCGGAAATATATCAAATAAATTGTGTGATTTCTAAAAATGGCTAATGATTCATTATGCTTTCCTAACACATACCACGTCTGTTCGTTTTCCTGAGACTTCTTCTCCGAGTTCGCCCTCCACCGCCACCCGTTCCACCTCCGGCGGCAGTTCCGTCTTCGTCAGAGACCTCTGAGCTGTTGTCATCCGAATCGTCATCGGAGAACCTTTCATTAATTGATATCCCTTTTAGGCCGAGTCCAACGACACTGTCCTCCACAACTGGGAGCGTGCTTAGACTGCCCATTGTGAGAACCGCCACGGGCGTAGCGACGCTACCCCGCTTTTCCTTATCGGGATTGTCCGATCGAGGCTCGAACAACATTAATTCTTTGTCCACTGGGCCCTGAAGGACCTAGAATAGCAATCAAAACCAGTAATTTTCGTTCTATATTTGATTTATTAGAAGCTCGAATAACTATCTCTATCTGTCTATCTCTAAGAGTGAGTGTCAAAAGAAGACACGAAATAATAGATGACGGATTTGAACCGCTGAACTTAGTCATTAGAAGGAAAGCGGCAGATACGACGTCTTTCAGGGACGGCGCGAAAGATAAATTGGAAAATCAATAAGAAATTCAATACGTAAGCTTGCGATATACAATTTACTGGAACCTGACTCGCAACCATATATATATATATATATATATATATATATATATATTAAAATTATGAATGATAGCAAATTGGAAATAATCTCAGTAAGTTAAGATCGTACATTTTAAATGTTTATATTTAGCCTTAATCTTAAGGTGGTAACAAAATAGCAGCGCGTATAGTCGTGCACAAGAAAGCAATAAAACAAATACTTGCATACAAGGCCTTTGAATAACAGGTTACCTTCTGCTGTCAAATCGTGTACAGACCTGCGTGCCCTAATGTATGCTTTACAGTTCTACCGTGTCGCCTCTTAGACTCGTTTAGTCATGTCGGGTTCTCGAGTGGATCTCTTAGTATAGGAATTGAGCATAGGAAAGCTGTTTGTCAAGCTCTAGTCAAACGCATGTTGCTGTTGGCGGTACAGAGATCCCCGTTATAATCGTGTTGATCCGTATATCTATGTAGGTGTTTGAACGAGAAAAAGGTCTCGTTTAGGCTTGACAAATCTTTACGCCTTCTGTATTCTTTCTTCAAAATCTTGTTGCTTCAACCACCCATTCAACTCAGTTACGGCAATG
Source organism: Varroa destructor (assembly GCF_002443255.2). Lineage (NCBI taxonomy): Eukaryota > Metazoa > Arthropoda > Arachnida > Mesostigmata > Varroidae > Varroa > Varroa destructor. The sequence goes on from NW_019211458.1 coordinate 14,964,445, forward strand.
GCAGATGGAATAAGTGACGTTCCCGCCGTCGTATTTGCCATGTCCATTTGCGTGCTTTCGTAAGCCAAAATGCGCAGCAAAGTTACGAGCGATAGGAGAAACAAGATAAATAGAGATGATACATACCCAATAGTTCTATAAAATCATGCTATATTATGTTAATTACTGTGATATTCAAGGGACTGTAGCACATACATTGGGAAGCCCTGGAAATTCAAATGTGAAATTTTTAGTAGAGAAGAGGAAGAAAAGTTTTAAAGTTACTAGAAGTGAACGAATGTTATGCTATTACTATAATTGTTATAATTTGTCACAGTTCACGCGCACCAATAGAAGTTACTAATTATGTCCATGCTAATTTTGTCTAGGACCCAAAGTTCCACGTTATCGGTTATCAAAATAATTGATAAGATTATACTTCAGCAAGATGGATTCTGTGTAGATCTTACGCAAGACATTGATCCACTCATTACGTATCGTAAACTACTATGAATCTGTCCTTCTTAGTCCTCTGGCTGGACGCGGAAGCAGGTAGCCTTTTGAATTTATCAAAACGCAAACTTACATTTATTGTCACTGTTCACCGTGCGAAAATGGCCGATAACAAGTCAAACATTCAAAGGAGAAATTAGTAATCGCATTATCGTCGAACAGCTGGGTCATCTCATAAAACGAAAAAAATACTAGAACTTCTACCTTCAAGCTGACTCGAGCCAGGTCAAGACGAAGATACTTAGGCCGCTAACAAATCACTCATTGAATCCAGAGTTCAAATCAATAGTCATGGCAGAATAATCCTCTGAATCCAAAGGTGACAAGGTTACTCGTTTATGAGCGGCTTGTGGGCTCTGGGCGCGTGGTTATCGCCGCGCGACCTTGGTTAGTTACAGACCCAACGGGTTAAAGGTGGCAATATAGACAACGATGTCAACATCACTGTGTGTAATAATGGCCTACCTAAGGGCCACCGCAATGTTAGCTCTAGCAACTTCGCCAAGGCACAAATAGCTAGACGGATCTAGCATCAAATCAATTGGGTTCAATTTTGGCAAGAATATTAATGTGAACAATTTATGTAGTTCACTGACTATAGTATCCTCGTGATACAAGTTATTCAGGGTTAAAGTTGTCAACAAATACAATGTTGTACGGATCCTAATTGAATTATTATATATACGACAGTCCGGTACACTGACTATAAATTGCTTAGTCTGTGTGCCTAATTATATTTTTTGGTCGACTAGAGTACGTTTCTTAACTTACCTCAGTGTAGGTACGCATATATTAAGTGATACACAAGATTTGAATGTTCGATCGTACCCTTTCAACTCATCCATTGTGGACTCACTTCGACCATCTGCAGCATGGTGTATTAGACTGCCGTATAGAAAAATATGGAAAAAAGTAAGGCAGGAGAGTGCGGGTATGTAGTCTCAGTCGTTCAGACATCTTGTGTCTTTGAAACTTAAGTCACGTACTACCTATTTCTACAATTCAGCCAGTTGTGGACTTTACTTCAAAAAAACTTCTCCTTCCATGTGGTAAAACTCCGTGCGTCTTTCACTCCGATATATCTCTGCTACTGGAATGCAATCTGACGAGATGCTTCCAGGCGATTCGTATGCCCGTATCAGTGGGCATTTAATTGACTCCGAGCAAGTTTTGTTGTCGTCCGAGTTCATCCGCCTGGAGACAACGTACTAGAAGTACTACCAACTTGTTAATCAGTCTGTTTCTGAATTGGTAAAAGAGTTTGGCCGCTTTCGTATCATGGGTCGTTTGCTCGATATTGATGGCGTCCCGTTAATGAGCTGTCAAGGTCACTTTTCGTTTCCATCGTCATCTCGATGATACTTACTGCTATCGTTTGGTAGTTTGCTCAGACTAGTCCGCCTCGATTCAGCCTTTCGAAGAGCTCGCAGAAGCCATTCTGGAGAAACGCAATGGAGTGAACGTGCTGCATTGCTAGATTGGCGGAATTATTCATGGAATCGCCGCTCAGCTTAAGCACTGATCGGTAGAGCTCGAAGCGAACCCGAGCAATCGAGATCCGCCGGGACTCAGTAACAGAAAGAGCAATGAAATGCCTCGTGTAAACGAAGTGCTCCGTCCACAGCTTGGGCGTCCTTGTGGACACAGCAAACCCTGACCTGACAAACAGCAGAAACCGTACTAGACAGTGTGAGGGCCTCGGATGCGTACGGAATCCTTGGCCAAATCTACTAGCTATCGGCGCTTTTCGCCTGTGCATTGTCATTGTTTGAGCTGACTCCGCAAATCCGAATTAACGCGAGATCACCTTTAAGAAACTAATGCGCGCCTTCGCGTGAATTGTCCGTAAAATCGGATCAAGGGATAGGAACGTCATTTTGCAGAGAGGACACAGAAACAACAACAGCAATTGGACCGTGCATACAAAGCAACAACATCGATCCTGTGTCACTGCCACTCCTGCGCGGATCTGTACTGCTACAGCTGACATTAGACCAACTGGAATAGCTCGCCAGCCACACTAGGACTACCTTTAGCATACGTACGTAATATTTAGAAGTCATTCAAAGTTATTAGTTTTCAGCGTGAAGCTTACCATCGTACAATTTACACACTGAGATAAGTTACAAACATAAGGAAAGTGAACGACGCGAACATGGCATGCTTTATGCATGTGTGATGGCCCGAGTCGTCAAGGGGTTCAGTATCAGAAGATAGGTATGGTCGGCGTGCCATGCATGCGTTCCATTATAGTATGTTCGATTGGAATTGCCATGTTGATCGTTTTGCGTTTATCTTATGCTGTCAACGGGGCTGATACTGAACTTGGTGGAATAATTATAATACAGTCTACTATTAGAACCCCGTGGAACCTCGGCAATATTAGTTTCTCAGCATCAAATAGATTCAGACCCACCTCCAATCCATTGACATGTCAGTTAGATAAAACACAGCTATTTATTCACTTTCAATGTAATCAAACGACTATATGATTCCGATATCCGAGGACCTTGTTGGTACAGGCATGCCAAAACTAATATGTGTGAGTATGCTCGAATTCCGAAGATGTCAAGCAACCAGAGCGGTCTATAACTATCCGAATGACTGACCCAAAAAGCAAAGAAATTGCTTGACGTAAAGCTCAGCCTTACCTCGCACATGTTCAGCGTGTTCTGAGCCAGCGTCTTATACCCAAGCATGGTTCGATTTTTATACTTTTTCTTACGCTGGATCATCACTACGAGTTGATTTCCACCTCTTTTAATAAAATGGGGGTACTGCAATGAAAACTGAAGATCGAGCTCGCAATCGAACACCTGGAATACACACTCAACAATAACAGAAACATTACGTTAATAATTCATTATAAGCCATTTCTTATACGTTAGTTTAATTAACAGTAGTATAGCTTTCGTACAGACATGATACAAAGCTGCCAAGCGATAGGGATGGACGCAAATTCAAAGTAGATAAGTCGTATTCTTCGTCTTCACCGTAGGCACAATTCAACATAGGTGTCGGTCGATCCGATAGCTTCGGTTTACTTTATTTAAATAGCTGGATCATCTTTGTCATAGACTTTGTGGGTAGGCAAACTTTTACAAGTCATCACCATCCAAGTCGCCATGCCATCGTTTAGATTGACGTCAATAGATTTTTTTTCTCTGTTAACATCCGAAACGTAATGATACCGCCTCCAAGATCTTGGAGTGGTGATATCGTTACCTTCTAGTCGAATAGCTAGCCTGTGATCATACGTACCTAGATATGAGGACAGATATAAAGACTACCTGGCCAAAATAAAAGTACGTAATTCACAAAAAATAGTAGTATATAAATAATCGCCTACACGCTCCTCTGTAGAACAGTATTCTAATATCAGACAATAGTATGTTGCATGTTGACATAACTGTTTTCGGACGTTAAAAGCCCCTCGAACCTTGTCGTTCCTGTCGACTGAGAAGTTTGATTTGTGACCCTATTCTAAAAATCATAGATTCTTTTCGGTGTAGGTATTAGAAGAGGGATAACCATTTGCGAGAAGGAGTAGTCATCTTTTAAGCCGCTACGTACCGTGTTTAGCGGGACAGAGCCGTGTTTGTTACCTTTGATTCAGCTCCGACGCAGAAGATTGTCCGTACAATAAATCGCTACTAACGGATACTAATTTTCAAGCGGGCGTGCAGTTAGATCATGGCATTATTAGAGCACAGATGGCATTATTAGATCGATGTAAGTAGACGAAATGTGGAAAATTCTAAAGAGATTTGCTGTTTTTTCCTTTACTATATAATTGGTGCATGGTTGCATAACAGAGATAGTAACGCTGGCTTGACCGAGAACCCCTGCTAGTGTATTTATCGCTATGGGAAAATGTAGCGATTAAAGGGTCAACTCTTCTTACAAATTTGGCAGGCGGTTGTGTAAGGGTTTCGCACCGACGCCAGCGCTCAAACGCAGGTCGAAGGTCGTTGTAAGTCGTGTAGCAAGCGACTCTAGTAGTAAACAAAGCTGCAAGCGAACAGAAGTACGCTTGACTCCGGTGGACGATCTCCGACTAGGCAAAAAGAATGCGCTAGCGCCGAGCTTCTAGAGATCGCCTCTTGTGTACGCACATAATTATATATAGTACTACTACGGTAAACGACGGTATAAAAGTTGACCACAATTTACCATAATACGATGTGGTAAACAGCAATGATCGTCAACTCGCCGCGACACCTTGACGGCGTAAGAACGCTGGACCGCCGCAGAGGCAGAACGGCGCTAAAGAGGAAACACCGTGCTCTTTTTGTTTAAGATCAAAAGTTGCTGGTTCAGCGCCTATTACGAGCGCAACGGTGATGCGGCCATTAACCTCGTCCGTCCCCCTAGGTCATTTCGGCATCAGTCACCATCATCGTAACCGTTTGTGTCACCATCGGTATAACCCTAACAGAATAGTTTCTAAACGCCGAAGAGTCGCGCTGTGCTCGCTAGCCCCTGGGCAGCTGAAAGTGCGGCGCGAAGCAAAACGCCGAAAGAAAAATGCCCCATGGCAGAATCACGTTTACATAAGCAGTGGAATACAGATATTGCATTGCAAGCGAACAGCCAGGCAGAACCACGGGCACAGAGCACGTCTAGATGACTAGTTTACTGTATACTACATCACCGTATTATTGAAACTAATGAACGTCACTGCGTCGCCTTTCGAGAGGGTGTCGATTGTTTGCGAGAATTATTACAGCTCAATCATATGGGAACTTTAAGCGCCGGTCCCTTGTCGTAATTGTTACGTCACGGGTGCGAGCTAGACAGCGCAAGATCGAATTATATGGGCTAGATTTACTAAAAGGCCCAACGGCCATCTAAGCGAGCACTTTCCTGCGACAGCGTACTATCGTCATACAGTACAATATACTAGCGGCAACAGTGCTTTCGAAACGTGATTAGACCTGTCTACGGCATTGTCTATCTGTACGCAATGTAGCTAAGATGCCCGCTGGTTTCTGCAAAGAAAAGCGGTTAGTTTGCCGCGAACAGATTTGTTAATCAGGCGGCTTCGTTGAAATGTTGTAGCCATTGGTTAGAAGTAAGTGATCTTAAGGTACAGGAAAGGGCTAATTATCATAAGAGAGTATTGCGCAGTAGGACATTGCACCTATGTTTATGATGCAGAAAAATTGAACTGCTAATAACATTCGAAGGCATATACCTAGCGCATCATCAAGAAAGCATAAAACGACATTGTCCTTCTTCAGCTTTCTAGGCGACTGTCCTGCAATTACACGACCATTTCACTTTTGCAACATTTCTGCTTAGTAGCCGGCATCGCTGTTTAGACCGTAGCTTTTAGCTGGTCGGGACGCGTCACCGGGCGCGACGCATTGTTGACACACACACACACACTCAAAATTTTAAAAAAAAAAACTGAGATAATACGCAATTTTCGAAGAGAGATCACTCTTCGAGGTTCTTTTCTCTAGTGATAACCGCTGAAGTTTTGATCTTTGCAACTGATAGACAGCGGCAAGACAAGCATCGGTGTTCCGAAATGATGCCCACTATTTACCCACGCGTTACTCTATTTTTTCTATTATAGACGCTGTAAGATATTTGAGCACCACGCTTCTATTTGTGTTCTGTGTAACTTCTGTAGCAAGTGATTGTCCTCTAGCATCTTGTCTGTGACCAGAAACATGCGATAGATGCTTCACTTTTATGGTGCCGGTGTTAGTATTCGTGTCCACGTTCTTCGCTCCTGAATGAGACAGGCATTGTACGAGCTGTCGTGACAGGCAACATTAACGTGGTGCTGCTGGAACCCGTGGTAGCCAACCGCTTTGCATATTCTACGCAGTAAAACGCAGGCCAACGTACACACGATGGTAAAACCAGGCTCGAGTTTTGCCGATAATGTAGGCCATGTACGGGCTAATGATCGTGTGATTTCAGTTTTGTTATGACTTTCTCTAAGCGGCAGCTGGCGCTAGTCGAACAACAGCTTTTGGTAGCCTTTGTCAGCAGGAGGAGGCCTGCAGAACGCCCCGTAGCCAGTCAATCAATAATAACCATCGAAGTCAGAAGTTCGTCAATCAGTCAATGACGCTTTGATTGACTTAAAAACGAGCTCTAGGGAATTAAAAGCAGCTGAAACGCTATGTGCCGTTCTAGCTTTTGCTTCGTTTTTCGTCTATTTCCCTTTTGTGTCGTGTTTTTTTCATACTTTTGGATGTTTATGCGAAAGTCTGTACCCCGTATTGTGTTCTACCTGCGCAACAAATAGCAGTGATATTGTATTGAACGTATGATGATATCCTACAATCACCACTTCTACGAATGATACAACGGCTGCAACATAATCAGCAATTTGCTTTCATTAATGTACCGGTCGATGATTGTTGTTTTACCGTAATAGTCTCTTATCACTATCACTATCATCGTAGTTTTAGCTTGGATTCAATTTCGTCTTCTGGCGCATTGCGCCGACCCTTTGTTACAGTTTACTCGTGAAACAATTACTGATATAGCGTACATGCTATAAAAAACACAACCAATGGAGTTTGAACGAAAGAAGTCCAGAGGGTCAGGGTGCGAACAATTTATAACTTCCAAATGTTTTAGACTTAGCGGTATTCCTCATTTACGGAGCCGTACAAAGGCTTCTAGTCAGGCTACAACACAACCGGGATTACTACAATGAGCTAGTTAGGACAATGTGTAGCTTTGGTAGTGCAATAAGCAAACAGAACTTTTTTTAGAAATGTCGGCTTCTGTCCTGATCGACCTATTTAATAGGCGACTAATTTTGCCTGTAGAACAAGGTACAAGTGGAAGAAATTGTTTTCTACGTCATGTACACAGTTTGAGTACAGAGTGCTATCAAGCGTTGTTCAAACAAAAACACTAATCTTTTTCCTATCCTATTTTATATCGTTAATAAGCTTCGGTACAAACACATGCAACGCTGACTCGAGCAGCGCCTCCTAGAGCGATGTGCTCAAAGCTACTAGTTCTCAATGAGAGCGAAGATTACACGATTTTTAAGCATACGATTTGTTTGTAGGATCAAAAGAGCAGTGGACCTATAACGTATGTATGCCTTTGTTATTTACTTACTATAATATAATATTCACAGCCTATGCCTATACTATAATAAATGCTTTCGATTGATTCAGGGGGCTAACTGAGGGGGCTTCGTCAACGGGGGCGAGTGATTTATGTAAGCGCTCGATTTTACAACTACTGCTATACGTGTTATATATAAGAGCACGCAACAACGAATCGATGAAGCGAAATCACTCATTAACTCAAGAAACTGACGACACCATATTAAAAGCATAAAAATTTGTAGTTGAGATACAGGAAAGTAGTTGCCGGTCGCCATTGACCCTTTGAGAGTGTTTTATATATATATATATATATATATATATATATATATATATATATATATATATGTTGTTTGAAAAGCCGTGTGAATAAGTGAACCACCACTAGCCTGCTATAATATACGCTAGATATAAAATCTGTCCGAAACATCTATATAGGAGCAAAAGCCAAAATGTCCACTTATCTTTATACTATTAAGTGTTCTGAAATTATTCCCAGATAAACTGGACAATTAGCAATAAATTCGTTCGTAGCTGAAATACGTCACGTATGGCTGAAATAATTTATAATAAATTATACAAAATCTACAGAGGTATGTAATAAAGTTCAAAGATGTTTTTATCTTATTAATTATACAAGTCAAAAAGAACGCGCTCGTAATAAATGACGCAAATGGTTTTGCTATGACATATATCTGCTCTCACGAGCATAATTCTCTTACCTTTTTTTGTTACTTTCAGACCACACATGTAAAAACAGATACTAACAGAAAGAGTCAATCTAATTTCGTACAGGCATGCAGGATTATCAGCCATGGTCGGAGGCCGCAAACGAAGAGTTACAATTATGCCTGTATGACGAGTACACGTAAACAATCATGTACCTTACTACCTTTTACAATTACCTGCACCGCACAAAAACAATCATCAATATGAGACGACATTGTATTTACCATAAGTGAAGTTCATCATAATCAAAGGGATCTATATGCGAAGAGTCATATGATCGTAAATGAAATGTATGCAATGCATGAGAGAGCTCATACAATACGTGCCCGATATTTTAGATAGGCCCCCCAGCCTAATAGCTATGACACGGATCACAAAAGATGTTATCCTAACAAATAAAAAGCATAAATAAAAGCAAGTAACTATTCTCAGGGTCCACCTCGTAAGAGGCGCATTGAAAAAGGGGACGCGATATCCTCGAACTAATGCTCTTTTGTCAGATCCGTTTTCAGCATCAATCTTAGCGTGCCGTTAGTCCTATGGGAACGAATATCTGACCGAAGGAAAATGAAGCGATCAGGAAGGAGATAATACGTAGCGCCAGCAGCAGCCTATGGCAGCAGCGAACAAGGTAAGGCCAGCGTTTGGCAACTGATCAAAGCCCGGCAAAGCTGAACAAGTCTGCCACACGCCGACGGCAGTGACATCGAAATCAAACCAGCGCCATAGCCAGTGGTACCTAGAACATCTATAGTTTTCACCAAATAAAACCGAATTATTTATAAAACTAATTACGTAGACGAATGTCTGCACTACCGCGAATATTTGGAAACTGGAAACATTTGTTCTTTGTAGTAATAGGAATTAGGTAGCAGCTGGTTCCTGCTTAGATTGAAAGCGTTTCTTTAAAGTGCATCACCGCTTGTCTTTCGTATGACAATAATTAATATTAATTGTAACCTCGTGTTAAGTAAAAGGAAAAATTCATCAAAATAGCTGTGAGAATTAGGTTTCTATGTAAATCTTCTTTATAGAAGCTCGCTCTGACGCCAGATAACTACCAGGCTCCAACAATCATCTTGTAATAGTATTGATTCAAGCTGAAAGGCATTTTAGGTGATGCGTAATGAAATCCAAACCGTATATTGTAAGAAGTACCTAATAACAGCGGCTAGTGTCAGAGGCTAAAGAAGGGCGAACGGAAGCAACAACGCAGTGCCGTCCTTAATGACACGTCTCCCTAGCGGACGCTTTGAGATTGCATGGAAAGAAATGAAGAATGCATTTATCGATAGCCGTAACAATTTATTCCTGTATACGCTAAAAGTAAAAGCCGACACCTTGAAGCCGTTGCTGATTGCGATAATTAATAATAATAATAATAATGATACCAACGTTCATCACCGCTTTCACAACAAAAATAGCGCTTTTTGCCGTCAACTTCCTTTACAGCTGAGACTGTACAGGTATTTATTGATTGATCTTCAATCTATTGACCATTAAAAGCCGATTGGATAAGTGAATCAACCCAATTGTTTACTGCACTTATCCTAATGAACTCTCTGAATAGCGTGACGACGTTCTTAGGTCACTAACTTCCATCGTCTCATAATCAGACCATATTCGTTCTTTCGTTTTTTTTTTCTTATGGATCCTTACTCTACTTACTATGGAAAATTATTCTACTTAGTAATAATCAACAAGTTTTAATTTTGTAATTTTTGCGAAGTTGCTTAGAGAGTTCCATGACCCCCCCCCCCCCCAACCCCCCATTTTCTATGTGAGTAAGGGCCATTATTTGTTTGTCATGATTAAACAACTTTTGCTCATTATCATAGCGTATGATTGAGTACTAACCTTGTGTGGATCCTCCGGGTAGTTATTAAGAACGTAGGGGATATCTGAGGAGCGCGTGGGGGCTCGTTTCGATGACTGCATTTTGACAGCTATGGTAAACGATGAGACACCATCGCCGCCTTCTAATGGCCTATACAGACGTACCCGAGTTAAACTCAGGCTACAAAGCCTGCAATCAAAACATTACACAATTAATGTTTTTAAATTATGCCCCAATGCTACAATCAACATTCGGCGATATACATTCTCTACAAGACGATGTAAGACGGCATATAACAAATCGAGAAAATGCCACCGGAAGGATTTGCCTCTTTATTTCGTTATTTGTTTTTTATAAGCTGAAATGTATGCCTGTGGCTTAATAGGTGTCAGCGCCAGTCTTCGCCGTTACGTCTAGACTGATTACGTATTCGTTCAAATTGTATTAGGTTTGTACCTCTTTCTGTCCCACTGTTCACTTTTAGCTTGGAAACACCTTTGAATCTTAATTAGAGCCCCCGACTCTTTCCGTATAAAAAATCCCTGTAAAGGAAATAGCAGACATTTGCTTTAAGCTAGAATTATGAGTACGCCTTCTCCTATCAGGCACACAATAGCAAAAAAAAAAAATACTGCAACCATTACACTCCTTGCGATAGGATATTTATATATATTGTGCAGCTGAAGATTTTGTAAAGAAGCTCTCTATAAGCATTTACGCAATTCAATGATAAGCTTTTGTTATCATCATCAAAAAAAAAAAATGCGAACTACAACTGAAGGCGACGATCTTTGTCTTGAAGCTCACAGAGAATGGATCTATTGCCTTTCCCGCACTGGCAAACGGTAAAATAATCATTGTCTTTCACTGAATGTCCTAAGCAGAAACTTCACGGCACCATCGTTCTGAACCTACACTAATTATTGGTCATTTAGCGGTAAAAGGCCCTTCGTCGTTCTAGGCCGCGGTACGGTTGCTCGCCGGGCTCAAACAGCGACGTAAACACTACTCACGATAGGTAGACCTGCCTTTCTATTCAACGTTCATAGTAGCATAGTATGTGCCTGTGGTTGTATTTTCGCTTCCTTAGCCTACCCAACAATTCAAAAGGGAGTAAAGATTCATCATCAAAAACGTTATTCTTTGATTATTTATGTAAGAACGGTCAGCATTTAATCATTATAGGAATGACATAGCAAATATAGTTTTAATTTCATACGCAGTACATAAGGAAACATTGTATAGTATCCAAAAGATATAGATACAAAAAGAGAGAAGAAAATAATAGGGAATGATATATACATAAAGTTTACTTAGTAGACTTTACTTAATATCGTAATCTTACTTGCTTAATATCGACTAAAAGGTTTAATAATTTAAAAGACGTTCTCAGGTGGGGGAAGGTTTTGCCGTTGCTGGCTGTTATTTGTGGTTGGGGGCATCTCTAGTTGGAAAAAAGGACATCCTACAAGACTAGATTATTAGATATGAATGAAAAAAAGCATTGTAGTTGGCCGCGTGGACCCATTACACCCGGTAATCGAGTCTACAGGACGCACTTCTCGCGTAAGACCAACTAGTTTCGGTAAAGAGCACTTTTATCGTCTACTGTCACCATACGTTACCATAGACGTTACATTACTACTAAAGCAGATCTAGTCAAGCTCAGATATCTACAGTTTTCTACCTAAAATTAGAGCAGGCCGTGTGTTAATCGCAATTGTGAGCATGAATGACGTACTTAGTCAGGCGCAGCTTGGCATACAGACGGGACGTACTTTGTGTTCATAACCATTCATCCAGAAACCTGTGGTAATAGATTTATCCTGATTCTTATTACGATATCTGTTCCACAATGAATTTTTCCACGTACGCTCAGTCATCCACCCTGTGACACAGCAATGAAAAATGATCTTCAATTGATAGTATACCGTCGCCAATGGCCATTTGTCTACATAATTCAGTTTAATGAAAGCAAACCCCAAGCGAAGGATTAGCTGTAGGCCCTATGCATATACGAACGAACACGGCTTAGGATGCGAGTGAATCGGTGTTACAGATCCACATGGGCAGCTCGAATATGTCACCGAGAAACTGGGAGAGCTGACCAGAAGATATCTTCCGTTGTTTTGTTGCAGTAGAGCAGAGACACAGGATGTGCATCGAAATTGTGGTTGTCCTGTGATACACGGATAAGGGTTTTGGCTGTTTTTAGTCGGGCATGACATAAAATGTACGGTGTATGACAATATGATTTATCAAAGCTGAACAGAGCATTTGTACATCGTATATCATTCGTTATTGATGAGCTGGCGCGATGGGTTCTCCCTGACGCACTGCTTTGTGAGCTTCTAGTGAGCTAGCTACGTAGCTTACTAGCATAACCGACGGACGGCCATGTAAGTTTGAATTCTAGCAATTGGCAACCATAGCTACACAGAAATGTTGCGGTGAATTCTTGCTTTATTTAAAAGAAAAACAGTACCTTCGTACTTGTATGTGTAAGCAAAAACATGAACATCTACAGTTGATAGAAGGCACTCAATGGGCCTTGTTGCAGATTTTACTGTGTACACGGACTTGTATAAACATAGCGAATGGTTAGGTACAGTGGGCGGTTAAGCGCATTAATAGACAGGATAAGAAAAAGGATAACGGCCTAAATATCTGGCGAAAACTTGTTGTGGACGTTATTAAAAGATCATTACAAATGAAACAGATGTAGTGCGTGCTTTTTTGTACGTTCATTACGTAGATGTATAGCATGTGTTGCACTATTATCAATGGTTTCATCCATCGTTTCAGGGTCCTAGCTGCTGGCATATGACTCTAACTTGTTGACGTAAGGTTCTTCATCAGTTTCGCTCATGTTTACTTGGTCGTGTTAACTCGGCGAGTTGCACCGATGCTTAGATTAAACTTTTGTCTTTCCGTCCGAACAAAAAAAGAAGACAAAAGTGCGCTGATCCGCCACGATCTGACCAGAAGCGTATTGGAAAAGCTTAATTTTGATACGCGCTCACTACGTGAGCGTCTCCGCATGGCCGGGATTAAATAACCGCTTTTTGCTTATACGAACAACCGTAGCGATACTGTGACAAAAAAAAATTAATTTCGGTACGCGGGTGTAACGCGACGCAACTGGCAAGGGCTTAAGTCGTGTGCGGTCTCTTTTTCTGCGCTGTACTCTAATAAGTATTAAGTTATTACATTTTGACGGGAGTACGTTTTTTTCACTTACATCAGAAAGTGTCTGGGCCGGAAAAATCGAAAGACCTAGATATGGCTTTTACACGATCACAGTTTGCCCACGCGCAGAAAACGCGCTTTGAAGAAATCAGCTTGTGCAGTTTAAGAACTACGTATATTTCGATCGGTAGAGATAGTGTGCGTAAATGTGTGACAAGGTCTAGCTGTTGATGATTTTCTACATACATGCAGCAGCTCGCTAGTGGTCAAGCAGATCTTCTCGTTAAAAGCGTCACTGATTTATAGACGACGCCGCAATTGTAGTCGTATGAGTAACAGTACTAGCGGAACAATGGTCGTCTTAACGCACTGCTCATTCGTTCCGTAAGTAAACGATCTACCATAGCGTATTGAGGACGGAAGACCTTCCTTTGCAATGATTCGGCACCATTGCTGGAGGTCATTGCGCTCGTGCTTTTTCTGATACGAGTAAACGCGACGTTGTATACATACAGAGATAAACAAACGGCTAGCCATAAACAACCGTAATCAGCTGGCTAAAGCTTAAAAGATTAATGATAAGCGCACATTGATTACATATAGCGCATAGCTAGAATTCAATAGCCGAAACACTTCTTCCTCGGAGAAACGAAGATGCATTTACTAGAAGCCAACAGGAAGCCGCAAAAATCTACTCGGTAAAAAAGCAAATCAGGAAGAACAACCAGTTCCTATATGCCATTAATCTCGTCGCCGGTCGTGAATGATCGCTGACTGATTTCCGTTGGTTTTAATCTATGTGTACTTTGCGGCCTCCTTTGACCAAACAAAGACTATGCATCGTGACACTGGCGAAGGGCTACAGTCAAGTATTTTATAGGTAATATCTGAAGATAGGCTTGAAGTAGTTGAGCTTTTGCATCATCGCTCAACGTATTAAGCTCGAAGTGTGATTCAGCTGGCGGAAATAGATCATAAATGAACAATCAGGTATAGTATACAACCCCAGATAAACCGTTTCTACAGTATTTGAGTCGACGCGATTATTCTGACTTGGACGAACCAAGATAAGTTTGTTTCTTTGGGTTTATCGTTCGGGATCAATATACTTTACGGTGGTATGACAAAGGTGAAAATGTGAACATTTTCCACTTACCCAACCAGCTGATACACTCATTTATTCAATATGTGTTTACTTCTGTGAAAGGGGTTACATAACTACAATTGGCCTTCTACAAACAAGCCAGATGTCCGATAAGAATAGCAACGTAGCAGTGAGCAGCAATTAGCAACTATCTTTGAGAAAGCAGTAAATGAAAAGTGATCCAAGAGACCCACTTGCTACAGATTTGTTAGCAAGTTCCGCTTGGTAATATGCTCACATTTCGAGCACCACTTACGGATTACCATTTCGTTTACGGAGCGACGACAACGTAGACAGCCTTTGAAAAACGTACCTAATGAGCGCTCCTGTGATATACGTACTAAGATGATATTCCGAACAATCCTGCAGTGACATTTGATGCGTCTCCAAGGGAGTAGCAAAGTCTCGGACTTGCACATGCAGAAGAGCCAGACAGACTGCCTGAAGTTAGTTAGTCTAACTTAAGTAATGCATAGTAGTACCTTTATAAATATATTCACTTATAACAATTTGCGCGTTCGTTATGTGATTTAGCTAGCACGCGCACTTTTGCTTTGAACCGCAAATTTGGCAAAAATGACAAATCATTCCGAGAATGTTGCAATATTGCACACCCTACAGTGTTTTGCCCAAATTTGTGCGCGAACGACTGTCGGTTACATGCCGCCTCCCCCTCTCTCTCTCTCTCTCTCTCTCTCTCTCTCGTATGTTTATATGACCGCATTAATTTTTTTACCAGACTCGACGGTAGAGGCAAATGCCTATTCAGTCAGCCGATTGAAATTATTCGAGCGTGCAGAGCGTATAATATGATCCTTGTCCTGCCTTAGATCGGTCATGCCTGCGAATGTTTTACATCTAGGATAAAAGCATGGCGGTGGAGTGACCTAAGCTCGGAAGGACGTAACGTGTCAACGCGAAAAGATATGTAGAAGGCTAAATTGTTTGCTCAGTGTCCAAATACGTCGGGGCGACGGCGTGCCATATTCGTGTTATGTAAACAGTCATTCTTGACTAGATTAGATTAATTACCAATAAACTATAATGGTTCTATTGTACAAAGTAAATACTGCCCCAAATCAAACGAAATACAACAGATACTCTTAAAGTGACTGAACACGCGCATAATTAATGCTTACAAAACCGTCAAAATGCGACATTATGAACCGCAGTAAAGCTGGTAATTAAAACACTAAAAATACGTACGCATTTAAAGATGACGCACATATAGAAAATACTATGTGGTCGTTTAAAATTACACTCATAATCACCTGACACTTTGACGGCAATCGGCAATACGCTTTTTACGGGAAGATAAAATATTTGGTGATTATGTGTTGGAAATAACGTCGAGTCAAGTAGCGAGATCCTTTGCTTTGTTATAACACAAACGTGCAGTCACGCAGTTAGCAAGGATTTTGAATTGGACAGAGAGAAATGGCATTGATGAGCCGAGCCTCGGAAATTTTAATTTCTTTAAGTAGAAACCGACGTCACAGACGCGAATCACTCTCGGAGTCAGTAATGTGCACACCGAGAGGTGTCTTCTTATATAGAAGTGTTGTACTATTCGTTTGAATTCTGTTATTTGTTACAAAAGCTGGAGCAAATTCATTGTTGCAGGGGTTGAATTATAGCTAGACATAGCCTTCATTGCTACTTGCGTCTCCAATGCTGCTTCTGCTTAATTTCGAGGTCTGAAAATCGGCACCCAATGCTTCTATCCATGAAGACGGTGTGGATTGATTTGCTTTTAGCACATACGTGCAGTAATGCATCACGCTAAATCTATCCAATAATTATATAAATTTATATTCAGTAAAAAGCAGAAGTGAAGAGAACTGCTGTTACGCACAGTAATCACATCAGTCGTACATGTAAAAATGCTATTAGATCGGACGGGGGCTAGATGAACGTGCGTGCATGCGTGCATATGCGTTTACATCATAATGACAAGATCAAATCAGATGAATGAGGGATTTCATATCAGCCTGAATACCCGAGGGAACATAGTGATATTTAAATGATAATAGTAATCGTAATAACTAATAAATGTCACACGACCGATGCAAGGCGCGGGCCAGCTACGAGGGGGTTTTGTCAGATGGGCTATAAAGAGATCGCTTGCTTTACTCACTCTATAAATGTCTATGTCTATTCTTGGTATAATATACGAGTACAACGATCGAGTGCAAGGATCTGGGCCACGCTTTGTTTAACTAAGGACAGACGTGAGAAGGCTTAGCTACACTTTGCAAATATCGATTTATGCATTATAACTTATATCGGCCAACTCGTGACAAATTTCTCCTCATGATATTATAGCATTGCTGGCTGCTGCTCTTTGCTGATGAAGAACTTATAACGACACACATGTAGTCGAAAATACAGTTTCGCAGTTAGCTAGGATGCGAACCTGCACAGCCGACGCGCATCCTACACAGATAGTTTGCCTTAAAGCGAACTGGTCTTTGATTCTGCAGCGTCAAACGATTTGCGCGTAAGTTGTGCATGCACCTCGCGACTTCGGTTCTGAGGACAATACTTGTTTCTTCCTGCTCTAGTTCCAGGGTTCGGCATTCGAATAAAAATATCCAAGACGGGACAATACAGCCCGTATTCCATTAGTTCGTGACACAATCATTTCTCGTTTTTTTTTTTTTGGCATAAATTCACGCTGAAGTAGTATAACGTTGACCGATTTGCCTGTTGTATTATTTTTCAAAAACGGCTATGGAGATAAAGAACGCTGGAGAATTCATAGTTATATGGCTACGTAATTAGCACAGCGTACCGATTTCCCGATGGCGATAGCCCTAGTCTGTCGAGCGACAAGAACATGGTGAGGAACACAGAGAAAAAGATGCCGCACGTAACAGCCAATGCCAGCAGCGATTACAGGGTGTATTTGAACTTTGCTAATAAAATCAATAAAGCCGAAAAATAATTGAGTGGGAAGGGTAACTAGCGTTTTCTCGATGTAGTTGCACCGTATTTGTTCACGTCGTCGCACACTCTTTCTTTCCAGGGATCTCCAAGGGAAACTTAACTATTGTAGGAAACAAACGTTTATAAATGGCTAGGATATTAAGGAGAGTTGCGAAAGCATTTTTCGATGGTTCAGTCGCGCTCAATCCTTCGATCCAGTAAGTGACTACTTTGCCAACGGACGTAAAAGAAGGATGGCTAGTAACTGAATATCAACGAATGCCTAACTTATTATATTTAACAGTCACGGCACCCATGCAAAGTGTAAACTGCCTCCGTTTATTATTGTATCTTCGAAAAGTTCTCTCCACAGAGACGTAGTTCCAGAAACAGTCTGCGCCCAAACAAGGAACGATAGTATCGAAACACACGCTAAAGGGTCAAAAGCGGTCAAATCGATCGGGTTAAAGGAGACGTCGCAAGACTCGATTGGCGACAAGCTCTACTGTAAGCGTTCTAAGCATGCTTGTAGAAGCCGCAATTTACTAACTACGAATTGTCGTCTAAGGTACATAGTGTGTCTATCGAAGTTTTCAATTGGTGAGATTACGAAACATTGACAAAAAAAATTGCTATAGGTAGAGTGAAGTTTACCTGCAATCAACGGTGGAAAATAGGCCCATTGTGAACAAACGTGAAGTATGCACCGCCAGGTCACGTGGCGCTCTTCCGTTCAATGAAAGCCACCTATCCAGCAGATCGTGTCTTTGTTGTGTTGTATCCAAACTTCGATACCGACTATCGATTTCGATTTGTGCTTAGCTCAAACCAACAACGAGGCATCAGAATCATCGGCTAAGACGCTTGATCCTTGCTTAAGCGTGCACGACACACCTATCTGTCAAATACACAACGTCTAATACATATGACGATAGTGACCATTGTGACATGACTGAGGCCACAAACGATATTATAGATTTTTTGAACAAGAATAGGAAACAACGATTTCTAGGTTGTCGCTTCTTTCTTTTAACACATACATACGCCATCATAGTACGCCGCAGAACATGAAACACCGCATCATTTCGAAAAAAAAACAACCTTCCGATGTGTTCCACAAAGGTTACGCTAGGAAGATCATACGTATTCCTTTTTGTGCTCTACAAAATATTCCGTTTATCAGAAACGTTCGTTTTTTGAGGTCGTTATTGCGGCAACAGATAATGCGTTACCTTCTCTACTCTAGTTCGAGCCTTAGTTGTGCTCGCATCAAACAGCGTTCCGGTAGATCGTTTAGTAAACAGCAACTAGATCTGAACTCTGCCATTCAGGAATCTTGTCAGCACAGTATAAAGTGTCCATTGTACTACAGAGCATAATTGCTTTTGCTGTGGTATGTTGAATTTGACGATTAGAACGACTCTCAGTATCAACTGTCAGCTGCAGTCTGTTGGCCCCAAGGCCGATCAGCTAAAAACGTCTTTCATTAAACGAGTGGTGGTCAAATACGGAGTTTATGTCACGTTCATTGTGCCGATCTCTATCGTAGCTCGATTGTTTGCCGGTTAGTTAACATGCTCATGTGGAGAGGGCTTCTCTGGGATGAGGACGGCTGAGAGCAAGCACAGTGGGAAAGGGACTCTAGGTTTTAGAGAAAAAGGTCTTTACGCGCAAATTAGCTGCTGCATCGATGAAGGATTGTATCAGTCCGCCGTAATGACTATCTGCGCAGTCGTCGCAAAAAGCAAACTCATAATTTGTAAAGGTGCGTAAATTTTATTAGCTTCCCACGCAAGTGGCCAGCATGATGCATGCGCGTGGTACGTGAATGAAAAACGTACTCACGTAACAAACACTTAAGAAAGTGTTTGTTACATGAGTTTATTAAGAATTCAAAAAACTATTGCAAGAACAAACAAAGAGTCTAGCAACTTGATGGGGCCTACTTTGTGCTCAGCCAGTCTAAATTCAAACGCATTTATTCAACAATATTTTCTCGGAGATGTTTGCGTCACGGGATACAATACTATGCACAACGCCTGCACAACGTGGGAAAAAGGGATCTTAATTCCACATGATATTTTTTGAGACTTTACATAGTGGAAGCTAATGCAAGGTTCAACAAGAAAGGCATCGGTCTAGATAGTGCCTGCATCATGTACACCCTGGCATCATGCTGGATGGCACTAATTGATATACGTTTACATATGACGCTACTCTGTTAGTAACCTTTGAAAAACCGCGTCGTAATCATGGCGGGGAATAGCGAAGAAACGTTTTGTTATAAGCTGCTCTCCAACTAAGCTGCTAACCAAGGAGCTGAACAGCCGCTCAGTGTGCACGTGACCCAACCGGAACAACATGGGCTCCGAAAAGAACGTTTTGCAGAATCGACATGCAAAATCCTGATGGCTGACGTGAAGGAAACACTGGCCTCATTGCTTAATCCTTTATATACAATATTCTTCAACTTCAAGCCAACCTCAGACTTGGCGTCCAGACTTATGCTCACGCTGGCAGAGGTGGATGTCCTTACGAATGTGATCAATTTTCTCGCGGCTAAAGGAAAACAGAATAACTATTTACAACATGGGCTTCCAATCAAGGCTTACAACCTTCGTCCCTCTTACAGATATCTGGCCTGGCTCAGGGGAACAACCAAGCCCACTTTTATTCTCCATTTTGCTGAGAGGCCTTTCTGATCAAATAAAGGGGCCGAGGAAATCAGTTGAAGTCATCTTGTATATAGACGACTTAGTGATATACCGGTCGTAAGTTCCAGATGCAGCAAGCTCTATCCCGCGGCGATACGTATTTGGGACAGACTGTAAACCTGACCTAGATGGAGACGATAAGTTTAGAAGGGGAGGCAGGACAGGAGAGAGAGCTTGCACTCCTACAGCTTGCCTATATAAATCAGTTCCCGTACTTGAGGGTGCTCTTTCTCGCGAGCAGAAAAGGCTTCCCTGCGCACGTCACCGAAAGATGCAAGAAGGCATTGTTAGCCACCTGAGCGATTAGGTCGGTTCACCAGTTGGCCTTAGCGACCGCTCTCAGCTTGTTCGACCTCGAAGTACTCCGACCGCAACGTATGAGATACACGTCATTTCGGAAGATCTTACAGAAAACAATCTCGAACAAACCAATCACATCAAGTCAAAGGAGCATCAGGACCACACATTAATTCTAACTTGCCTTGCGCGTTTCTTAGTCGAGTCGCCACCGCTATCCGAAGTCCTATGGTGTCGCTGAACGCTTAATAACGGAGGCCTTTAAGACAAATCTTAGCAACTGGGAGCAAACATTCACGGAGATTGACCGGGATTTTTTGTTTCGGCTACGACGAAAAACAAGGAGTAGAAAGGGACGAATCCGATAAACGGACATGTCGTTATTCTCTTTGTTCTGCATGGATTCCACGAAAACCGAATTCCCACGAACCTAACGATACATGCAAATGCCTCAAAGACGGAGGAAATCGTGATAAATATAGTATCGCCTATTCCCCGCTGGTACCATTCTTAGGACATCCGGCAAATCTCTCTAATTAGTTCCACAAACTCAACAAAAAATTGTATAACTCATATGAACCAAAGTGTTTTAAATGGCCCTATATGGTTTTTCTGACATCAGGGTATCGTGTTGTTCACCTATATTTATGAAGTTCCTAACTACGACCAATAAAAATGAAGGTGAGCATTGTTTATTGAATCATTTTACTACATTTGCCTGTTGTGATACAAAAGCAGTTCATGGTGAAGGTTGTGATTTGAGCTTAACAAAGCCATAAAATTTTCCGTCGCTCCTTTAAATTCAAGTTCGAACATACGATATTGGAAAAAGGATAACTGACACCCCTATGAAACAGTCTTTAATAGCGATATCGAGTCATTTCATAGGTTTACTTGGACATACGTAATAGTTTAATAGGTTAATACTTGAACAGTATGCACCAGGCCGCCCCACATTGAAGCCTATCTTACACACAGTAAACGGTTACCTTGCTTTAATGGCTGCAAGGAACGCAGTTCAATGGCTTCCAGGGGTCGATTTGTCACCGACTATGACAAAACCCAAAGCCTATTTGCGCCAGTAAAAAGGCACGAAACGAACGACATGGTCAAATCCGAGCCCGACATTGAACATACTGTATACAATCAAACAGAAAATACGAATGGTGCTCAACATGACGTTCACCTAATGTAGTGAACGACATTTAAGGTACAAATAAATGCGCACGCAGAGCCAATAATGAGCGTTGCTTCTTTTCACCGTACTCCTGTATATCGACTGAACTCAGTGATTCAGGGTTTTTCGAATACTTTTGAATGTATTAATTTTTTTGGGTAGACGTGAGCTATGATTGTTGAAACAAACTGTGATAATATTTTTGTGCAGTCATACAGCTTAACTGCACCGTTGTTTTACTGACGTAACGTCTTGTACCATACTTGAGCTGTATCAAACAATGACATCCTATACGTAATAGTGTCTAAAACTGCAAGGATAATAAGCATAAGTTACAGGTACAATATGACTATAAAGTACAATAGCCTACAATACGTTTTATATATTTGAGCATATCGTGTTGTATCGAAGAATATGGTAAACGCTACGTTCAAGTGTGAGAATCGCGACCCTGAATTTAAATGACCTTCCACGACATGAACTGGAACCGACCCATTTGGAGGTGCCCAGATATTAGTAGCTAAATTTGACGTGCACATCTAAAAGTGCCAAACTTGTTCACTTGGGTTAAATTAACAATATAAAAAAAATGGACAAGTAGGTACCCGCATGACTTGAATGAGGACGAAAGACGTAGACACGTCTGCTTCTCTTCGTTGCAACTGTAACCCATTATTGAACGAATTATGACTTGTGATAAAATATGGACACTGTACAATGATCGCAGGTGGTCACATCAATGGATGTAACCGAATCGACAGAACATCACCTTAAACTGAATGTATATATGTCAAAGCTCATGATATCTATTTGGTGGTCCAATGCAGGTGCTATCTGCTATATTCAATGTGCCTAGTTCATTGATTACTGCTAAACTATACTTGTAATATTTAGAGGAGATGATGAAAACACTACGCAAGAATTATGAATGAAGGTAAACAACTTGTATTGCACGGCAGCGCTCAACCTCTCACCGTAAGAATTATGCTAGGTAAAATACAAGAGTTACAATTAGAAGCCCTATGCCGTTCTTGCTTGTATACAATCATTGTAGACGTTACTTGTATACAGTCATTTATTTTTTAATTCGAGAACTTCTCAATAGCAAAATTGCTCAGATCTAAACACGATGCAGAAATTGTCTTTTGAGACATCAAAAGTGTCGGGGCGCTTAATTTCTACAGCAGTGAAAGAAATAAAAAAAAAGCGGAAACATGATATATAAAAACGACACATACTTCGATTGCGAGTAAAAATAATTATCTGTGGTAAAAAAAAAATCGGAAAGCTTGAGTGTAATGTCACGATTTATTAAACGATATAAGTCAGTATAGTTAGAAAAAAAGCGTTTTTGTTGATGGATAACCGCCAGTTTGATGAGGTAGAGCGTAAAGTATTACATGAAAATTCGATATCTTTGATATTTGGTTTGCTTTTCTCAGGTCGTACATTAGACGTATATAATTTAATATTTGTATCGTATGTTCGAAGTGGCCTGGTGCACGCTGTTTATTATAATATCTTAAGTTCATCATTATGAATAGTATACAGTACTCTTATACAGCTCTATAATATATAAGGAACAAAGCATACACTTTTGTTATCGGTAAGCTATGATTACATATGATATATAATTATATATCATAGCTTGCTGATATATATAACCCAACAAGTGTAAATACGTGGCTTTTTCTGTTTATTTCTATTTTATTTTGGCTTATTCTAGTATACTGCGTAAAAACCGATTCATGTTACGGATAAAAAAACCGTCCACAAAACGTTAACTTTGACTATCAATAGATTCCGAATTTTCACTATTTTTTTTGCGTATTTTTCAGTACCTTTTGTTCAAGATTTTCCAAAATAATACCTCGAAAAAAAATCGATTTACATGTTCCACTCAGCCTCGAAGCTGCGGGGTCCTCGGTATTATACTATGTTAATCAGCCTTCCTTTACTCCTTCTCTACTCACGCCCTCGCTCTCAGTGGTCCCCTTTAAATCCGCGCGAATCCTGGTACAAGAAACCTTGCCATCTCGTCCCGTACAGTTGTTTTTAGCGTATATCTACAGTCCGATCTACTCTAAAACTAGTCAACGAAAAAACGCTACCGTCAATTCTTCAAAAAGGACAATACGCGTCTGCAGTGGTCGTAATGTCAGGTACATTCTGTCTACTGAATTCTTGCGATTTCGGCGCGCTGTCTCATTGTCTGTGGAAATTTTAAACGTTGTAGGCATTTGCTTCAGTCGTCATCAGTTTGCTGCTACCTGGCTGTACTCCTAATAATATGAAAAAAATATTCGTCGTTCCCTATAACCAACGATGTTACAACACATGACTCAATAAGACGCTGCATTCAACATCTAAATCGGTAGAGGACTATGCAAGACATTTCATAACACTGAATCCGAGGATTACATGTACGTTGGTTACTTGTGGCATCTAATACTGCGGCATCGTTTATGCTTGCGGTTGGACGATGCCAAACTGGGCTCGTCGAGCCTTCCCGATTGGTATATGGCTTCCCAGAATACACACTGTGAAAGCCTTCCGTGTTGCACGCTCTTTGTAGGAAAACATTGCATCGCATAGTGTCTCTTATTTTCCCTCGGAACCTCTAAGAAGATATTTTCTTCGAGGATATGAGAAAAACAAAGGACAATATTGTTCCAGCCCTTCGCCGATTCTTCGTTATTTCCACCATCCTTCCAACTCTGCCATGGCACCTAAGGTACTCTACCCTATTTCACTATACATGTACATGGCAAACGCTTCTTAGCTATTCCCCGTTCAACAGTTCTTTTCTTCATACATACGTTCTCCGAATCTTCATTACCGTCGCAGCCGATAAGTCGCGGTTTCTCATGATCTATTCAATTCTTCACTGCTGTGTTGCTATCCCCCGGGTGGATCGCGTAATTTCTATGGTCTGTGCAACGCACCAGTGCCTCGTTCACTACCCGCTAAAACAATAAGTAGTATTTAGCAGATTCCTGCTAGCCACCAACTACTTCTTTTTATTACTAGTTTTTGTTTACTTTTTTTAGTAAGCTATTAGTATTCTTGGACACGGCAACAAATCCAGGATAATTCAAGGAAATCCGAGAACAACGAATTCGTGTTTATTCTCCGAGTGAATCATTACTACCGTCGTCGTGGCCACCGCTGGTCATATTAGCTTCAAAGTCGAGAGTCAGAAAAAGGAACGAGTAAACTAAACACTCCTACTTAATCAATTTAGAAGCATATTTACTGACGCGGAGAGAGTGAGGCACGGGCGGGAGGAGAAAGAAGGCGCATTATGCTTATGAAAGCTGACTAATTAACAAACAATCTCTAGAAAATCGCTTAAAATATGGATATGCGGCAAATAATACGGTACGTACAACCTACAGGACTACCTGCGCGGCCGTCCCCACCGCGACCACCGTCAGCGACCGCTTACAAGACCGCGGTTGACAGAAGTTTTGCGAAAACGCTTACGCCACTTCAACATGTTGCCTTCGACCTGGATCTAGTTGCACAGCACGACACGTCAACAATAACACAGGCAACTGGAGTAGTTTCGTGTCCTATCGTTATCGATAAAGAACATTGTACTCAGCTCCCCGTTTTTGATATTTCACCCCGATCAAAGTACACTTCTTGAAGTTTTACTACATGGTTTGAGTCCGAACTGTTTGGATTTCAAAATTTTTTCCTCTTCGGGAACTTGTGTTTGCAACAAGTGCATATGTTTCTTGTTCCCCATTATAAGTTTGTTACGTCTCGCCTCTCTACGTATATTGCCGAATCTTCATGCGTAATTAACAGGAAACATGTGGCAGTGTTGTGGAAAGTGTGGAACATGTGGAAATACTGGCAGTGTTGATTGGAAGTAGTTTGCTTTTGCTGCTTAAGCGCACAGATGGTCTTAAAGGGGGCATAAAAGTGGTTAGTTATTTAGGGGCAAAAAGCAGGCCAACAAAAGGGGGGGAAGTGTACTCAGGAGCTAAATTGCAATTCGACATTACCTAAATTGTCATTTCACGTCATCTTGAAGAACGCCTTACTAATAGGACTATGTTATTCATATGCTATTCCTAGGAGAAACCATAGATGACGAGACGTAGAAGCTTCTATTACTATTATGTAAGTTTTTTTTTGGAGTGCGAATTATTGACTTTCTACCCGTTGGCACGCGTTATTAGAAATGGAGAAGCACTCTTAACCATCAAGTTTTTTATGCAACGGTAAAATAACACGTTTAGCCGCAGACCATTGTTATCCGGTTAAAATTAACGGAGCACTCCCCCCCCCCCCCCCCCCTACAAGACTCGAAACGATAGCATCAAGGGCGACCAACAAGCTGACAACCTACGGACTAACGACACTTCTTGCCGTTATTTTTGGCCGTTGGTAGCAGTAGAAAAAATATCGTAAAATATTCAATTATCTCGTCATTCACTCTTACTGTTCTAACAGAAAGACAAGCAGAGAGCATCAATTTTAATGTAGTTTAAATTAATGGTCGCCTTTTCTGCTACCGTATTCGACGTTTGCTTTGAAGGTTCACCGTCAAAGGTTCTTCAGTGTTCACTGCCTCAAACCCTGCGTCTAGTAATTGCCATATAAATTCGAAGTATCTAGACATGACAGAAATGCAATCCTACAAATACGTTTAACAATTCCGGGGTAAAGTTTGCTCATTAGAAATAGAATTGTGTTTATGACATATTTTATATCATTTTTTTTAATGTTAGCATTCTGGAAGGAAAAAACATGTGTTGAATAGTGAATCTGCAGAACAGTTCGATATCTATTGCAAGATCCCAATTTATTACTAAACACATGTTGTATAGGAATCTTTTAAATCCAAAGCACCTTTGTCCGTATTCAGTGGCATAGCGCGCGTGCTCATATGCGCTGTGAAATTGCTTCACATAGGCCCCAATTATGTGCTTTTCTAATAGAAACCTTTACTCTTATGGCATATATTATGTATGACTATCAGTCTATGGTATTATCCAAGTATTTGGCCGACATTCTCATCATTTATATATGATTACCTAATATTCT
Organism: Varroa destructor; assembly: GCF_002443255.2. Lineage (NCBI taxonomy): Eukaryota > Metazoa > Arthropoda > Arachnida > Mesostigmata > Varroidae > Varroa > Varroa destructor. The sequence goes on from NW_019211458.1 coordinate 14,991,104, forward strand.
ATGCGTATATTATACAGAACCTTGGAATACACGAAGGTGTGGTGCGATCAACGGAATCGGCGAAAAGCTTCATCGGCACAGGCCGACTGCTCGACACGGCCATAATGGGGCCTCCGCGAACCATCCCTACGCCGGATGTCATGCTTCTGTACCCAGTCGCTAATTAAAAACCCGCTTTGCTTTACCACTAACCAAGTAGTCCACTCTGATACTGTATTCACCAGTTTCCTCAAAAGGTTTAGTTGTCTGATGATAAACGAGCTTGACGACACCTGCTGACAACAAACAGTTTATACACTCTGAACTATTAGTAATCGTGCACTCACTGTTCTGTTACGATGAAATCGCCGGAGGCAAACTCTTTCATGGCACGAAATTGTCGTATGTACGTTTCTGTTCGCTGTATGTCCATTCGTCCGTCCATCAAATCATAATGGGACGAACTCACCTGCTTCCAACTAGATAACAGGCTGATCGCGCCTTACATATCACAATATATCGAGGTGAAGTATGATTATGCCTCGGCTAGATGTCCACCTGGGTAGCGCGATGACTTTCTGCTTCTCTACTTTGCTGCCATCCTACGAATTGTATGATTCTGGATTAGCGCGTCCAAAAACGACAGGTACCGAATACCAATACATATATGGACGAAAAAGGATAAACTTCGCCCCTAATGTTATTCCCACTCAATTCTTTATCGTATCAAATACGCAATGCCGTTGTATGCCTATTTATCATACGGGACAGTAATGCCATAAAACTAAACGTTTCCTTATCGTGTGTGCCAATACGATGATACGCACTTCAAAATCGAAATTATATTAAAAAAAAGTCAATGTGCTTATGGGACTTTACGGTGGTCCACTAGAATGACGACATACGATGTACATGATACGGCTTTGGTGTCCCACAATCGCGATTTTTTTCATCTAGTGCAAATAATTACTTCGATGAAAACACACTGATACAGAAACGGTTTTTTTGTATGCAAGTCGAGAGGCCTCGACTTTTGCTAAATCTAACACCTAAACTTCATTGAGTAGAATTATTTGATATCACGAGAAGGAGGAGCTTTCAAACTGACAGTATTGCCTTTTCGAAGTATTCTGCAATGTTGACACACGCTGGCATAGAGACACTACACGTTGCCACTAATGGTAAACACACAAGAGACAGTACAAAGAAAAAGAGAGCTGGTAAGAATCCATTGCTCGATAGATAAAAGAGACAGATGGATAGCTATAGCGTATGAGCAGCCTTAGCAATGAACAGCACGCAGTCACTACTTAGCAAACGATCAGCTATTTCTACGGTTTCGGCCATCTAGCTCACTTAGCTCTCGACGGAGTAACTTACAGGAGCACTTCACACAAAATGTCGGAACGCAGCTGAAAACTATACGCTGACTCACCAACGTCTATCACAAATAGATTATACTCGGGAGAAAATTATCCTGCATCAAATGTATAGTTCTCCTAGTCTTTTCGTAAGTGCTAAAAGTATGTACATCTCGCAGAAATGAAATACCGTGTTTCCAGGTTAATTGAACACCTGTCTGCGGCGTTGACCAACACTAATGAGCTGAGTCGCCCGATCGTTTGTTACGTTCATTCAATGTCAATACGGGTCGATACAGAACAATACCGCTCAACTGGTGTTCAAACACTGGCTGTAGCGTGTGTTGATCACACGTTCAGTGAACAATATATGAGGCAGGCAATATCACGCTATTTGGGTAGTAGATGGCGACATTCTTCGCAGACGAAGCAGACGATATCAGCGCGCATCAACAAAAACCCGATATAAACATGCTCTGATACAATACTATCTATAGTCGAGGAGGACAAGAAAAAAGACATGAAAGTATAAGTCACCTTGCCTCTGTGAAGTGGCATAATTTAGGATTAACGCGAAGAATATTTCATACACGTATAAAAACTAAAGGATTGAATATGCAGGGCAGGCGGCTTAGCTGACGGTTCCGGTTAGAATAAAACCTCCTAAACAGCATTATAAAGTGTGAAAGCCTTTTTTTTTTTAATCAGTCTTCTTGGTCTAGCAGAACATACTGTAGCGCACGAGCATTTGCCTGTCTCAGCAAAATCTTGCACCGATAATTGATATGCGTCTGGGAAATCTAGACAACAAATAAAATGATTATGACCACCAACATTCGGAACCGATTGACATAGAGTTATTATAAAAAAATATATATATTTTTTAAACGAACTTCATCGCAAAACTTATAGTTGTGTCCTAAAAATGCAAAAATCGCGCGCAAAATGTATCTTATTTAAGCGACTGACGTGTACCGTATATACAGTGCTATGGCATGTATATTACTATTTTCATATTCATTTCAATATTAGTCGGTTCGTTTATTTATTTTCCATAGATGTATCCAATGTTAACCTAAGAGCGTCTGAAACACAAGATCTAAATTTCATAAAACTGATAACATCAAGTAATAGCAATGTTGTTGATTTGCGAATTTGCATAGCGTGACTGCATACTTCCGATATGCGTGTACTCATCAGATACAAACTATAGTTCTCAAGTGCTCATAAGCACTAAGCGAGCATTTTGGTGAAAGGCGCGAAGACATCGTCTGCTACCCCGTTGTATACGAGCATATATATTTGATTTCAGCCACTCGCAATTTTCGGTCTGCAAACATCAGTGGTGTACTAGAGGCGGCTGTATTTGCAATAATCCGATGAACATTTTTGTTTTAATTCTTTATTGTTGGTGAACGCTAAGTGAGTTTGCAGCAACCGTCTCTCTACATATCACAGTTATCATTAAATCGTAAATACAAACTAGGTGTCGATATAAACAAACCTTTTTTTTTTTTTTTTTGTTATTGTTCCATTTGATAGCAGCGTACAACGGTTGGCTTTAGAATACGAAAAGCATACCCTTTTTCTTTGTTACCCAGGCTTTGCCCCTTACCGCGGAATCGACCGACGGTCTCTGCTGTCATAACTAAAAAGCAACAGAAGGTATGCAAAGCCTGTGCCATGACAGCCGATAGCTGGGGTTTGTTCAGAAACAGTTGACAGATCATCCGAAGACCCATATATCGAGAAGTTGGGGGGTGTATTTTGTTTTGCGTTAACCTATCAATCAACGTTAACCAATCAACTAGATTGGTCACCGCATATTATTATAAAAAACGACAGACTGTTGATAAAAATGCCTAGGCAATTTCTGCTATATATTTGTCACTTTCATTAGTTCTACTCTGAGAGCCAGCTTATTATTTACTTTTCTTTTTATACTTCGGCTGCTTGAATAATTTGGCATTATGTTGTGTCCTATAGAAAGCGTTGGAGGGCTACTTTTGTGCACAGTGACCAGTGAGTACACCACGTCTTTGGCAAATATAGCACATTAATAGTATTTATACAAAACGTCGACGATATAATATTAAAAACTATGTATATTTCCAAAATTTAGGAGCTTAAACACCATGTAGAAACGAACGTTGTGCCTATCGATTTCTCGAATAGCTGTAGCATTTTTTATTACAGGTAACTATCGGAACCGGTGCGGTTCACTGTACGGAATGGCTAGAACCATCGACGCCGATCACGCTGATTTAATACACGATGTCGCTTTTGACTTCTACGGTCGACGCCTCGCGACTTGTTCGTCGGATCAGAATGTAAAAATCTTTGACCTACAGCCAGATGGAGACTGGAAGTGTACTGGTAACTTTAAAACACATTCGGGTAGTGTTTGGAAAGTTACATGGGCTCACCCTGAATTCGGACAGGTTAGTGAGAACTAGGAGTAGTAACTAATAATTAGGCATGCATTATTTTAACTTGAGAATGCAAAGCAGTATTGCAGTACTGATCAACTAATATTGTATTATTTTAAAGTACTGAAAGAACAAAATGCTTAAACAACCACAATAATAATAGGGTATAACGATTCTTTGATTGGGCCCAACCGTAAGGAAAACATTCAAGTCAAGGCCACAATAGGGTTTGCAATATTTCTTTTTACATCTGATGTACGAGCCACAGTCCTGGTCACCATTCATTTATACGGACATTATTTTTCTTGTAATATAAATAAATAAAAAGTATATCTATGTTTCCTTGAATGTAACGATAATAAGTTGGACTCCCTTGGCTTTCATGTTTGGCCTATTGTTATGGCCTGTAGAAAGACCTATGTGAGTTGGAATATGAGAATGGCCCAGTAAGATCAGCCATCCGCCGTTTTGTTGATAGATTTCGATGGAGGTGTTTAAAAATCAAAATGTACTATAGCAATTCAACAAATGTTCGTATCACCAATTTTAGAGATAGGACCAGATGTGAAAGAGTGGCAAAAAACTGGGTAAGACGAATAATTGCCTCAAAGAGAGCCTATCTAATTGGTGTTTGTATTGATGTAGTATAATCCTTATACATGTATAAAATTTCTATAATGAAAGACTTATGAAAATACATTTAGTTGTCTTTCGTTGACGTCATTTTAAGGCTGTTTCCTACCAGCTGACCGTCTTTGTATTAAACGTATTTTCTATCATGTCTTTGTGTCCAACTGAGCACTGTAGGTTATTGCAACGTGTTCCTACGATCGAACAGCTGCCATTTGGGAAGAATGTCCAGTACTTGGCAAATGGCTTCGTAAAGCCTCAATAGTCTGTGCTCAAGCCACATTAAAAGACATAAAATTTGCGCCAAAACATCTTGGATTACAGATAGCTACATGTTCTGAAGACTGTAAGTAATGCTGATATCTTTAATGTTTTTTCAACTACATACATTATAATTATTTATCGATCAGTCTGCGTAGAGAAATCTGTCTTTCTCTTGTTAGATATAAATTTAGGGAAGATGCAGTATCATTTTAACGAATCCGCGGCAATCGAATTATGTGTAATATGCTGGAAAAATTGATCTAGAGGCGAGGTGCTGCTAATTTTTTACAAAAACAAATTTTATTTTTGAATTTTTAATTTGCATAAAAATCATATATAGCTTTTTTAACCACCTACAAAAACAATTACACAGGCCGTGTTCGGGTTTATGAGGCTCCGGACGTGATGAACCTTTCGACATGGCCTCTCCAGGGAGATATCGATTGTAAAATGCCACTAAGTTGTTTGACGTGGCATTCAAATGCCACACCGGCTCTCATCGCTGTCGGCAGCGACGACACCAGCAATCCCACAGCCCCCAAGGTATTAATATTAACATTCTTTATTCTTTAATACATCGTTTTCACAAATGAAACATTTCAAGATCGAAGTGGTTCAAATTGTTCTCTTAAAAAATACCTTTTCGTGAGCTTAAGAAATGCTGTTACAGCTCGACAAAAACCGAATTCGTTGGACAGTCATTTTATCTATATATTGAAGTATTATTATAATATCTTTAAAAAATCCAAGCTATTTCTTCGTTTCTTACGTCTATCTTTGTTCCTAGGTGCATCTGTACGACTATAGTGAAACCTCACGAACATGGACACGTCTTGAGTCGGTCTGTATCACCGATCCTGTTCATGACATGGCGTTTGCTCCGAACATGGGGCGCAGCTTTGATCTTATTGCTGTTGCCTCAAATGACGTTAAACTGATTGCATTGACAAGAAATCCAAATAAGAGTCCTACCCTTGAGACTCGGTGAGTAAATCGTTGACGAAGTGCATAGTGTTAAAGCATTTATTGCATGTATTACACACTTTCGGTAAATCAGCATTCTCTTTGAATCGTTTCCCAACGTGAACCCAACATGTATATTTTTTAGAATTTGTTTAACACAGTTGTACTGCGGTTATAATATTGTAATATACGAAATAAAAGAAAATAAACCGATGAATTTGTAATATTCATGTGCTGAAGGGACATAGCGATGCTAATTTAGTTCAGAGACTTTATAATAAGTGAGTGGGAAGGGCATCTCCTAAGATCTACTATTAAATTGTTTTATTTTACCGCCAATCGCTGTAAGGATGCGTGTAGACATAGTGGTTGCGATATAAATAATTGTTTGTGAATAATCCTCATTATTGTAAACCAAATTTGAGTTATATGAAGGTCATAGCTTTTCATATCTATCGACCTGATTTTACGTAACTTTCGTACACGAACATATGCGATCGATCGGCGAAAAATTTTATTTTTTTAGAGGAGATCGGTTTGCTGCAATATTAATATAGTATATTACTATTGCAAGATTTCCAAGTGCAAAGAGAGAAATCAAGCAGTTACCTACAAAGAATTCACCCATGGCACCCACGAAAGAGTTTATGTACATCATATGTAAATTGATAATGTACCTATAACTCCCACTTATTATACGTATAGTGTATACGTTGGAGGTCTACAAATTGATCGTGCCATTGTGCTTTTTCCTGTTGATGTTTTTTTAGGCTTATCGGCGAATTTAGCGAGCACCAGAATGCTGTGTGGCGTCTTTCCTGGAACATTTTTGGCACAGTTCTCGCCTCATCGGGCAATGACGGCTACGTTCGTCTATGGAAAGCGAATTACGCCCAACAATGGAAATGTATTGTTACTGTAAACGGCAGTGGCCAGCAGGTCGATACCGAGAGCGGATTTGTCCACGCTGGGAACTCTATTTCGTACTCAAACGCCGCCCTCGTTAAACCAATTCAAGCTGGATCCATACATTTCTGAGATTACAGTTTTATTTTTATATTTCTCAAATTAAGTTCAGAAATGCACAGCCCCAATATGGTTAATGTTTTTTTCTTGGAGGTACACTAACGCATCACAGATTGCGCAGTTTTCCTAAAATACATAATATTATGTTTTCTCAAGAAGGAAAGGGGGATTAAAAGTAAGAGAAATGCTGTATCGCAAACGACGAACGCGGGGTTACTTCTATATCTATATCATTTTAGATATAAGAAAACTTACTCCTTAAAATACCTTACCCTATGCATGCAAAAAAACATTATTGGACGAGGTGATGGCGAGAAAAGCTATAAAGCAGTCTGGTGCTGCTAGAAATGTGAGTGCTAACTCACACTCGGATTTTCCGCTAATGGTCTTCGTATATATACGGTAACTGATAGATTCTTGTAAACTGAATATAGGTTGCCCGCTACATATAAAATAATGGACTTTTAGATTGGAAACGGATAATTGAGTAATAAGATCTTCATCAGTAATCATTAATATGAGACATTCGGCAAACGATATATAGTGTTAAGAACTGGATGAGAATATATGGACATTGTCCATACACAAAACTGTAATCGTAAGTTTTCTTCACATTTTACTTGCTAATGACCTCATTCCTAATGCCGGTAATATCTTTAGGGAAAATTGGCGCGGGAAAATTGCGTATTTGCTATTATTTGAATCCTAGCTGGATACCCGCTGTATAATAACGATGTAAATAAATAGCATGACATTATCACCTACAACAGTTTAAGAATTTTTACTCAAATAAGCACGTAATTAAAGTAGTTACAATCCAATTGCAAAATGTATTGTTTTGATTAGGTTAATATATTCCAGGACTACATCATACAAAAGAGCATTGTATTTGCCATATTAATCGCTCTAAAATCGACATCTTTGATGATTGATACTTTTGTATTCGTGACAAATTTTATGTATTACAATATAAAGAGGCATGTATATCAGTGGACTCTAAGATCAAGTGAATATGGTTCTAAGCTAACCTAATCTTCTTGTCATCTCAATGCACGAAAAAGTATTTACAAAGGCGCTAACAAACAATATTTATTTTCAGGATATTGTGCGTATGACGAAAGATGTACATTCGGTTTGCTTTAGTTAGTAAAAGTTAAGAATTAAACAACACGATATTGACGTTTACAGACATCTTTTGCTCCGCATAGTGAATTTACCATAGTTATTTTAATCATCTGGTGGATGCAACGTACCGCTTGTTTCTTACAATAAAAGTCTCGTGTATTTTAATGTAACACTCTCAAGACACTCTAACAGGTGCTTAGACCGTCTTGCATCGGTCGTAAATACTGCGCAAAACCCAAAATACAGCCATAAGGCCATTAATTGAGCTAGACATTCAGGCCTGAGAGCACTGGTTGAGTTATCTTTTGGACCTGTGCAAAATATCTGATCTAGTAAGCTTCTTTTGACAAGAACTATAACAGATTTGATCATCTGCCGCGGCACATCTGAATCTAGCATCTACTACACACAGACCAACGATGTGAGTAATATTAACCACACAGAAGTGACTGTAGTTGTCGTCGCGGCATAGGAATTAATGAGAACCTGGACATAATTGTTATAGTAGATTGTTTGTCTTTTGAATTAGCATTACCTGTTGCCTGCTAAAGGCAGTCATTCACAAGTGAAGCGATTTCCTGCAAGAATACGAAATATTGATTGGCCTTTTGATTGTGATGATTCTTCAATATGTTTTTTATACTACGATATTTATTAATAATAGGTATTATCGAGCAAGTTTCAGGTACAAAACGCGTTCTGTTATAATAATCTTATTGATCTATCCTATCTTTTTAAATATCGTACGCTATTGACACATGCTGTGCACAGATGCGCGTTGATAGATTCAAACCAGCGAGCGTTTAAAAATTGCACCATACGAAATTTGATGCACTTAATTTCATCCAAAAATTTTGCGTAAAAGGATTCGTAAACCACTACTTTTAAGCAGTTTTAAGATAATTCGGTGCTTCCTGTCGATTCTGGAACGACGTAAGGTGAAATTGGCATAATGCCGACCTGTTCGACTGGTTGTCGCTGTGTATGCTGTTGGGCAGAACCGGGCCTCGGGTCCGCTTCTTTCTGGGAAGTAGGGAAATCCTTTATGCTGTCTTCAGCAGTTTCCTTGGCTTTGTCCTTGTTACAACTGATTGGAGCTGAATCCCAGCCAACTATAGCGACATCGGTGTTACAGTCACTAGTATTTTTATTGTTATTGCTGGTGCCAGCAGTGGTATTCAGTTTCTTCTTCTTCGCTGATTTTGAGCCGCGAGGTCGTCCACTGCTCGTGTGTGTACAGGTCTCCTTCTTTCTGCACAGCCGACATGACTGCAATGCACGTACAAAATGTAGCTATCATAGCACTCGTCGGTAAAAACATTCAAAATTTGAGTAACATAATAAATGGTCCAAAATGCATCACTTTCTTTACATCTGATGGGAATATCGGAGTCCATCGGTACAGAAACTCAAAAAGTTTCCAAAACTTACCAAGCACTGTTGTTGATCTTTTTCACTGCTCGACGTTGTTGCAGCTCTATGTTTTGCTTGAATATGTGTGACGAACTTTAGTTCGGAGTCAATAGAAAACGTACAACCTTCCATCGCGCACTGCAGTTCCATCGAATCCGAACGTATCATAGGAAACGACTCGTGAACCTGCAATAAGAGACGACAAAGCAATGAATGTGATGCCTTTGTGTAATATTAGCGCTTCGCTAACTGGCATTTATAAGAATGATTAACTGCCTTTAGAAAACTTCTCAAATTAATCCAAACTTTTGTCTTTATCTATTAGTTGCTGAGCTTTACATCTCTTTACTACCTCGTAGCGATGCAAAATAAACTCGGGTCTTCGTTTAGTCTCAAACGTGCAATCAGGACAACGCTTGATGTCGCTCTTGCCAAACTTTGTGTTTTGCAAGTTGTGGATCTGAAAAAAGAATCCGTCCTATTATTGCCTTGTACATTGCCTTATTTCTGACGGCTTCACACTTCTTCGCATTCCAGTATTGGACAAACTTTTTTGTGTGGTATTTTATGACTAACCCTTCTTCGGTGAATGCTGAGATCTGCCGAATGTCTAAAATGTTGACCACACTCCTTGCATTTGTGGACTTTATCCGATGAATGTTTGAGTATACGATGATCGTTGAGCATACGTTGGGAATACGCTGTTCTCATTGGAAGGATATCAGGATCAAGCATAGTAAAGACCACAATAAAACAGACAGTGGAAAACGAAAGACGGAGAAATTAATTCGTACTCCTCTAGTCGCCATATAGTTTGTTTTGCTCATTCATTCTGCAAGTAGTGTAATACAGTTTAAATCTAAAAATTTCTTAGACTAACGATATTTCAATGTACAGCTTTCGCTCAGGAGAGAGCTTCAATGAGTTAATATAAAACAAGGCAAAAACAATTATTTTTCCGAGTGTAGTAAGACACCTACTTGTGTGATCGCATTGTGTACACGCAAAGTTCTTTGGTCCATGCGTTTTTTTATGTCTACTAAGTAGGTCATTTTTATAAAAGCCCATTCCGCATAGTTCACACTTGAAGTTCCTTTCGAACGCGTGTTGAGGTAAGTGGCTGCGTAGACGAGTTTTCCTCAGAGTCGTAAAATCGCAAAACACACATTTGTAGCCTGCGATTTGTGAAAAAAAGAGACAGCATTTAACCAATTATTATGAAACAAATGTTTATTCCTTATAAGGAAGAGTTGAATTAATTGCAGACACCTATTTATAGTAGAACGTCTAAAAACATTCGTCAATTGTTATAATGAATATACAAACGTAAAGAACCTATAAGTAATTCTTTGCTACAGTAATATTGTGCATGAAATATTCTGCCATAGAGAAAAAAAACCAATAACATTCTGTGAATTGCAGCCCAATAATCCAATGTTTTTGTTACGTACCCATTATATGATTATCGAAGTGTTGCTGCAGTTCGTCCTGCCTCCATGTTGTAAAATCATTACAGACTGGACAAGAGAGTGCCTCCTGTCGTACTGCATCATCTTGAACCTTTTCGGATTCCGTCTCAGGGGAGCAATCCACGTGAGACGTAAGGTGAGTTTCGAGTTCGTTTCGGTTTGTGAAAGTGATCGAGCAAAAAATGCACTCATAGACAGCTGTCGATCTGCGCTGCGACCTGCGCTGACAATTTGATGTTGACGTTTGATCCGAAAGTTTGGCAGAAGCCAAAGCCGCCGAATGTGAATCAGCTTTTTCTTGGCTGGGTGGACCCATTGTCATCTGCGAAATGGCTTAAAGAAGCTTGGTTTCACCTAAAGAAAAGGATTAAAATGGGATGGACATTATTTAAGTGAAAAGCAACTGTTTTTTTCTTCCACATACTATTTCTCGTCTGCCGACAGTATATATAACTATTATATCCTTCGTTACCCTTTTTACATTACAAAGTTCCTGCATCATATATAGATGAAATTCCACATTCCAGACGTGTTCGCTACTCACATACGTAAGCACTGTAATCAGTTTGCTGCTGCTTAGTCTCCAACAATTGAAAGAGACATGCGCAAAAATGCACATTTTAAAAAGCATAGGGTGTTGAGAATCAAACTGCTAAAGTAAACGCAGCCTTAAATGCTAAGTCTCAAGAAGGCGCAATCTATAAACAAATGTCTGCTTGTTGTCGTATATTGCTGAATAAGTCCAAAAAATATTTAAGCTGATTTTTCAGTAATGGGTGATCAAAGGTCTTGAGTGCAGTACACTGGCCATATTAATATTTGCTTAAAGCAAGGCACAGGCTGTGACAATGTATACATAGAATCAGAGGCAAAAATGTGTTAAGAGTTAAGTGAGAAGCAGATCTAAAGAAAAAATATAGCTGGCAAAAAGCAGTCTTATTGTAAAGTCACTGTTAATCCGCACTATTCTAAGCGTTACCTTATCCTTGTTTTCTCTTTTCGCATGAATTACTATTTCTGCGTTACTAAACAGCGTTCGTTTGCACCCGCTTGGATAAAACGCTTTTTATAACTCTAGCCAATGCTGTTCTAAAGATAACCTAAAATGACCTGATCGTAATAAACATTTTTGTTACAAAAAACCATTTATTACTGTTAACATAAATACACATACGACTTTAATTCTTAACGGCGAATTCACAGCATAGCTAAGATCTTCTCGGTGAGTTCCTTAACAATAACTTTCTCATAGTTTGTGAGACTAATTCCAAGAAGGACTGAATTAACTCTTCCATTACTTTTCACCATAATCTTCTCAGCTAGGTAGCGACCCGCCGTTTCGACACCTTCATCTTCCGCCCCTAGAAGTCGGTTCACTGAAATTACGTCGTCGTTATCGGCACGTCCAGCAGAAACTCCAAATGACGCTTCATATGGGACTGATTCCTTAAAAAAACAGGCACCAAGCTTGTTAGGGAATTGTTGCTGGTACGTTTCAATTCGCCCCCACAAATACTTTGCACACAGTAGCTTACAACATATACACATCTTACTATCTGAAATTATGGAAAAACTTGTTTCTCGGAGTGTGTAAAATAAACCGGAAATTTTGTGGCCACTCGTTTAAAATGTATTATATCGCCAAAAAGAAAGATTCACAAATGCCAACTCACCCTTGATATATCGAGAAGGTTTCCGATTTTGCCGTAGGAGGACACGATGACGAAGAAACGATTGGAAAATGGTGTAATGGCAACACTTATGTGGTCACCATTAATTTGTAGATGTTGACAGTGTGTTTTCATAATAGAAGGTACATCACTACCCAGAGGTCCGATAATACCTTGATTACCACCAAGAGACATCGTGAAAGCCTGGCCATTTAGTAATAACAATGATTATTAGCAAACAATCCAGCAACTAACTTGTCGATTTTCAACGGCCAAGCATCAATAGCTTTCGGAGGCAAGACGAACAATTTTACAGAGGACGCTAACATCAGATAAGGCATTTAAACAAAGTGAACAAGCTTGATGGGTAGGAAAAGTAGTCACCCTGGCCACTACACACTAACAAACCTTGTTACGATGTCCAATCAAGCTCTACACAAACGTGATAGAAACAAGTATTTAGATGAATTTATAGACTTCTAGGGTACTTCAGGCTATTTTTTTCAGTTTTACTTCCGAAACCGCCATTAGGAATTACATCAGACGACTTGTTCGCACCACAAAACAAAGTACGACTACGCCTGGATTCAAACCGGGACTACCATGCGTTCCTAGGTATGGTCCCGATTGTCACATATTAGCCATCAGTAGGTCGTTCTACGCGTAATCTAAGCATACGCTCTTGTACTGCCCACCTTTCTATAAGTTTATCCTGATGCCGTTGGAACTTCCGAATAGAACGTGAGTCTAGAAAGTAACGAAAGGAGCTGGTAAAGAAATTTCTATTTGCATGCACAACAAGTGTTCGAATTTAGAACCCACTATTTTGCAGTCAAGGGTAGGGTGCCACAACCTCGCATGACCCGTGCCACACGGAAATGAACGTAACTAGCTTTATATTCAAAGACAGTAAAGTCACTGTAAGTTAATTTGAAAGTTTGCCAAGTAAACATATGCAGATTTCGCGTTATAAGTCGGAGATATTAGCTAATTACTGTGTGCGCAGGGATAACGTGTGATACTGTGAGGTACCACACATGTCTTACATATTAAAAGTATCCTCATCGGTACCGCGCAGCGAAGAACATGGAGCTGTTCAATGGCAATACAGTGTGCATTATTTCTTTCTTGGGCATTCCTAAGGATTTGCAATTGTCGTAGAAAGATATAAATTGAGTACTTCGAGGAATAAGGATCAGTTTTCGCTAGAACTGTGAGTTTCATATTAATCATATTTTTTGATTCGCTGTTTCGACGTTAAGATAAATGGATCATGTTGCTCAGTGATGTAATAAATCGCTTGAATATACATCGGCAGATAGAGAGATTGGGATATTTGTGGAATGTCGGCAAACTTTGTTGTGAAACTTTTGTTATAGGAAATGCTTAGCTCAAAGTTCGCCGAAACTTTGAAAAGGCAACAGTAAGTTATAACATGCCGAGTCTGGATTTAGATTTACATTAAATTCATAAGAAAATACCTAGGCTTGTTTATTTAATTTACAGACTTGAATGGATTTTATTGATATATTACTTGATAGACGCTGGCTCTTTTATAGTTTTTATGAGCGGTAGACAGCGTTACTGTAATGTGCAATGGAGTAAAAGTCGGCCTGCAGTGCTTAACACTTCAGCTGCATTTAGTAATTTTCTCCTGAAGTCATATCCACATCTTTGTGGTAGCACTTAATTTATTTACTGTTATTTCAACCTATTTTTTAAGACTCGTATGAAACGAATAACTGGCCATATTGCATACTGTTAGAGTCCATACATTTTAGTGCTCATTTGCTTGGATTAAAAAGGCCAACATTCAGCTTTTGCCAATGTTTCAAGGACTTGTTTTTCTTAAAGAACAACAATGAAAAAAGTGTTTAGTTAGTACGCCTTTAGTAACAGTAAAACTGTCACCTTAGAGATAGTAGTACGTTGCGTGGCAGGAACTATATATATTAAAACGAGTTTTCTGCTTTATTTGGCTTTTAGGCCTGATTTATCGAATGACTACGAATTGTCCTCTGCTTACTTGGTGTATTCGTGACAAATTACAAAGCAACGGCAAAAATCGTTTTTCTTTTTTGCATATATTTGCAGACCTACTATTAGCTGAAGACAACCTCGATTGTTTTCGACGATAAATTCCCCCAAATTTCAGCATTAATTATTAACCAGTGTCAACATGTTCAGGCGTGTCCTATCATCAACTGCCACCGGCCTCAACGTCATTGGCAGGAATGGTTTTAGAAACAGAGTCCCCATCACTTCCAAGGTGTGTATGGTAGTATGATAGTAATCTCTACTCAATTTTAATGGAAGTTCCGAAAGCCTTACGTTTACATAGATTACGCATCCTCGGTAATGATATGTAGTGGACATTATTCATATGTGCAATAATTATTGGATATTTAAATTGACAAATTTTTGTGAGTAGCTGAAATGTATATACAGTTAATTTTGACGTCAGATTTACGTTTGGATCTCGGCTGCTCACAGGCTGGTGTTGCCACGGCGGGTCCAGTGCATCGGGGTGAAATTGTGGATGAAATGCGAGACTATCGTATTGTCGACGACGTAATTGGCGCGATCAATCGGCAGATAACTGAAGACACGTACAGTAGATTATTTGCGGTAGTCTTTATTAATGGTAAACAATTCAAGGTATGCAGACATATTTCCTTTTGGCATCGTTGCGGGTTGATATAGAAACCTTAGTGGAAAAGCTTATCCTTTTTTATTTGCCGAAGTCGACACAAAGTAGAAAGATCTCAGAGAGCTTTCGTAGCAGCATTCACTAGGAATTGCGAAAGTGGGATTGATTTTTTCGTATACTATGTGCTTGAGGATTCATGTTACATGTAGACTTCTGATCAGACGCACATCGTCAACTGTTGAAGGTAACAGCTGAAGATATGATCGCTATACAAGCCCATTTGCCGGTCGAAATTGGCGAAACTATTTCGCTAGAGAAAATACTGCTGGTTGGTGGCACCGACTTCTCCATTATTGGCAGGCCACTCATTGACAAAACGATGGTGAGTTAAACACCTTTCTTCTTCGGTAAAAATTTGTACAGTAAATATACATTAGAACATGACGAATTTCATAACATTTCTAGCTGTTCCTTTACGCAAGCTATGAAAAGTATTTTAGGATTATAATAAATCCATTTCAATGTGACAGTACATAATCTGCTTTAGTAGAACCACATAGAATGAATATGATCATACATGAGTTTTTGACGTAAATTTTAGCATTGTTTTTCTCATATCCGTCAGTTTCTGCTCGTTCGTTTCTTCTATTTTTTTTACAGGTTCGGGTGCTGGCGACCGTGGTAGAGAAAACGTTGAATTACGAGTACAGGAGGTTTTTGCACATTCAACGGACTCGTCTTCATCGTTCATACTTCTTTCGAGATAAATACATGGTGCTAAGGATCAATGGAATACAATTACTTAAGACGATCGACCCGTAAGAAAAAATAGTATTGTATTTTGGGGCATTACTTGTGGTGTACATGTTAGAGCAATGTTTGAAAAAAACTAGAAAGTTGGACTATAGACTATAGACTAGCTATAGAAATACATTTCGCTCGACTATTTGTTAATTAATAAAAATGCTTGCATGAACATTATTTTCAGCCCGTTCAAAATATGAATAACAATAGCCGAAAAAATGTGTGGTTAAATTTTTTATAGAGGTACATAGAATAAAAGAATATATTTGACAAAGCGATGCTTTTTTGGAATTTTCAATGTATTTTAGCGCCTTAGCCTAGCGAATTTAATATAAAATGCGAAAAACATTAATTTCGTATTTCAAAACAACCGTCTGCTCGAATATCGTCGGTCCAACTTCCAACAAATGAATTGCAGTTTGCCACGGAGAATTTGAACACCGAGTTGTCGAGAATAATCTCAAAAGTACAGCGGAAGAGGCAGTCCGCCGTATGAACCTCATATTCGGTGCTGGACCTACTACTAAGTACCATAAGCTGCTGGTTTTAAAAGTTTCAGCAAAAGATGGGTCTTTTAAAAGATCCTATGTCACGCGTACCGAAGTGCTGAAACCTGTGGTGGAGGCCGACACAAGTCGGTCGAGGCGTGCCGGTCGTAGCACTGACATTCGATGTATCTAGCGTTATCGTACTTGATTCCTTTCAAATGAATATAGTAAATCAATTGGACAAATTAGTGTCACGCAATATGAACGGGGACCTAAAGTGAGGTAGTAGAGGCATTTTCCTTTGCTCCGAGTCATAACAGTGAGCGGAATATCGCCATGAAGCACATGTGTAACAACACAAACTTTTGCTGTCTGTGTAGTCGTCTAGTGCGGGTACTATCCTGCAGCTTTATGAGTTCCTGATTTGTCGACTACGGCTAGAGTGCACTGTTAGCAATGGAAAAAAGACTGTAAATGAAACGAAGCTTATTCAACAGATATAATGCACTTTTATTATATTAAACCTTACATCGTATAGATCAAAACACCAAAAATACCGGATTTAATAACCGGAATTATCCTTCTGCTACAGAATACCATTGATATCTTGGTGACTTCTTAATAGGAACGTGATCGAACTTCATGATGTCGGAATTTTTTTGTCGAGAGCGTACAAACTCCTGTAACGGTTAAATAAATCGTTATCCCAAATGGCCAAGTGACAAATAGTCGTATGTAGTAAAGGTCCATACTTCAACAAATAATAATCTAATTATATTTATGAAAAAAGAGTTGGAAAAATATTGTTCATCATATCGCATTTAATACTAAACGCCCTAATATGTGTAAGTACTTTTAGCTTCTTGCTTTATCTTGTCTACAAACAGATACAGTTGAAACAGCTGTATCTGTTTCATCATTTATGTTCATCTTTGTCAGGTGTCATGTATACAAGCAATATAAACATAAAATGTTTTATAAATTTAAAATAGCAATAGAATTAAAAATAAAATGAAGTGCATAGTACATAACGCCACAATGACGTTCTTTTTGTCTGGGCCACGTTATTTAAAGAAGGTAATCCCCTACCTGCTAGATGGCTTCCACAATCTTTTGTCCAGTACAGTACCGGTATCAAGGAATTGCGGCCGTTCGTTCCAGATAGCTGACATTAGAGGTCATCAATAAATAGTGTATCCGCTAGCAAATACACATAGCGGTTATGGCAAGAAGAATATAAGCCCAATGCTTTGTCGTATTCAGAACGAGGGGTGACGGCCTTTCTTTGAGAGCATTCGCTACCAGTGTTTATCCAATACGTTTTGTTACATGCAACAAGGAAGAAACAGACCTATATAGCACCTAAATAGACTCTAATGTGACTCAGGAGTGAACAGTTGCAGTGTTATTTTCTACTAGTAACTCTACTTTTCTAAACTTCATAGCCTTAGCTTTGTCAACGTTGATTTCTAGACCAACGTCTCTTATGTGCAACTGAAAACGGGCCTATGTCTGGCGAATTTCGAAACGTCATACTTCGTAAATTAAGAGATCATCGGCATACAATATAACATTTGCTTTCACAGATTCGGACTCACCGATTTTACTGCTTGGGAAATCGTTTAGGAGGAATGAAATTAAGTACGGAGCTGAGGCTGTCGCCCTGAGCCATCTATGTCACCGTTTCCGGGGGTGTAATTTTGCCACGCCGTCCTCTATCGCACTGGGGTTTTTCAACAAAACCGAACCAACGAGCTGGATAAGCTTGTCAGAAATTCCCGCCTCAATACGCTTGAGCCACCTAAAGATATCGACCAATTTGAGGAAATAATTTTGCGACTTTTATTTCTAGAGAATATTTACAACCCGTAATTTACCTTCCTGTCTTAAATATTTTGAGATATAAACCCGATGGGCAGTGTGTGAAGCGATACATAGCTACCGAAATGATCACCCACGGTAAGCGGCGTATTAACTAAGAGGTCACCTGGCCACTGCAGGAAATTGGGTCATATAAGATTAGTTGCTAAACCAAATTCTTGCACAAATGCTTACTCTTGAATCAAAACGAAGTTTTAATTTCTTTGGGGATTGTTATGACTTCCCTGCAAACGTCATTAAAAGCATGAACCACCCCTCCTCTGTTTTATATATATATATATATATATATATATATATATAGCTGTTGTTCATTAGGCTAACGAAGCTCGTTGACAATTTTGGGTTTAGTACAAATCTAATACATTCGCGTTTTTAGGCAGCCCAGAATTGTTAAGAAGTGATTTCCATATTTACCTACAAAGCGGTATCCTGGTCAATAGAAGGGCTGTTTCTAGAACACCTTGAGGACTCATATGACTACGGAATTTGATTCTATAACACGTTGCATTTCGAGCCAACACACTTTAGTCATAGTGATCAAAGAAAGGTCTGCTTTGTATCATGGTGCGCTCTTCAGTACGAGCTTGAAATCTATGGCTCGCGAGAGGTGTTTCTACTTTCTTTTGACATCGTGGCTATCATGACAATGTAACAGGAAACACATTAAAGACTTAAATATCATTGCTGACGTGAAAAAAACATAATCGATTTGATTTTACCGCTCTTATGAACTGTCATATTCAGACATTCTTTTCAGTTACAAAAAAGGCAGCTCCCCGTCTTTGAAACAAGTAAGGCTTATTTGGTAACGTACTTCTCACTTAAAGTTGTGTCAATAATACTGAATGTTATCACCGTTAAATGACGTAGCGCAATCGTAGTATAGCACGTAGATCCGATCGAAGTTCAAGCTAATCGATGCTCTGTTTGATGGTGTTAAAAACAGTAAACATTTTTCCTCTGTGGCCACTTTGGGTGCATCAATAAGCGGATCCAATAAAGTAGGATGACTGAACTTTTTCGTTCACTCTATTGCACTTAGATGAGAGCGTTCTTAAGATAATGATAGCCTCACAAAGTGGGTCTATATGGGTCACTAATGATTTCGTAAGCAGAAGTCAATTATCCAACGAAGTTAAAATAAAAATGCTTTCTATTCTAGAATAAGCTCATTATGGCTAGAAGCCAGTCTTTTCTTTTCATAATTTACTGTCGAGTTAGACAGGTCTATTCATCTAGCATAGGTCCACATGAGGCATCACTGCATAGACACTGTTGAAAAACGCTAGTAAATCGACGGCTTGATTTTTGTTCGATAAGAGAATGGGAACAGCAGGGACGTGCATGTCGCTCCTCAAGGGCGTCTTGAGTGGACTAAAACGCGTAGAAAGATGGTCCTATTACCAATATACCAATCAATTATGAATTCTGATCTATAATCATAATTATCCGCTGTGTGGCGCATATATTCGCGATTCCTTTTACCGGAATTTTCCATTGCATGAATATAAATAATGCTGTCAAAATTTCTTCTACGCGTTGCTGATAACAAACATATATGGCACCGCGAGTGTAAAACTACAGCCCCGTCTTACCCTGAACGACAGACGCCCAGAGCGACCGCGTGATATGATTTCACGTAGGGATTTTTGACAAACGTAACTAGATTTCAGTCTGCTACGTCAAAACGTAATTTTAGAATATAAGGAATCGTGGTTAATAATCGAAATGGTTACGCTTCTTTATTGGTTAGTAATAGCTCGATAAAAATTCGCATATAACCCGACCGTTTAAAATTTAACCAAAGAAAACAGTCTAGTAACCCAGATCCCTCTAAATTTCTGACCCGTGTACCTCTACAATATTCTCTCTCTTTCTCTCTCTATATATATGCATGTATATATATAAATAAAGTTGTTCAAAATAACGTAGATATCGAAAGAAACGGCCCAATGATGATTTTGTCGTTTTTTTTTCAAAATTTCGTCCTGAGAGATGCTTCTTGTAGTCATCGACTAACTATAGAGCTCAGCGTGCCGACAAGTGAGTAGCTGTGCTAATTAAGTAGTAAAGCAACTAAACATCTAGCACCACACAGTTCTGAACGATTATATTTGGTCACAAAGCTCTATATTTGGGTGTCATGCGGATTGATACAAAAGAATTCACTCGATCGTGTCTTATCTGCGAAATCCTATAGAAGAGAAACGAAATAAAACTATCTTTAAAGCGGCTGATTGCTGGTGATTAAAAGTGAATCAGATCGTCAATAATAAGGTGCTCCAAACTGTAATAAAGCTCCATGCCATATGACTGGCGGAAAGGAATCTTCGATTATGAGCTAATCACCCTTCATATCAAAACTTAGGACTATAGTATAGTGTATGTGGTAATCGAAAGGTAAGCGTAGACTTAAGTGAATTTAAAGTATCGGATCTGCTAGCGTTAAGTAAAAACCGGCCATCGATTGTTTTGGGATCTGTTAGCACTGGGTAGCCACTGGCTTAGAACGTCTGCGAGTCTTTCTGTTTCGAGTTTTAAGTCCGGTATCGTCATTAGAACTCTGTTCAGGAAGCGATTTTCGCTCTCAGCGTGAAACGAAGTGTGCCTATGCCCAGGTTCGAATCCAGGCTGCAACGTCTGGCAATCTGCTACGAATCAAAATTCCATTATAACAGAAAATATCTGCTATCTAATCCAAAGCGTGGCATAACCAACTTCTACAATACGATGGAGATAATTTTTTTCTCCATTAATTGAGAACATCTTTATTGTCGAATATATAACTTATATATATATACATTTTATATATTAAACATATATATAAGATGTATAGTAATAATAAAAAATAAGCAGATATGTTGCGTACATGATATTACCCGAGCGTTTCCCATGCGTAGCTACTCTTTGCAATTTTATCCCTTGCAACGGTTTTAGGGACTTTAGAAAGGTCCGCGTTAAACAGTTGAGAAAAAAATGTGGTTCCCGCACCGGGGATAACGATTTCCTACAAATTAATGTAAATGTATTTATATTACATTATGACCATTTTAATAAATCCAAATGTATCATGCCTAGCCTCCCTTTGTGATTAACCCGAAAACAGAGCATGCTTGACATAAACGGTAACGCTAAACATTTGCAGTATTTTATTGATTGGCACTGAAACACTTAAAAAAGCGTGACTAACAGAATTTCACAAAGTTTAAAGTGAGACATCTGTTAGTTCCAAAAAAATATTTTTTGTTAGAATTCAACCTTCGTAGTCAGTGTCACTTATGTTTTGCGTTTATTATAAAATGTTTTACTGTAGTACCGTTAATGAGGCGAACGCAAACCATTATAATTTTTATTCCAATAAACTTGGAAATATGGGATAAGCTGCATAAATCAGTTAACTTAGTGGTGGTATCTCAATATAATTAAATGGAAATGTAAAGTTCAAAAAGCGAAAAACATCTACATCTATATATATAAACATGTATAGAAGGTATTAACAAGCCTGGAAATATCGTACAATTTAATTTTCGTATTCGCCTTGTATTTATTATTTGAAGACGTTTTCCGCAGATGTCAGGCAATAATCAAACTTGCCTTTTTTTTTTTGTAATTCAGCAAATCAAATAGTGTTATATTCTGACGAGAAGTGTGTATGTGCCTAAGATCGTTTGCTCCATATACGGGTATGTTCCTCAATTTTTAGTTTGACAGCGACAAATTATAGCCGACAGGACCTACTGGATAGGCGCGAACGCTTAGGACGGCTCATTTCTAAATGTAAATATGAACACATAGGAGCCAATACAACCTTGTACAATGTGATCTAATAATTAGTCGATTATTAATGAGTAAAGTTGTACAAATGAATAGTTGGTACAATAGTTCATTAATGGTAATAAAAGCCATCTTTCCTTGTTTGTTTTTTGTATTCGCCTTTTTCTCTCATAAAGAGGTTGTCAAGGAATTGTACTACTTGCAATGCAGAGATATGTAGCTGCTGATATGGATTTTTAATATAATAATCATGTTTGACTTGTTTATTAAAGTGAATATCAATATTTCAAAATGTTTCACAAAAATTTCAAACCAAAAACTCTCATTGAATACTAAAAGACAATTGATCACGCATTTGATGCACGCGCACAAGTAGAGCAGCAGGTAAAAGATGTTTTACAAAATTTAAGAGCTATATTTATAAAATCCTTCAATTTCGTTTATAGTTTAAAACAGGCACGTGCCTTGTTAGTCAATTGCTTACTGGTGTTGTTAACATATGTAACTATATGCGTATCTACATATAGTTCGCGTTGGGACTTCACTGTTATGCACACATCAATTACATGTTTGCTAGCAAGGGGACGATATTGGTAATTTCCTCACCTTCCCCAAACCGAATCGATATAGATAGTAGTGTTTTGACGTTAAGCATAGTTAGGACATATAATTTTGGACTAGTTCTAAATTTGATAATGATGTGCGAGTTACTTATAAATGCTGTTTTAAATTCATAGCAGTATTGAGACACCACAATTCGGACGACTTCTTCTCCCATAGCAAGCTTCACAAGCCATAAGTTGCTTTCACCTCGATCCCAATGAATCGTATATTCAGAGTTCTCAGTGTCCACACCAACCGGATGTAGTGCATCGATTCGCGCTCCTTCGAACACTGTTTCTCGCGAGATGAATTCGCCGGTGGTTGCATCGCATTTTACTCGGTGCATCGCATTGATAATCGGATCGCCATACGCGAACTCGAACAAGTTTTTCAGCACATCTTTTCGAAGCACCCGAACTTGAACTATCACTCCAGTTTTATGTGAGTCGATGTCGGTCTGACCAACTAACTTCAGCTGTCGATGACCGCCAGGACATGGCGCTAAATGAAATAGGTCAACATTATTGGTCCATACGAACAGATCATTTTCAAACATTGTAAATCCTTTGAAATAGCTGCTACGCTGCGGTCTGATCGAAGAGAGGTGCTCAATTGTAGAACAAGAGACCACCACAATTGTTCGAGGACCCAGTAGGAAAGCTTCATCCCCGAGCTTTGCGATCTCGTTGCATTCGATATGTCCTTCCGTACCAAGGTTTCCTGGGGTACGTGCAAACTCGATGTGTCCATTAGCGCATAATTCTGCTAGGCGACGACCTCGAGAATCTTCGATAATGACTAAAACGATGGGGTTCCGTCGATTACCGCCAACTGAACCCTGAGAATCAAGATGATTAGGTGAAACCCTCCAGGACATTTTTTCGAGGTAGAGGCTTGAGGTCGATTTACATTGGGACTTCCTTAGGGAAGATGGGTTGCTACTTTTGGACACATATGTTTCTGAATTACGAGCGGAGCGTTGGCAGCAATTTTACGGGCACCCCATAAATGATTCGGCAGTGTTACGGTACCTGTCTGTGTGTTCACGGAAGAGTCGTTGGTGCTTACATACTGCACGCTCATATGCCCAATATTCGTGGAAAGATGAGATGTGCTAGCCACTGCTAACATCATTAGTGATCGCAATAGCAGAACCCACAAGGCGTGCACTGAAAGATGTCCTATGTGCGAGGGTCCGCGTTATGGTTTGACGGCGCGAGCGGTGTTGGAGGTGGGCTTACTAAGTATAGTATGTGATCCCAGGTTATGCGCGCTTGTCGTGAATGTGGTAATCGAGAGAAGTCTAAGTCTGATAACTTGGAAATGTCTAAATGTTTTGTATTGTAAGGTATTATGTCGAAGTAAGGAATTATTAGCGGACATTGTTGCTTTCAAATTGCTTAACTAGAATTAACTTTTAGTCCTTTGCGAACTTCAGCTCCTTTAAAAATAACATCTAATATAGCAGCATAAAAAGATATCTATAACTATGAAACGCTTTTCAATATGTTGTTGTACATACAAAGAATAGCAAAATCTACCTATAAGCTTACTAATGCTATGTGCCACGAAAAATATATATAGAAGCTGGCATATTATCCTATGGACCGCATGGGGTACTATATGTATATATATATATATATATCGTTATAATGCAAATGTTCTTTATTAGAGCAAATTAATTAGTACAATTGGTATATATTTGTTAACTTCGCGGTCGTTTCGCATAATACAAGGACAAGCTTACGTAGAAGTCTGACACTTAAGAAGCGGGAAAGATTTTTCAAATTTTCTTTATGAATCTGGAAACTGGAACATTTCTTGTACAATTTCATTTCAATGCTTACTGTGCATTTAGTATTTGATGACATTTCCCATACAAAACGATAAAGCAGTTACTTTCTGCATACTAAATATGTGGAAAATACTAGTTCTATGCCGTTCTATAAATTACGCGGTATTATATACTCACAACAATATGGACGACGCGTTTGGGTGCCAAATCGACGCTACACCGCAGATCAAAAATGACATCTTGGTCGGTTTTTGGCGATTATAAACCGTCGTTTGCTGCGTTTTGCTGGCGTGCGCCAATATATTGGACAATGCTCTTATGTGTATTTGGATCGGCCCACGTTTAGCATTTTACAATAGGATCCTTTCATTGAAACGCCATTTACATATAAATTAATAACATACATTCGTTCATAGCGATTAAAGCGATATCTCTCTTTCTCGTTTGTCTTTTCTTTTTCGGCACGTCGTTTTTTTGATGGTTCTAGCTAAAAAAAATTATCACATTAGACCTATGCAAACGATGCTCATAAATAAGTACTTGTTACTGTCTTTAGGAAAGAGCATGTATTGAGCGAGAAAAGCCTCGCTGCATAGAAATCCATCGCTTTAAATATGGCGAAGAGTAAAAGCGTGCAAAAATAGAGCCAAAGGTAAAAAATGTGTTACAAACTTTAAAAGCTAAATTTCCATTGTTTTTACATACATAGAATAGTTTGTAGCAGATATATATCCAGATAGCCAGCTATTGAATAATACTATCTCCCCCGTCGCATCGAATACATTGTCAGCTGTTCCTTGGCAACGCGTTATCTAGATGGTTGCTAGTGGATAGTTGTCCCCTTTGATTTCAATGTACGGTATACTCGAAGTCACGATGGACTGCGTCACCCAGATATGCTTCATCAATTATATACCCTCGAAGGTTCTTTCGGGTGAAAGAAAGTCACCTGTAGGTGCGCTGCATTGTGCTCGGTGCATTGCGTTCATAAACGAATCGTTGTACACGAATTCGAATAGCTAATATATCACATCTTTTCGCAATACTCAAACTAAAGCTGTCACTTCAGCTCTATGCAAATCGATACAAGTTTAAAGTCTATCGTTAGCTTCTCCGCCAATTCCCACACGCGCAAGATAAATTACAATGGCTCAAGCGCGCAAAATTTGAATCCGCTAGCGGCCGCTACTGTCGCAATTGCGGCTCTATGTAAAGCATTTTCGAGCGAGTGTCCCACGAGTTTTGACACGACAATGTAGACTTGCTCAGAGGTGCTACCAAGGAGATGTTGACACATTTACAAAAAAAAGCACTTGAAACAAACCTGAAAGTGGTCAAGGGCCCAGGTTAAAGCTCTAGTCCTGGCGAATGATGGTTGGGTTCAATAGGCATGACTGTTCGGAGAGACTCGTCTAGCACATGCAAAGTTTTATTTTTTTCGTACAGTTTTAGAGGAAACTCATAAGAACGTCCGCATTCAGATATCTCACGCTATAATAGAGGGTAACTCAAAGAAATATAAAAAGCTTGAACGTTTATAATTTTTATCTTTATCTACTATAGTAATATTCAAATCACAAACGAATCTACATAAAAAGTATGGTTGCCTCGTACCGTAAACGCTCAAAATTAACCGCTATGATAAATACGCTGCTGCTAACTATGGGCTATTGATTCATAATTTCAATAACCATTGCGTTTAGTGCGGTAGCGCATCTTTGTTCAATTGATGTCTTCAAATCTTTAAATGACACCGGTCTTCTGTTGAAGACCTCATCCTTAGGATACCTGTGTATGAAAAAAGCCAAGGACATCAAGTCTAAGGAACAGATAGAAACACGACTCGTAAAATAATTTTTCCAACCAAAACTATCTTTATTGATGGCGTGTACTACTGTTAGAAAGCAACATTTCCTCTTACAGCCTGTTAAAATGCGATGGATACTTGGTTTGTTGATGCCGGTACCACGATATGATTGTGTTATTTGTTGAGTGTTTTGTCATAACTTTCCTGTACTCTTTTTTAGCTGGTCTTTCGGCTTTTGATGTTCTTGACCTTCCGAAACGTTTCCTACGAACACTTTGACGAGCTCCATCCGTTTCTAACTCATCTTGTATCCAATTAATTATCAGCCACGTAAACAGATCTCGTTAAAACTCTTTGCAATATTTCCTTTATATTTCTGCTACATTTTCACACTCTTTCTTCTTCAAAATATACTCTTCAATTACTCATTATTTTCAAATGACTAGATCCTGAAAAAAAAAAGCGGTAGCAACGACCCATTAAACAATGTGTAGAATTTTTAGAGCATATTGTATAGAGGATAGTCTATTTTTCTAATTTCCGCTATGCTTTCTTTGTAAGATTTGTCTAAACAAGAACATGCATTTCAATGATGTTATATACATGTGGTAAAAATGTAATTTCAGACGGTCATGTTTATTCAAAATAGTGAGCGTTACGTGTGAACAAGGCACCCATTCGGATCCTTAGCCGCTTACAGGCTCGTTTCAGATGCACGTTGGCGAACACCTCTTTGATAGTCCAACTGAGCGAATCGACAATGCCATAATAAGAATTAGTGGATTCTCGTTGGACAACGCATTATATATGGTAATTTCATGACTTAAAATTCGAACTATTCGGCGGCCATGTATGCGGTTCTCGACTCTAGGAAATGCAAGATGTCGCTAAGCTGACGACCATACGATATCGGTTAGGTCTTCTGTTCGGCGGTCAGTTACCTGCAATAATAGTAGCAGCAGTTACACGAGAAAAGACAACGTGAAGAAAGTTGACTGAAATAATTTAGAAACGTAGGCGTCTTCATACGTTTAGAAAAAAACGTATCGATGCTACCACATCGTTTTCTCGTTTAACCCGATTTCATAATAGTTTCAAGTGCAAAGTGTTGCTGCTGCTACAGCTGGTTCGTATAAACTCATTGTGGGGTTTCAAACAAACAAACAAAGCTATAAGAGCACAACAAGCAGATGCAATGAAATTTCCCATTGAAGTTTTCCCAGTTTTGTCGGTTAGCTAAAGATAGATACAGTCTGGTAACGTCATGGCAAAAGATAACGCCTTTTCTCTCCACACGTTCCGGTTGATAGTTTGTTGTAATGTTATTGACATTATAGATAGTTTTGGCAGACGACAGCGGCTCGTTTACAATGCACGAGTTTTTCCCAGTCCCACCACTGTATTTTTTTTTGATCTGCTCATCATTTGCGGTTCACCGCTTCGAACATTTCGCTCAATTTTATTCAGCTCTTTTGTGGAGTTTCTCTGGAGATAGATTTACAATCGAGTAAATTAGTTGATGTCAACTCATGTGGCATCCGGGCAGTTTGAGATGTTTTTTGTAGCCAGCCTTCTGCAAATGGTTTAAGACTGTTTAATGCTAAATGTTTAGATCCTTGATGATGTCATGGCTTGTTCAGCAATTGCAATCATTTTATCAACAACTGGTCGACCACTCAAAAATGGATCTTTCTTTTTACACTGAATGCGTTAGAACCATCTCTGCCGTTTTTTTTCCGACACCGCATCTTGGCACTAAAGGGCGCACTTTTTACGCTGATGGAACGCGACTCATATATACACTTTAAAGCCATTTGGCTAATAAAACCTTCGATACTTTTATGTGTGTATATATATATAATAATTTTTTACAAATTATTGTTTATGTTTACATTCTACGCGAAACAAAACGAGTTCTTTATGTCTTCGAAACGGTCCTAGATGCCTGGTTCATCCAAAACTGTTCCACAGCCCGATATTAATCTTTAACCCAGCAATAAAGATACGCTGGTAGGGGCTATACCTGTAGCCAAACATATCGAAGACATTTTAGTATATTATATTGCCTATGCCAGGATTTCAATTGAGAGTCCGACAGCGCGGACTTCTGTTAGAACTAAAATGACCAATTTATAATAATAATAAGACGGTAATTCATGCAATTACTATTATCATTGTGTGCGTCGTCATCTGATCTGTGTTCCGTGTATATAAATATCCGCGCTACTTACTCATGTAAAAGTGCAGATTCATATATTCATTGTATTCTAATTAACTTGACCTTTTCCAAGTTTTCCGAACTTATGAAAAATTACAATTGATAGTACTAAAGACTCAGATTAGAGAATGAGTAGCAGATATTTTACCGTAGGCTCCCAGCGAGTTAACTGAGGCAAAGTGATGTCGAGACCTTCAAAGCTAAGCTACTACGCTTCCGACATAGTTCGCGAGGCGTTATAAGTTCAAAAGAAAGCAAGGCATAGTACTTTTACCTTTCCAGATTTACACATGTGCATCTAATACAAAGCGCAAACGTAACATTGATAATTTGACCGTTTGTATCAAAGAGAACAGGGACACTGGAACTGCGAAAGCGCACTTTACGTCACTTATCGCATTATAACTTTATCCGATTAGACGTAACTATACATTTTTCATAATACAATACACTCTAATAGCCCGGCGTTTCAATTAATAAAACTACAGACTTAACTTAGAATCGAATACTTGTTGTATAAGTGTGCTTTAGTAGATCTGTAATGTATATAACGACTACATTCGTATACCCACCATTGACCTATGGCCGCATCGTTCCGTCAACATTTTAGGACAGTGAAAACCGTACTAGGGTCGGTGTTAGTTAGGTGAATCGCATTACTTACATGGTAATCTATGCGAAAAAAGCATCTGTATTTTAACTACTTATTGGTTTCCTCGTTATTTGATCGAGGGGATGGTTACGGCTAAACCATTCTAGGGATCTGTCGATCTCCCATCGTATGTATACCGTTTGATAGACAGTAGTTAATAGGATTCCAGTATCTCTGATCGTTTTCCGGATGCAGCATATATTACACAAAGTAACGGATGAATCAAAATGAAGAGCATGTCTTGGGCGTCTTGAGGAAAATTTCTTTTCAAAACCTCTATTCGAATCGATGTACTTACTAATTATTTTTCTGGTGGTAGAAAAAAATGAAGTTGATGTATGTGATAAGTTTCGGAAGCTCATATTTAGTTATCCGTACGCGTTTTCTGTATTTGAAGGAGAAATCAGATTTTACTGACCTGAACTACTTAATACCTCGGATCGAACTTTATTTTGGTGTATCAAGCCAACTAAGAAGTTCAAGTTTAGAAAGAGGTGTCACAACACAGAGTCATTCGCCCATCAAAACGGTCAGCATCGATTACGCCATTGTTATAGCTTATTTTTTATCTTATTATCTTCTTATGCATCTTAAATTCACTGAGAAACTAAAAACGAAGGTCTTTTCAGCTTGAATGTTTAAAACTTCTATATAACAATTTATGTTAATACGTACTTACAAGCACAAACCAGTGGAATACAATTGTACGTATCGGATCTCACTGTATATACAAAAAAATAATGAAGGGAAATCAATAATAATAATGAGATAATATTGTAATAATTAATTTCCCTCACTGTGTGCAATGACAGGCAGTCCTAAACTAAATTATGCAGACCGTAGTAGTTCGAAGCAAGATCACTTGTGCATTCCAATAAAGGTCAGGACACTGTAGGAAACCAGGCTTATATATAATACCTCTAAATTACTCATATCGAATTTTCTATCATTATATGGCATTGAAGCAATATGGTACATAGCGGTATTAAAGCCTTTCATACCATGTACACCCAGGGGTACATTGATCGAGAATTTTAATTTATAAAATATTTCAATTTGTATAATAAATTATTAATATTATATTATCCTATATTTCTGCAACAACCTTTTCTAGAGGTTAGACCGCCTGCCTACCTTCCTCTATTTTTACTTGTCGTAGAATAACAAAATTAAATTTGATACTGGACAATGAATTAAGTTAATAACCAGTGAGCTGCCAGGCTTGGAAAATACAGATAGCTAAAGCTCTTTTAGACGAGCCTGTTTTCCACTCTTTTTTTTACGAAGCCCCTTTCTTTTAATAGGGTAAATCTCAAAAATTTTGTTCATGAACAGCAGGCCTCACATTTGTATAATCCCTACGGTAGTGTGGTGGACTTCGACCAGCATTTTCTAACCGCAGTATTTACTTAATTCTTCTAGCCTTGGTTGTAAATCTTGAAAAACTTATTGTAACACTATTTCAACATCTGGAAGCTTAACTCCAATAATTAGGTCTACTATATTAGTTTATAGAAATTGATATTGAAATTAAACTGTATAAAGACAAGAGCATCCTAATATCAAAATCTATTTCCCTATAATGCTCCAATATAATGCCGTAGCGTTTATATGTGTCTTAAATGCAATGAATAAGCACTGTTGGCAATCAAATGCTTTTGTTGACTGATATTAAAATACCCTATAGTACGCCTTTAGTTTATTTATTTTTGTATCTTTTTTTCACTTTATTAGTTTTATAAGAATACAAAAATGACACTAAGGTCCACAGTCAGACCCACTTTTCATTATAATCATTAGCTTATCTGCGGCTAGTGTAACAGATTTCAAATGAAAACCTTCTATTTTCCAAGAAACCTTTTTAAAACTGTCAGGGGACTTTTTTCAAGCTGTTCGATGACCTTTCGCTTACCCTGTATATATACACAAATGTATATTTTAGTAATTCCAATATTTTGACTTTTTTCTTTTATTGATATTATTATATTTTATCAAGGGCAAAATTACATGTTTCTTGTACAAGTCAGCCCTTCAAATATGTATATCAGGTTGTAGCTTTCAACAACCTCCTAAATGAACAGAACACAAACATCGTTTTATTTTTAAAAGGGGCCTGTTTTTAGCTGTAACTGGACGCGGAAATTTCCGCACAAAGCGTTATTTCCAGTAATATGACTGTTTCAACGGTAAGCCTCAACAACGTCTTCCACGGTAGGCCTCGGTACCACCGTGAAGCATTGGGCCCGGATTCGAATCTTCGGGATCAATCGCATACATGCGTCCAATATTAATGAGCATGCATACCTAATTGGGCCGTTACGAGATACCATTTTAGCGGTGATCTATCTTCATTCAACTGTGCACGTAGCATATTTGCCCGGCACAAAAACTAAGTATAGACGACAGTTATTCTCTTTTGATTTACAATTTGGGGTGCGCGCAATGTTGTGCAAACACACTTCCATCTGAGGACATCCAGAAATCAGGGCAAAAATCCTGTTGAACGCATCGGTTCGCCCACCTAACAATTCCCATTTCGAGTGTTTTTGAGACCATTGCTATTAAAGGTCAATTAGAAAGTGGCAAATGTACGATTGATTTTCGCAGAAAAAATCATTGATTTGTTTTCACAGCAAAATATCACAGTTAGAAAAATATATGCAAATGCTTACTATCGGAAGCATTTTCTGGCTGTTACAATGGAATACGATGAATTTTGAAGTTATCTAAGTTTATAAGAAAACTTATCTAAGTTTTAAACTCGGCGCCTAATCCTAAGTGTGGCCTAAGCTAAGTTTGGCTGGTAAATACTCTAATGGCCGCGGCTAGCCATATATCGCCCATAGAATAACGGGCGAATTCAGCATGATTTACTTGGGAGGCATATGTCGAATACTTCAGAATAGTCAAGCTTGAGCAATTGGTCCTACTGTTTGCTTGAGGTATTGTTTACTCAGCTTTAATGAACTAAACAACTTAAATATACACTCATCATAAGATTCTAGTATTTTAGTGCATCCGATCGCATTGCACCCCTAACCTTCTCCCACTCACCTAAATTTCGCTCATTTTTTATGTGCGACTTCGGCTCATATTGGTGTTCTCCAAGGTGGTCCTCTTGCAAATCAAACGTTAAAACATCGATCATTCTGACAACGTTGAACGCTCGCGTCCTTTGTGCTGCAGGTCGCTTTTGAGTGCTCTGATAGGTCAGCGTTAGAATGTTCGGAAAATAGGTGCTGGGCGAGCTAAGAACGGCTGGACCAAAACGGTGCACAACAAATTCATCCAGGCCTGATTACATCGTCCCGCTACTTTAAAGAAAAAACATTGTTAGTGAACCTGACATGCACTTAACCTTTTAAAAGGGGTCAAATTGGATAATTAAGAGGGGAACATCGAAGCGAACAGCGCTTTGATGACAAGACAGCTTACAAGATCGATATCCCACCTCTAAGGTCTTCTTATTTCATCGCATAGGAGCGTTCCCGACTAAGATTGTGAAATTCAACAGTATATATACAATAGATACCATTGAACAGTGGGGTGGTAGCGCTTCTGAATTTATTCCGATCGAACAAAAAACAGAAAGAGAAGTGATAGCTAGAAACGTCGGAAACGTTGTTCAATATCATAGATAATTGCTATTGTTTAAGTAGATGTTATTTAAAAAATAGCAATATGTAGCGTTAACACATCTGACGCTGCAATGGAGCTGACGCATGAGGTTAATCCGAAAGCCACTCCAGTTTAAACTCTTGGACCGTAAAGGTTCTGCAAGTATTGTTATGAGGCTCTAATTATTTTTTCAGTGTTTGTATAATGTGCATTTTTTGTTTAAATGTTAGGACACTTTTCAAATATATGGGTTTATTTGCGTGACATTTTTGTATGGCCATGGTTATCAGTAATGACTACTGCAATTGTAACCCAATTTGGTTGAATTTGTTTTTTTTTTTTGAATTTTCAATTTGGTCGTTTCCAGTGAGGACAGTAGAAAATATAAATGCTGGAAAATCCATTCAAAAACTACGCTAGTCATCTCTGTCCACATATTCACTGGTGTATTTTCGATAGGGCTTTCTCCTTTACAAATGGTTTTTTAGTATTAGCTTTTTGGTATGAAAAATGAAACAACTAAAGTCTCGAGTTATTAATAGGTTAACTTTGCTCGTCTATGGGCATGGGGCCATCATATTGACAATTATGCTTAGCTCTACCGCACTAGTTTATATTTAGTTTATAGTTACATAAGGTTCATCGCAACACTCAGCGGTAGGTGAAGCCAATATTCGAAGGCCGTTGATGTTTATCGAACGAAAAAAGAGCTCAAGGACAAACGAAATGGGTATGTACGCCGACATATGCTCGAGCACGCATAGCTCATTAGCTCCCGTGCAACTTCGTGCGACCAAACCAATCTACGTCACCATACGCAGAAACTTCTTTTCACGCACTTCCGCCACTACTGCTACTAGCATTTATAACGAAAGCATGAACGAACTGCTGATACTTTCCAGAAGAACATCGACCCACTATAGGCCAAGCCATCTGTGCCATGACTAATTGCTGGCATCAATCGACTGCTACGACGAGTGAATGACATTGAAGTAGCTTAACTTACAATAACAATACATGGTACTCCACTGGAGAATTGATTGTTGAAAACATAAGGGTGGAATTCTGGACGTTTTATTCAAAAGGTGGGCGGGCAAATCACTGAAACGGGACGGGATATGCACGTCTAACCGAACGCATATTTTCCAGTGTAGGATACCATTCAAATATATTTACATCCCTGTTCCTATTCAAGTTAGATTGATTCGTTGATGATGCTTCTTTGTGCGCATGTTTGCGGAGCATCATCCTTAAATATCCTTGTGAAAGCTGTATGCTTCAAGTAGACTCCTCTCTTTTAATAAACGTTTTTCAATAATAAACAAGAATTAAACAATATTCAACTACGCTAAGATTCGTGATTCGTTACCATTACTCAAAAATCTATTTTTCCAATATTATTTGTTTTTACTACAGTTATAAGGACTGTGTAATTAAGTGAACTTCTTTTACACTGACACAACAAGTCTGGAAAATTATGCTGGTTCAGCTTATTGAATGACTTTGCCGATGCGTAACTTCTCTTCGAAATTAAGGTGAAACTGATTCACGAACCGTCCGGTACGACGGAACTTCTAGAACGCACGTCACAGTTATTCATTATTTATGTTGTGCATGTGCACAGATGTATCGTGCTTAAACGATGCACACTGTGTTCGTCATAGTAAATAGAGCTCTGAGCCGGAAAACTCGGGCGGTTTCTCTAATGGATTATACATTATCACTCTAGGTCAACCGTGAAGATGGCCAGAGCGTAGCATCAAACCTAGTTTACTACAAGTTTCGGATTTTTTAGATAATCAACGTTCGTAGTTACTAGCTTGTTATAATTGATATATCACTGCATTTATCGTACATCCGCCAATTTCGCAATGTTTAGTTTTTGTACCGGCAAAAAAACGTGGCAAAAACGATCACGGTAATTAAAATCATAAGACTTGTTGTCTGACACACGATATGACCATTGTATAAGAATTTCATCGTTTCTTTGGTCGTTAGAGGCAACATATGATTACGTTTTGCCCGATGCTTCCGTAAAGATGTATGACTAAGTTCAGGCTTGTTGCGTGCACTTAAATGTTTTTAGAAACACCGCTTTTTTCTGGGCAAAAAAAGAGATCTTTGTGCGAATAAAGCGCCCTTTTGATAGTTGCTTCACCAAATTTAAGATTTTAAAATTTTGACGGACAAAACTCGTCAAAGGCCGAACAGACATCTATTGTATATATCTACTAGCAAAAATTAATTTAAAGAAAAAGAAGTTTAAGAAATCATAATAATAACTTTGACTTCTACTATAAAAGTACAAGGTGACAATTACTGGGACGCACCCTCTATCCAGCTTAAAAATCAAATACACTTTTAGACAAACATAATAATTTTTAGAGGTACAACAGCTTTTTTGGCCCAAATATTCAAAGTTATACCATATTATTCTGGTATAAATTTAAATTAATATGGAAGTATGAAGGTAATGACCACAAAAGGTGGAAGGCGTCTGAAATCTGGTATGATACTGTTATAGTCCTTCGATCAGTGAGGCGACAAAAACACCATACAGTAACAGTAGCAGGATTCAACCATAATTATTTTCTTTATTAAAGGAGCTACACGAAATTCGTGCTTCAGCCGATTTTCTTGACATAAATCCCTGTTTTCCTTTAAGCAATTCCTTCAAGGTCAAAACGTTGTTCAGCGTCATATTGTATTCGTCGGCACACCTTTGTCTGAATAAGAAAGAGTGTTGCCCAATAGAACTCAAGAACGTCTAAGGTTGGCCTGCTTGACTACGTAAAAGGTTGTTACCAATCTAAGTAGCTTCTTTGACAAAAAACAGATAGTTTAGATTTGAGACGTTACAGAAAGATAAACATAGGACCAGCGATGAAAGCATATTTTAACACGATGCGTTTCCGTTACTGCCTTAATATAAGCTAGTTCCTTGAGTTCAATGGACTCGATCGTTGCTGATTCCTTTGTTGCTATGGGGTCTAGCAGACACATGGTGTTTTGTATCTGTTTTTTATGAACTCAAAGAGCTATAATACAACTGAATAATAAATAATAACTTGATTGTCTACAAGAGCCTATTTGACCTTGTAGGAAATTAGGGTTACTGGGACAGCTGTTTGTCCGTTCTGCGTTGTCGCATAACATGTCTGTATAGATATGTCAAGGTTGTAGCTGTTAGGCATGGTCGCTAAGTTTAGACATAATAATTAGGAGTACGTTGATATTCATTAAAAAAAATAATGTATATGTATGAGTCATTCGTATGACTTGGTGTGCCTACAAATGTGGCCAGCTTGCCACTAAAAGCTTGCGAGGTGCAAGATAAGAGAACCGCTATCTATTTCGATTACACAAAAAGGACGACTGTCAAAATTAATTGGTAGACCTGGTTTGCTTGCCTATCATGAGCATGCAAAAAATAGAAAAATTTGTGCTCGAATTCGCGTCTCAACAATTGATCTTTGATTCTCTGCATCTCGTTGTCTAAAGAATAAAAGGTTTTTAGATATCAACAGGACGGAAAAAGACTTATTATATAGTGTACAATGTTGTACATGATCATAGTACGAAATGTTTATACGCACAAGCTAATTCACTATCGTGGTTCTTTTCGCGTCGTGAGCATATAGGGAAAGGATATAAATGACACAAGCAACAACCACTCCCTAGCCGCAGGGCGCTGAGGAACAGAAACCTTGTCTGGCTGGGCCTAGCAACTTAAAAGGTAGAAGACCAAACAAGCAGTTAGCCAACTAGCCCTTTGGTGGCAATTTTTAGTCCCAAGAATCTGGATATCTGAGGGGCTTATTAAGTAGGAATGAAACCGACTTAGGCGATCATGTGAGCCGCTTGTTGGAGCTGGCGTTTAAAGCCGAAGCATATAGCGGATCACCGTAATTGTGCGAATAGCCCTCATGTGCCTGTGTCAAATGGTACATCGCACGAAAAAAAATTATTATCGATAAAGTTTTATTGCATGTACCAATTTAAAGGCCATGTCAAAGATTAGGCTGGTTGTAGTAAATGGTGCAGTATTATTTGCGACAAGCTATCGTTACTAAATATAGGCGGTATATCGAGAACAACAGTCGGCGCTGCTCGCTCATACCTTATGCTTTTCTCTTTTCAGAGACTATTCCTCAGCTAGCCAATCCACGCAAACTTCCTGGCAGAGAGTTAACTACTATCCTGTCCTTTGCTCGGGCATTCGTTGTACTACTTTAGTCGCAGAACAGTCATCCTCGCCCTCGCCAAGACATGCCATCCTGCTGCAACTTGCAGTGGAAGCAGCTATGGCAAGTTGGAGGCTAGCTGCCTCCTCCCGACGACGGCCTCAGCTGAATTCTCCCATTAGGTTATGTTTCTCTCTCTCCCGTAATCTGAAGCTTGAGATGAGGCTTGTCCTAGAGTTTTGCTCTAACAGAAAGCAAATTGCGGTTCCAACACTCCAGCAAATACTTCCTGCACAATCCCGCCCAGTGAAATGGCAATACAAGAAAAGTAAACCTAGCAGTCAGTCAGCGGCAAACATCACTATCATGATTCCTATGCTTTGAGGTTTCGGCAACAAATTACGGCAACAATAGACCAGGCACCAAATATGGCAGCCTAAATAAAATTGTCTTACTCGACAAGCGACTTGACTATATATATATATATATATAATTTTTTTCAAAGAATAGAATACTGAGTAAATTACCTTTACGGGGAATGAGGGTAAATAATTATTACTGTTAGTCTTGTTAAGGTTTACAAAGTTCACCAGATCTGACAGTGCATAGTGGACGCATGACTTCGACAGCTAAGGTCATCTCAAAGCTCTTATTGCGAAATAGCAAATATACTTGATCCTACTGATCGTGTTGTAGAATGCAGTACCCTCAGTACTAGTCAGCAAGCTAGGACAATGCCTGCTTCGATGGTTTTTCCTCCCTTTGTACTAAAGGGTAATATAGGTAATCTAAATAAGTTGGTCAGAATGTAACTTCAATGATGTATATCTGTTGGACTGGATAAGTATTAAAACGATGTTCACTTTTATAATTGCTGAAACACCACGGAAAATAACTGCTAAGTTTCTTCGTAGTTAATCTCGAAGGCCTTTGAACTTGTTACACCTTGAAGAGAATAGCGTGGGTGAGGTACGATAAATAGACTTCCTACGATTGTTATCTGACCATGAGCTGGAGTCGCTTTTACCTTTGCAGTAGTAATCCTATACATATCCTCAAATTAGC
The DNA here is from genome assembly GCF_002443255.2 of Varroa destructor. Classification (NCBI taxonomy): domain Eukaryota; kingdom Metazoa; phylum Arthropoda; class Arachnida; order Mesostigmata; family Varroidae; genus Varroa; species Varroa destructor. The sequence continues at coordinate 15,028,972 of NW_019211458.1, forward strand.
CGTAATGAATGGATGCTTATTTTCCTAAGATGGCTTCGTTTTTTTGCGTCATTTCACATTACATTGTTTGCTCGAACGCTTTCACCATATCCAACATAGCGAAGCTTACAACTCTCTCGTTGAATGTGAGCTATACAATAGAACTTTTTAACATCTTATGCCCACGAATACGACTGTTATTCTCTATGACTATAGTTAACTGAACTGATTGCACCCACCAGGATAATTCTTCTGCCACGATGAACTCGCTAAATATCTTCCATAAGAGTAACGTCATGGGTGAAAGGAGAAAGGATGCAAAAACAGGGATGAGGAAAAGCAGGCTCATAGGTTTGCGAGCTTTATTCCTGTTCTGTAAGTTCGCAGTTGATAGGCCTTTCCAGCCTCAGGGTTTTAACTATTATAAATTTGACTTAATGTTAGCAAAAGGCGACAACGTATGTTCAAAGGCATGATTGATGGCAGAACAAGTAGAGAGAAAGACCAAGTGGTGATTACACCATGTTTGCCGTACCGAGACTATGTATAGGCTTGGTAGATTGTACCGAATCACAGGATTTTTCTTCGTCAGACAATGTGTTTTGTTGTACAATTGCGACAATGATACGGTAATGAAAGAAAGAATGACGTCAAATCGGCTACCAGTTCCTGTCTTAAAATTATGTATAGACAAATAGATGGCGCTGTTGCAAAACACGACCAAGGTCCTTAATACTTTCAGCATACATATACACGGTACTGTAGAATCGATAGTGTCGATCTGGAAAAAAGAAACTTCGGAAATGAAGTTCAACGTATGGTCACAGTTCGTTCATTTTTACGATGTGCTCATGATTATTAAATTAATTACTATGCTTGATTCAATATATTGTATATCTGTGCAGGTAGATTGTTGCGAGGTCTGTGTGCTTCACTGGAAAACACTATAAGATATATGTATCTGCGACACGTAATGTTCAAATCAGCGCGAGGGCGCCTGGAAGCACTTTTAGGTGAATTAGATGAATTGCGCAGGGCCAACAGCCATATTAACGCAGTTGCACATCGAAAAATACAGGAAAAATTATTTCCGAAATCAATTCCTAATTAGGACAATACCATGGTATACTCAAATTTATTCATCATTTTTTACACTTCCGTTGCGCTCATCTCGTCCGTGCTAGGGGCACAAATTAGCACGTAAAACTAAATAATTACCCTGACGGCAAAGGCGAACACGAGTTATAAATGTATTACAATTATAAACATAGTATTCAACTATCTTGGTCATTAACATATTCGGCCAAGGACAGGCGCAACGATAGGCAGCCCACGTTTCTAAATTTGCCCAGAAAAAAGCGATGCCTTTTTAATACAAAAGTATTTTGCTTTGTTTAACGAGTTGATATTCGGCAGCGTGATCTATAGATAGAAACCCGTCGCGTGAACGCAGACACTGGATAAATCAGACATCGAGGTAACTTTAATAGATTTTTTTTTCTTATTTTCCCGATCAATGCAATATATCCCTTTGTAATTGCTCATTTCGACTTAGTCTGTTCATTCGATCCTTTGCGTTTTCCTTACAACTTGTATCTGCTCGGGATTTTTTTTGGCAAAGCTAGGAGTATTCCGAAAGGTATTAGGTATACCGACGTAGTAGATTAAACCATAATATCTCTCGACAGAGCTTATAACTGGGGCGCGTGCAGGCCTGGTTCTATATTTTCTTTAATATACCCGAACATTGGATGTGAGGAATATAACTGAATAGCAACCGTTCAGAGGAACACAGGGACTACGGTCCCATGTTTTCGTTAAAGGCGCCATGAGAATGCGGCACGTAAGGTAAAATGTAGTTGGATAAACAGTACTGGTAGAGTTCGTGCATTCAGCTATAGCAAAGGCGACCCATTGCTACTTTGCATGTATTCTTCATCGCATCGTTAATCGCATTTTGGCGTATTAATGTTTTTGAAGATTACGTTTTCAGGCACGAACAAGGCTACGCGGACATAAAATAACATCAAAATGGAAAGAATCGAGGTCCTATAATAATTCGCATGAATGTGCTTTTTTTTTTTTAAAAAAATTAATAGATTCAGAATATCTAAATAACTAACTTCAATTATTTTATTCTGCTCATTGGTCATTTAATTCATATAAGTAGAATAATTAAAAAAGGATTAGGTTCCAAGCAATTAGGTCGACATTCTTTCCTCTACCTAATGTGAACTTCTTTTTGGAAAAGCGTGGAACTCTTTCTAACCTCATCACAGGCTTCTCAGATTCGTCGTACATGTTATCTGTGAAAATAGGTTTGGTGGGGCTTCCTCACTAACATCATTTGAGTAGGACAAGGTATGGCTAGTTTGAGCAAATCTTTCTACATAGAAATTGACGCTAAGCGTTTAGCTGGGACAATGCATACATAAAACCTTACGATTTGTAATTGTTTCTTGTAAATATGGATTTGCCTAGACAGATGATTTTCAGAAAATTCATACGTTCTAGCATTTTGATTGTAGAGCGATCGCTGAAAGATGGGCATTTTTCGTATGCGGTGAGCCTTCTGTTGAGATGCGAAGCGTCGACTTCGTTGGCGAGGGCAGAGATACGATAAATGAAATCAGGGAACAGAGTGCTGGAATGAACACTTATTGATAGTGTTTATTAATTACGAAAGTTCTTAGTCTTCTAATCTAATGAACGAATGATTAATTGACTTAACAATCGGAACCTTAGCATAGTTCTTGTTAGGAAAACCCAGTACCCCTGTACTTGTTCTCCATTTCTTGATGCCAACTAAAAGAGGTGTGTTTTCTTATAGCAACAATAATCTTATTCTGTATCTAACAACTCTTAATGCTGTGATCGCTCTAATAGAGATTCAGTCCGATTCTTAACGATAAAGCCAGGATAGATGCCCTACATGATACGTAGTCGGTGTCCAAATGGTGGTTTCATTTGAATTCATTAAAATAGGACATGGAAATATCTAAGAATTGCTACAAAATCGATATCTTTGGTTCTAAAAAGCACCTTTCGACAGCCTGACCTTTGAGGTAGAGCTGCAAATGAAAAGAGGAAGTCCCGAACAAAGCCGTAAGTATATCTAAACGTATGTTAAGGCGATGGATTTAAGCGTTCGCTTCCACGGGGTTAACCGTAAAGTTTAAATATAAAATGTATCCACTGTTCGTTATGAACTTTGCTACAATGCTTGCTACATACGATTGCAGTTCAACAAAATGCTTACAAGGCGGAGTAATCTAATCAGTGCTTGGCCAACTAAGGCCCTTGTGAAAATACCTGACCACCATCCGGAACAGTACCTGAAAAGCCGGATGAGCCGATTATTCCTAACAAAAGAGGATTAAAGCATCAACAGGGACGAATATATCAACCGGTCAGATTATCCCTACTGATGATAGAAGTAACAAAGTATAATGAAGTTTTACTGTTACAACGCTTGACGTCTTTTCACTCAGAGCCTTAGCCATCACATCGACGCGCTTCGCTTAGACGACGCAGATATAAAACAGACCTACCTACATTTGTAACCATCGTGCATGCAATTTAGGTCACTTACATTTCGCTTTATTACGAGAGTTATCGTATGCTCTAGCTCTACTTTTAGATAGTCACGCGGTAGATACATTTACCTAAATAAATTCGAACGTTGCGAAAGCGACTTGATCTAGCTAGTCTCGATATAAGTATTTTACATACATATGTATGAGTCGGCGACAATGATTTATAGGTACGCTGCGATCAGAGGTGGGTCAACATCCTACCATCCAGTTTGTATTTCTTTTGTTGTTCAGAGATACAGTTACATATACTAGAACAGAGGGGCTAAGGAAACTACTCGGATGGCTAGAGAACTGCTTAACAAGTTTTCCAGTATGCTAATTATCGCGGTGACCTTGTTCCCATGGCACGAAAAAAACATAAAGGCGCACGTAACGCCTATCACGAAGTACTGTTGTGACGTATTTCCACCATAAAGCCACCACATTGATGCCAACATGGGTTTCGCTCAAAGTGTCTCTATACATGGAAGACTTTCATTTTTATTTTTATTGGCGGTAAATTTGAATCGAAGTGCCGAAACGAAATTGCACTGTTCATTTCTAAGCAAAGTGGTGAAATAGATCTTTGCACAGGAATAGCGGTCAGCAAATAAGCCCTCATGCAGGTATTGGAAAGTATCCAATATTTCTTCGTAGACATAGCTGTTAATACTTAAGGCGTCCAAGTACACGAATCGCAGACATTAAGAGAGATCTAACAAAATAATGAGAACTAGCCGTTTGATCATAGGCCTGCCCTTCTGAATTACGATGGGTCAAACACGTAGACATCGGAGTTGCTTTGAATCTGTTTCCATGAAAGGGTTTTTGATTTTTATCAGGATTTACCGCAACATTCTCTTACCAGTTACTGGATATTTATAAAGATATAGGCGTACGTATGCTCCGATACCTGGAATTTTGTATTTTTGAAGTCGGTCCTCGTGGTGGCACGATAATATATTATAGTTACTTCGCAACCTGAAAATGGCGACCAAGCGATGAATGAAAACGTAGACCGCCAATTATCTAGTAAGAATAATTTAATGACTGTTAGTAAACTATTTTGACCGATCAATGCCATAAAAAACGCAACGAAAAGATAGAAATTTTTTTCTTTTAAGCTCGTTTACATTACATTTTCCTATTACAGTTAGCAATCTTATATATTAATGCTTATTTTTTCGAGCTTCCACTACCTGGTTTACTTTCGCATATATTTATATATTGTGCAAAACCGGTCGCCAAAAAGATGTCCGTAGCAGACTTCCAACATGTTAAAAATCTATTCGGATCTAGACCGAAATCTGTTTCTTTTTTTTATAAGTAAATTCTTAGAAAGTCGCTTAAGTGTTCAATGGTCAATCCTGAGGTCGTAAGGAGGCGATTCCATTTTGGTAGCGTTATGACTTCGTAACATGGCAGATAATTAAATGCAGCATTCCCTCGTCTGCTGACTTATCAGTCATCATCGAAAGCGATGCCGAGATACGTAATTTTAATTAGGAAAACAAAAAGAGACGGGGATTTCGCATGCTTTTTTGTAGAGCGCAGAGCCTGATCTTATTTTGACGCACACGTCGTAGAAGGTACGCCACTATTAAAAAACTTCGGGTACTTTGATGGAACAAAAAGCTGTCGTCGAAATGTATCGATTAGGCAGTGGCTGGGTGTCCTAGATATTACAGGTGTAAATAACCTATATACGTTCACTCTTTAAAGACAATCTAAAACTAGGCTACATACGTGTTTTATTGATAGACCACGTGTATATATAGTTTGTATATATAGTATATAGTTGTATATATAGTGTATATATAGTTGCAATCAGGAATTTGGTTACAGTGTTTCGAGTAGAAAATTTGTAGAATTAAAGAGAAATGAATTACCAAATTTTGTTTTTACATTTACTGAAAAAATGTCTTATTGTGCTATACGGTCATGGAGACGACGTCTTCTCTAGCTTGATTTTCTTATGGAAACGTCCCTTCGTTCACTTGAATTCAAGCCACCAAAGGATAGAAGTCAGCTGCTGAACAGCTATGGAATAGGAATACGTTAAGACTACGAGACACGTGCTGCCTACGTTAGCGAGTCGTCATCTCTGATCGAAAAAAGGAGAGAAAGCGTCCCCTAGAGAAAGACAGAATAGCCTCAGGGCCGCGGGTCATAAAAACTTTACTGTCGTAGTGTATAATAAACAAGAGTATTCGTTCTGTAAGCGAAAATATTTTAAATAACATTCAATTCCATGCCGGGCAAATCCATCACTGATGGACGAAATTTCGCGGGTTTTTAGCTACAAAAGACGTTGTTCTATTTTCTTTAATAACACGTTTATTTTTTTTATTTTTCCATTGTTGCTCATAAATCTATTTATGTATTTGCGCGGATTCAATAAAGGCATGCCAGAATGCAGTGGGAACAACCCATCATTATACATATATTGTCCTCAAATCATATTGTTCGAACAGAAGTTCGGTCAAAATCATTCTTGGTTACCGCAATGTACACTTACAGGTAATTAAATTTCGCGGGCAATTCTGGTGTTTCTTGAGCGTCATAATTGGTTCAAGCTGGAAAGTTACGCCTATCAAACATATACTGCGTACGATATGCAGCCACAATTAGAACGTCACATAAAGTTTGTGTTATATGGTATGTACAGTCAGTATCCAGTTAAAACTACAACTACGTGTGTGGACTGAAATACCCTATTTATGGGCTTAGTAGTAACTTAAACTAGTAGTTTTTGATAAAATCGATTGTCGGGAGTAATTTTTATTAAGGAACATGTTGAAGAGTAGCAAGGTTCGTATGTTTTTAACTATATCGGCTTACCAAAAAAACATTTATTGTTTACATTTTAAAATAACACTCTTGAACTAAATACGCGCCATTTTAATTGGTGACATCGAAATTCTCTCAGTTCCTGCAGGATAGCTAAGGATGAATGTAGTCCGATGTTGTCATGGTTACCAGTTTCGGTCGGTATTCTTCAATGGTTTGCTGTAATTTTGTTGGCTGTTAACAGTAGTAGAGGTCCAAACCAATCGCTTTGCCAAACGATAGCAGCTCATAATGTACGACTCCTTTTTGCTTGGCCTAAGTTTGGCCTATGCGGCACATTGAGATTGCAAGTGATTTTTTTAAATTTACGCTTTATTACAGGATTCATTTTGCGTTACCCGTGATTAACCACTTTAAAAATGGTTGCTTTTGCTGTGTTTCTTTAGAATTTCTCTTTTTCAATTAACTTCTTCTGCGTTAATTTATACATTAACGCTTCGTTTTCTAACCAGTCTTCTTCAAATTACGTGGAACTGTGCGGTGGCTCCTCATGTGTCGGTCTTGTTCAACTTCTGCGAAAGTATCATCGACTTTTTCCGTACCAACGGGCACTTTTTATATCGACATTTCCAGAACGAAAGCGGCAGAACCGTATTTGGGCCTTTTATTCAGATAACGAACCTTAACCGTACACAACAAGGAGCATCTGTGCCTTTATCGTAATAAAAAAAATTATAAAAATGTGGAGAGTTTTTACAGAAATCTCGAGCAGCCTCAAAGCACTCAATTATATTAAGTACAAGTGAAAAATTTCCAACAATTTTAGCACATTTATTGCCAAATTTCAACTTGACAGTGACACCCATATTGTATGTAAATTAGAAAAACAACTGTTTTTTGACTTCTTTGACAAGCCACTTTTATTGATACGCAGCTATATGAATAGCTTGCACTGATTTCAAATAATTTTTTCTACCAGCTACGAGGGGCTCGCAGGCCACTTATCCACCGTCGGCTTTCACCCTCTACAGCGTCTGCTACAGGTAGCGGAATTGCGTGAACGCAATGAATAGTCAGGCACGTCTCGCTCCTTTTCACTGTTTCTGTCGTCAGTAAACTTACTATCTTCTTCTACTCCGATTCTACTCTCAACCAGTTGGCCATTGACTAGATAGAATCAACGGCCTGTATGTTGAAGTGATTGTTATTGCTTGGGTCGCGCCCCCACTGCTACTAACGCCGATTTAGGGTCCCATTGGTGCTGTTTTGAATGCTCCTTTCGCTGCGGAATCGTTGATAAGCAGTGAAAACGAAAAACAAAAAAAAAAAAGTCAAAAAGGGGAAACGGCAACGATAATCGTTGCGGCCGCGACTGGAGGGCCACAGATGTGATGATCTAGAGTGTCCCTTGCCCGCCTTCTTGATCTCATTCATGTTTCACCCCCCGCCACTGCCTCTGCAGTTCCTATTCATGCAGCCTATTCATAGCAACTAAAACTGTTACAACATCTGTATCGTTCGTGGCAGCAGCGATGATGTCGTGGCCGATTGTTGCGCCTCCAACTGCGCTACAGGTGGCGCATAGACGCTAACAGACACCGATCGTCAACAGAAGATCTTACTTGTCATCGTAATAGAAGAAACTTCTCATCGTCATATACGTGTGACTACATAAAACAACGCTAGTATTTTTATCCTGTACGTAGCAGAAATTTCCTTAAATTTATTGGGAGCCTATTGTGACATGAATAAGTACAGTGGTTAAGGTGCGTTTGTACGTGAACAGTATCTAATGGTTAGAAGTTTCAAGAGTGAAATCGATTGACTTAATAACTTAATAATAATAATTTACTGAAGTAACGTTTGCTCTACTTAGTCTAGACACTTGGTACTCACGTTAATTTTTCACTCTACTAGGTGATACACCGGAAGGCTATGCCAGAGATTTGTTTTTTTCTGTTGTGCTCGCGATAACAAGGTAGCCGAGCCACGTGAAGGGATAGCATAGGATCATTCGCATATGAACTCAAATGAAGGTACAAAATAGCTTGTCCCGAAAATGTCTTAATTTGATAATTATATCAAGGTATTCCTTTTCGTTTTGCTCTAATCCTTCATATAAGTCTATTTCAGAATCCAATGTGTTTTTTTCTTTCTGTGTCTCGTGGCAGAAGACTCTATATAGAGACAAAACTTGGAAGGGTATGGGCGATGAGCCTTCAGATCTCCGTTTAGGTCACGAAAACCATATCGATCATAGAAGTTTAGAAAATATAATATATTCAAATGGCGATGTGTTCTGCAAGCAAATGGGTCACTAGAAAGGCAGCAACGAATTTGGTGTTTTCTGCTTACGTTATGTTTCTTTCCGCAAAAGATTTTGAAGCTGTGTTCCACAGTGCCGTCGAAGACTGGGCATAGACAAAAAAATCAGCTATTATGAAAGACTCTTGCAGTCTACGATGTATATGGAGTTCGTTGATATGGAGATAAATGTAAGGCGAAAGTAAACAAGATGTCTAAGAAGAATATACGTGCTTCATTTATGGTTCATGATAGCGTGTATAGTAAAGCATACTGTATATGATACTTTAATGTGGCGAATTACGTTGCAGTAATCAGTAAATATCAACGATAATATATTTTCAGTCAACCGTACTTATTCAGTCTTGCCTATTCGTCCATGTTTAGTATATCTCTTTACCGTATTTTCAGATAATGTTAGATAATCTTGTAACAGATCTGTGGAATTTCAGTTTGACACAGTCTGAGACCAGACGACGGTCTCATAGCCTTCGTTGAACACCAAGCTAATGTTTGTTATGGCGTGTGCATCAACGGAAAACCCTCTGACAGCAATCGACGTTTGCAGTACGCCATCTATACCTAACTATCTATTCTTTTAGCATCGTATCGCACTGTTTCTGTCGGGCATCTACAGTATTCGCGCATTGTTGTTTGTTACAGATGTTGATATGTTGCCGGCCACTAGTCAAAAATGTTAAAGAACCTGTTCAGCATGATAGCTATGGACATAAACAATAAGCTTGCCACAGCAGCAGATAGATTTTCTATAAGCGTTGTGTGGTAACATTTCCAATACCCCGAGGAAATTGTTTCTCAACTACAGACATTATAGTATAGGACAGATATCCTTTACGAATTTGTATTGTACTAGTGCGTGCAAATGTCATCGTGTTGGTAGTAGATTCGCGCAGACGACAGGTACTGTCATTTTATAATCTGCAGTTATATAATGAAACGCCTGAGGATAACCTAGGATTTTTCAGTTGTAAGAATTTATTTAGCTGTTTTTTAGTAATCAGAAAAGAATTAGGCGTAAGAGCCTAGGAACAAACATCAAAACAGGCCAATAGCACTCATACATTTCAAGATTTTCCATTCGTCTCTTTATGTTGAAATATGGGCCACTACGGACTTAGACTACATAATTTTCTACCTATTTTTTTGTATCGCTTCTCTCTCTCTCTTTCTCTCTCCCTTCCTTCCTCCCTCCCTCACCCTCTTCTACTCCTTCCTCTGGATTTCTGTCGTATCGCAATAGTTTAGTGTGCAGTTTCCGTAAGCCAATAACGTATACACGGCGCGGAACGTCAGCGACTTGGCGCGGATTTCGTACGCATATACTTAATTTCTCTTTGAAGTATATATATTTATTCTGTTAGTTTGTCGGGATAAAAGTCACACCACGGAGGAGACATGTAAACCCCCTGTGATTTCGTCTGCTTCAACACTCATTACCAAAAGCAGTAGCGTATTTCAAACAAGCGATGAATCCTAAGTATAAGGCTAATAACAATAGTAAATATACTGCCGTTGTAAGGTTTATAGCATACTGGCTTGAGCAAATAACAAACGTTATTATAGAACGTTAATTTGGTCCGTTCTTCGACGCATCGAATAATTTCAAACAACCTATTAGAACATATTAATTTGCATAGACCTATCCATTTACGAACACACGCATCTATGTAGGCGTATTTTGGTGGAATGGAGCCAAAAAAATTTTTTTGTTATTATCTTATGGTATAGTTTGTAGGAACAGAGCAAAAGCTAATAAATATGATCTGAATTTGGAATAGCTGGAAGCGGGTCACTGGATGAGGAAAGTGAAGCTGGTGGAAATCGGCCACAGTTATTTTTAATGTAAGAGCATTTTATCCAACATATATTTACGTGCGTAAAGAAATTCATCTAAATCGCTGCAGATGTAAGAATTATGTGCCTGTAAGGACAGGAAAAAAAAAAAAGTAAAGCTACAATGCTTTGAAAATTTGAAGATTTATTGTCACAATAGTTATCCAACGTTGAAGTTAACGAAACACCTGCACATGATGGGCTAGCAAGAAAAATTTTCTTAACGGTAATGATTTGTTCGGTATTTAAAATTGTTCAGCCAATGAACGCGGCCAGCTTTGAATTAGCTTAGTAAAAGCAGTAACAAAACTGTATACCGGGTTGCGTATAGATCAAAATATGATAAAACATATTTTCAATGAGTAAGATGTGCTAGCTACAAAAAATCTATATTGTTTTCTAGTCTGTAGGAACAGAATCTTTTATCTACGCATTGTTATTTCAGAGAGCCACTAAATCTTACCGAGGCTTGGCCTGCCTCCCTGCCTGCTGTACCAACGTCATTAATTGAGTGTATATTGAACCTCAAATAAATCAGGCTTTTTGAGCTTATTTTAATATATATATATATATATATATATATATATATAGCAGCTAGGTTTCTCGAAGGTATAGAGCCTATCCTATTCGACCATCTCAAATCGATCTCTTGCATCAAGATGCTTGCAACCTAAGTAGTTCTAGATCTTACTTCAAAATACTTTTTTTTTTTTCGACGGACAAGAATAGTTTTGTGTTTTGTGTTGGCGTCCAAAGCTCTAAATTACACATTTCTGGTTCACACAAATAACACTAGGCTTGCGCGTGTCAGTGAGATTTAGTATCTGCAGATTTGTTACGAAACAAAAAATCGTCTCTATGTTTCTGACGTCTGAAACAATCGCTTTCGTGTATTAGCGGCACACGATGGAGTGGGATGACATTCTACTAACAAGAACCGATATAAAATGTCTGACAAATCAATTGAAAGCGACTGTAAGGGTACGTAAGCCTTGCAACTAGGCGAAGTTGCGTCCGCAAGTATCGCCGTCCACAAGGCTCTCGACCTAAAATTAATGCCTGTGCCTTTTCAGTCAGTATCGACGCACCTGATTAGCATAATGAAGATAGGCATATCTGTTTGGCGATCAGCTTTTGCCACAGTTAGGCTACCTTCAAGTAGAAGCTAGCTACATGTTCACCCGTTCGCTAATTTTCAAACAAGGGAAGATTGTTCGTTTGGTGATGTGGTGTTAAGAAGCAATCTAACCAGAGTGAGTCCCATGCTAGTTCTATCTAGATATATAATACCATCACGTTCGTTCCCAAAGACACATTAGAGTGGCCTAGGAGCATAGGTATGAACTTATAATACATAATAGGTCTATTTACCACATGATGCTAACTAACATAAAGCGTACACAGCACTTGCTTGACAGAGGCATTCGAGCCAAAACGCATATATACATTCATCGTCGCCAGTAACAGCACACGAATCTCTTGATAATTTCCCTGATCTATTAAAAATCAATAGATACCAATAAAAACCAATAGATATTCACGTAGTCAGGTTTACATAGTACCAATGTAATACCGTCGTAACTGACTAGGCCTAGCACCTGAGCTGCTAAGCGCGCCCTTGTTTTGTGAGAGGGAACGTTGATGAAGGATGAAAGATAGCACAACAGGTTACGTAACCTCGAGTGACCTTATTGAACATTCGAAGTCAGATTCCGGCTTATCAACAATCTCGGTAATGATTCAAGAAATCGAAATACGAAGCACCGGAACTAGCGGAAACGGATATACAGCCTATATGAAATTTCGGCAGGACAGAAGGTCTGACGTTTCTATACTTTGGATAATGAAAACACTAAAAATATCAGTTATTTTTATAGACAAGCCTGCAATGAAGCGACCATGATCAGCAACGTCAACATTCGCCACCGATAGAGCAAATAATCACGGAGGAGATTTGTGCTTATGTTGATTACAGCGCACGACTCTGTCACACCAATCCGTTAAAATCAGTTTTTAAGGAAAGATTTTCATGAGGTTATTGTTCTATGATACGCCTGAACTCGTCCTAAACACGCAAGGTTTTATTATGGAGGTATATGTAAGCAGTGCACCTTGTTGAACTTTTCGGTAGAGTTTACACATACTACAACGAATAGCACCTATTGCCAGGCGTCGAGCTACTGTATTGGAAAAAAAAACAGAATATGTCTACTTGACGTGTCTGGGCAGAAATGTGATGCTGAAAGCTACCACGGTAAGCAAGATCTCTAAAAGGGTTAGTTTCAGTCTGCCTACTTTCCAAAGCAAAAAACAAAAATCAAATATTTGCACAACTATACGATGCTTAACGTTATACCCCGTCAGCTTTATTTTTCCAAAGGTGAAACAGCTATCATGTAAAAATTGTATAGCGCGATATACTATGTAAGCTGCATAAGTTACTGGAAATGATAAACATCTATCTGACGTTCCGGAAGTTGATCACTCATCCCTCAACTAGTATTCCTTTGCATGTTTCTTTAAATATCGTATTAAGTTGTCTTCCCAGTTACTGGACGAAGCGAACGGCGTCGCTCTTTCGAAGTTTGCGTGGGAAAGGGAAATCCGGTATCCTGCTTTATACGGATGAGCTCCTTTCGAAATGTCAATTGAAATCTTTTTAGGGTTTCGTAGCGTCTGCCATTTACTGCCACTTAGCCTGAAGTTGAAGTTTCCTGCATTGGGGTTCGTGCTACTTAGTTCACTTTTAAGTAGAACTTTATTATGGCTCACTACTGAGCCATTTAAATGATTTAGTGTGTTAAACGAACTCTAAATTTTACGAGGTGACAATGCCACTTGCTAAAGATTCTTGTGCTTTTGAATAAATAATGATAATTAGAAATAGACTGAACATAACTGACGGGTTAGTCCACACTGCAATGAAAAAAGTTTCTAGCACGCACAATAAGATCGGCGGTCCTATTTTATTTAGTCCTCGAACCTCGAGAAAATTATCGTTGTTCTGTGGGTAGGTATTTCTGAATGATTATGATTATCAATCCTGCAGGCCTATTTAGGACGTTGGTCCATCAAGCTGCTGAGTGCGCGATTTTCCTCTCTAAAAATAGTTTATCGTGGCTTTTGTAGGACGTCTAATTCATTTACTAGGTATGTGAATTATTTGACGATTCTCTATCACAAGCTATTTTGCCTGATGATGTTTTCGTTTGCGATGGCCCTTGTGGCATATAGCCATGAAGACTTTCTCGCCCGTTAGCACCATTCGTAGACCCGACATCGATCCTTGTACGCAAACTTATCTTTGACACTGAAGTATATTTCTCATTTTGCATTTGTAAAATCTTTTCAGAATGTTAAAAGCTTGTTTAGTTCTGTTCCATTCCAACACGGGTTGGGTATCTCGATAGAATAAACACTATAGACTAGAAAGCTCACATATAATTATAGCTATTTTATCACATAATATACGGCGTCGCGCAATATTCCGCTAGCTGCTAGACGAACATTGCACTCGGGACTTTGTTTATTACAATGAATTTTAGAAAATGTCAGCCTCATGCACTTGTCTGAGTTACAACAGCATCAGATCAAACCTGCCTTTCAGAATCATCAATTAATTCAGCTGATAGAGTTGTTGGCAAAGTGAAATTTGCTCGACAGGGCTTGGGGATAGATGACGACAGGATGTATCTGGTGATAATCCTGAATTGGCGGCCTATTCGAGTTAGCCTTACATCGAATAGTGTTCTTTCGATTCAAATAAGATTCGCTGAAGCAAACGCTCAAGGGAGACGTTATTTCCATTCAGTATAACTATATGACGCGTTTAAAATTTGGCGCCTATTTAATTAACCTGATTAGCGCCTCGATTTCATACACATGTTGCACATTTCAGCCCTTTAGCGCGGTGGCGAAATCGAAGGCCGGATAAAGACCGAGCGGTTCGGACACCTGCTTCTCACAGTGAGAGCCTGAATCACATATTGTTTACTGTGTAGTTGCCAGTAATATAACGTTCCAAAGAAAAGTCTATTCAGCGAAACAGTAGAATGAGCAAAACAGATCGAGTCGAATAATGCCAACTGGTTTATACAGATGATTTACAACACTACTATATTCAACAGCAGTGTTACTGTTTTGTGTACATAGTGCATATATGCCGGAACGTCATGCGGAAGCTACATCGTACCGAACATTTGATAAAAAAAAAAATAAAAGGGATCAGCTAGCTGCTTATTAAGCAGTCGTCCTACTATATGAAGCGAGGTTGTGGTTCACGCTGACCTTTATGAGCATGCAACCGATCGGCTATATGGGTCTGCACCTCTATGCTTATACTATATGATGTATACATTTTCGAAGTAGATGAGTCGGAGATTATAGCTGCACTTAGTCGTTTGGTTTCATTACAGAAAGGGTAAATTCGATGTATGCGTCTGGGTCGCTAAAAAAGAGGACTGGCCTATTTAACCTATTGGTGCCTCGGCTGGAATGTAAGATGGAGTAAAATTTTGTAGAATTTATAAGTTATATTTTTTTTTTTAGAAATTATTGGCTATTATAGCAGTCCAATTTCAAGTTGTTTCAAAGAAAACGTTCCGCGACGAGCTCGAATTGTGCATGAATAATTCTTTTGGCAAGATTTTTCTCGATACTAATTTGAGAAGATATATTTAGTCAAGCCAACACAACAGTGCCCGCCGGTAACAATGTTCTAACGGTCTAAATTAGGCCATGCTTACCTATTGCCCAGTGTCGTCTCGTATGGTAGGTTTCGTTTGTTCATTAATATTTTGGCCGCTATATAGTCCCTGTAAAAGGCTAGCTCAATGCTATCGGCGTCTACGTACCTTTGCGGCCTGCTAAATCGAAAGCAAATACATATCATACAATTGTCAATGCTTATGGTTACCTGGTCCCGTGACCGTTTAGATAGGCTACGCTAATTTATAACGTTTTGTTGTCTTGCGGAAAAAGGATTACGAAATCGGTAATATTTTACCGAATTCAAATCAGAGAAAAAAAATCGGATTTGTAGTTTTTCTTTTTTCCTTGACTTAGACAATAGGTCCATTTGAAGTGTTTATCGTCAGTACGGTTTCCGCACTTTTTTAACGAGGAAAACAAACTTAGAAACGCATTAAATCATTTAAAGTTCGTAATTTGAGCGCGCATACGTCCTTAAAAGGTACTTCCGTCACCAATGCGGCGGGAGGTACTATCGCTGAAGTTAGAAGGTAGTTAAGATCTGCTAACATTGCAATATACAAACGGTAAGTTGAGCAGGGTTCATACATGCGTATCAGTAAGGTGTAAAAAGTAGAAGCTAGCAATACCTGACAGTTTGTGGTGTGGAATCACTGTCTTAAAAGAAACTAATCGTCCGAGAGTACGTGGTTGTCCAGCGACTTCAGCGACCTAAACTGTGGAAATCATAGAAATTATCAACTACCGAGAGGGCTTAACGTCGTTACATTTATTTCCTAATACTTCGTATCAAACGCTTACAAATCTGAACAAATACCTCCCGTACGTCAATCCGCTGTTGCCAAATCTGGAATGGATGACATATAATCCGTTGTCTCTGAGAATAGCATATCTAACGCACAAAAATGACTGCAGTCGTTACGGTAGCCAATTGAAGCTTTTAAATAGCGCGCAGCTTCAGCCTATGACCAGTTTAGCTCAACAATGGCCGCTGGCTCCATTGCCCTGTCAGTATCTGCAAGGAGAACACTTGTTCAGTATGTATCTGCACCAGCGAAGACGCAACTTACATAGCCAGTAATTTTTACAGTTCAGGACAAAAGGACGCCTCTGAAACAGTAAACCTATTGCTATCTAAGGCCTGGAAAATGCTTTCGAGCAAAAACAGTTGAACACAGCGCAGGGTCCTGCCACGGAGAAGTGGTATATTTTGTTATCCTATAATAATCATTAGGCCGACTGCACGTGCTAAAATCTTACTTTGATTATTCTCTGCCAGTGCGATCACGGTCAAGATAATAATTTGGTTATTTCTTCGCTCCCGCCTAATCTGCTTGCAGTTTTCGATTTTATATGAACATGTCTATAGTTAACTTACGGACAGAAAGTTAAAAACGTTTGCTTGGGCTTCGTACGAACTGTGCCATGCTTGCCGCAGATAACAAGATTTTGATGCAATACTTTATGACTTATTGATGCAATAATACTATGAAACCTACTTTTCATGACTCAGTGGACGAGTATAATTCGTAAACGACATAAAAATCAAATGGGGACATATAATAAATGAGTGACAGAATCCTCCATTGTGAAAAAAACGCTCTTCTAGAGTAGAGCTAACGTCGACACTTTTTAAAGAGCTAAAACGGTTTCTGGACTCAGAAATTTCGACTATAACCACTGCCATAATATATATACATTTAAATACGCAATATCTATTGCATTGTTGCAGGCAGCATTCAACACGCAATGAGATAAATCTAGACATGGGAGCACGATCTGCGCTAGGATACGGTTATTGAACCATAGAATTACCTTGTCTAATTGCTCGAACAGTATTATTAGTTGGTTGTGAATTTTATCTTATGTACACTTGAACAGCGATCTTTTCAGTCCAGGCACGTGTTCTAGAGATAAGCGCAGCATAATCCCCTACGTTTTGCATATTACGTTTTTTTTATTTTGAGTTTGAGCGCTTTGAGTTTAACTTTATTCCGTCCAATATCTTTATTGCCCTAATCTCTAGCCAGACCTCCTAAGTGACCTCAAGACAAGTTACGGTCGCTGTGGACGTTGCTGTGGCAAAAAAACGAGTCACCACGTACCGCTGTCCCAGCGTGCGTCATCTTTATTGCGGCAACGGTGTGCAAGGCCTTAGAACGTAACGAATTACATTGACGAATACGCTTCCACCGTTCTATGCTTCAAGTGAATAAAAATCTAGAAAAAAAAAAAGAAAGCAAGGAACTCGTTTCGTTCTGAGGGACACGTCAAACATTTATCTGGTAACAGCGATGCCGATGGCAACAGAAGTAGGCAGTACGTTACTCGAACTGATGGATGTGGAAAAAACATAACAGAGCTCCTCCGAAAATGCTGAACGGCCTACTCTGGGGGAGAGGATATCTAGACTCGCTAGTTACTGTCCATGGTAGTTGCCATTGTTAGGGCCTGCCGTCACCTGCAGCTGCCGTCGCTGTATTTGAGGCGTCTGTTACTTCTGCTGGTGAAGTTCGTGCCGGCAAGAGAATCCACCCGTATACGATTCCGCGCTGTAATGGCAATTCAGTGCCCCGTTTGACTCACAACATTATTTTCGTTATTGTTCTATTTAAGCGAAAATTGGAAGCTTACTAGATGCGAGCATTTAAATATATATTGCTAAGATCATCATTGAGAGCTCAGTGATGAACGGTAATTCGGCAACTCAAAGTAATCATTATAGCAATGCTACATTACATTCAAGTTGGTACCTTACTGAGCGTGACACAGTTCCGTGTGAAGAAGGTGACCCCTGGAAGTTTTTCATTAGAGACGGCCTTTTCCAAGACTGATGCCGCCCCAACAGGCGTTTTTGCTTGCGGCGTTGTGCGGGCCAACTAAAGCAAATTTGAAAAAAGAAATCCATTAAAGAAATATGTTTAAGAGAAATCAGTGATAGATACATAAGGAGCTCACTTGTAATCAGATATACTTGCAAGCCGTCAGACATGTGAGTCATTGCAATTTTGATACTACGTAATAATTAGGTTGCATAAAAATCCAGACTTATAGAACGAACAGTGCCCAGATTTTTGTAAGCTAATACAAAGCACCGCACCCAAAGTTGAGCTATGTTGTGTTAGCTGCATCGGCCATTTTGCTGATGGGGGATGACGATTTTGCAGAGTGTTTCGCCATATCAATTACTGCACTTCGATTCTGCCCGTCGAATATGAGCGCGCAGAAACTACCTGTTTTTCTCTAATGTCTTCGATTTTATAATAACTTAATTTTATCACAAAAGTTCCTTGTATAACTTCCCTGACTATCAAAACATCCGAATGCATGGAGTGAATACTGGTGGCCGCAAATTTCAATGGAGTTGCTAATCAGAGCTCCCTGCGTTCTGTCCAGTCTTGCTCATGCATCTATCCCGTAAGTGTAGCAAACTTGGAGTTATCGAACTCTAGCAACAGACCACTAACACCCGAAGCAACTTAAACATGGAGATATTCAAGCGGCGTATGAGATCTGTGACTGCATCCGTTAAAGCTAAACTTTAGAGAATATAACTTCAATGCCGATCGGTCTCAATCCCCAAACGCCAGTATGACAATACGCTATGCGCATGGTTAACTCACAGTTTTTCGTTAATGTCGCGACCCATATACCCACGTTTGCAGGATAGTCGTATACTAATCCCACAAACTAATCATGGTGTAAGGATTCGTGTTTTATAAAGCTTTTTTTTTTTGCCATCATCCCACATACCTAGTCATATGGGAAAAATAATTGTAATCATGTTAATTTCGTACGTGCAATTTTTACGCTGTGTTGTATTTGCGCGTGCCTTTCTTCGTGCTATACATTTATATAATATTCTGTTTATCTATTCATGACGATTGTCATAGAAAGAGCAGAAAATCACAGCGGACAGAGATTAACTAACGTTTGCTGGCATATTGTTATGGGAACTGAATTGCCAACAGGGCCATTCTGCCGGTAACGAGAATCAGCTTACGGTAGATGGTGGCCGTTGGCCAATTCTCAAACGACATTGTTGTCTAAATCTAAGCAGAAGCACCAGAGAAGCGGACAGCAAATGATATCGAATGCTGCAATACAACGAATTGCCTATTCTATTCAGGATCGCACAACGAACCATCCGGTGTCCGTTTCACTCCAGGGCATGAGAGAACCAGCCGCAGGAAACCGTCACATTCACTTTTACCACTCACCACAGAAAACGCCAGTCCGATGGCCACTTACGACTTACCTAACAGATGAAACAGTCGGCACCGACGCTTGTGTTGACATAAAAGCGGAATAGACGCTTTTCCCTTGCGAATAGGATCCACGGCCTGAGCGACTGGTTGTATGCCTTTAAGTTTATATAAAGCAAATATAATCAAATTCACGTTATATCGTTTACCTATTTCGACAAAAGGCATACAAATAAATGGTACGGCTCAATAGCCAAAACGGTTAAGTAATCAGCGTTACGTGTTGCAATTAAATAAGGTAATTTACATTTACTGGCATTATATTCTAATTCATCGTATATAGCTATTAATATCTGACAAATCAGTACCAACCAAGATGGCGGATGCGTGACTGTTTTAGTTTAGCTATAAACGAACGTATTTTTAAGAAAAACCAAGCAGTTAGATGTACCTAAGTTCAGTGAAGGGTTAATGGTTATGGTCAGATAGACAAAACGTCATATCTAAATAAAGACTGACTAGAATTATGACGAAAGGTGTATGGACGCCTGCAAGAATGCACTGAACGGTACCATGTATCCTCTAGCTCATGAACAGTAATGATTCAGGTGTTAATCGGCCTTCGAAATCACAGTAATGATAATGTGTTAAGCAACAACCGATCGGTAGTAGCACGCGCACATATACATCTATCTGCTCCTAGATAAAGGTAGCGAGACAGAGAATAGAGGGTAACTTTGCTTCGTCTACTAACTAAGCTGTTAAGCTTTCAAAATCTACCACCGACCGAAAACGTATCACTAGATAAGGGTAATTCGATTAGTATGAAACAATAACACTGCAAATGTTATCTGTATAATTCGTAAGCTTCATCATCTAATGGTCAGTACTCTGCCATTGGTTACCCTACTATCCGGTGCGATGCGGATGAAGTACTTTTTCAGCCAGCTGATATCGCAGTTCGGCGGTTTTGTCCGATCCGTACTTTATTTTCCTACACTTACCCTATTTCATCATTCGTTCCACAGACACAAGAACCGTCGCTGGAATTGGTCGCTACCGAAAAAAAATTGTCGGTTCGTTGCAATTTAAATGATGCGAAGCTCGGTAGAGTCTAGTTGAGCTGTCCCCCCCCCCCCCCAAACGACGTCGATGTTGTAAAACGCATTTGTAATGCTGAATTTAGTGTTAGGGGTTTTGTCGCCTCGGTACCACGCGCACACACGGACATTCATCTATCGTTTGGGGGTCGGCGGCAATCTAGCGACATCCTCCCGACCGTTTAACGCCCAGCATTAGCTTGTCCACACTACTGCCACTGACCGGATTTATCCAATAGCCCCAATAGTTAATTATAAACTGTGCACCACCGGATCAAGTACGTGTCAATAGCAGTGGACTTTTTGTTACGGCGGCCAAAGTTAGTCAAGTCGATTCGTGAAGAACAGCCTCGACGTACCAGCTAGCTTAAGTGGCCTCTTCGCGCAACCATTAGATACATTGTCGTTCGATACATCTTCACGAAGCGACCCACTCTAGAAAAGTAAAAACGTGAAATACGCTTAAAATCTACAACGCTAGAACAGGGAAGTGCTGATTGGTGTAGAGCGGCTATGTTTGGTTAGATGAATTCAATAGCGTATCAAGAATAGGTTACGGAACTTCTTTACGGAACGAATCGTGTGCACTACCGCTAAATAACCATAAGAAAAAAAGAGGCTAAAGTGAAGTTGCGCCATATCTACTAACTGCACTCCAGTTGTGAGCTATGGTATCGGGAAAGAAATTCTGTCGCCGCAAGCTGCATACTCAGCGTTCCGTCATTGTTGTCATCATTGCTGCGGTAGTCACGTCGATATGGCTGTACGCTCGGGACGTTCAGTTAGAACAAGCTGATGGCCAGGGTATCGATGAGAGCTTTGATCAATACGTTGCACACCGCAAGCGGGATACAGCTCCAGTAGTACATCGAGGCCTGCTGGACATTTTTGGACTGAAGGTCCGTACTCCGAAAACCAATGCTTGGCAAACGTTAGAAACTCTTGCTAAAAATAACGAATTCGAAGATACGTTGCGTTCATCAGCGCACTTTGAACCCAATGGAAGGTTTCAGTTCACAAATCTTGAGCCTCTTGCAGGCCACATTTACCAAACTCTGAAGGACTACCAGAGATTTCTCACCAATAGCTTGCTGCATCTTCAACTGCTCGTTAAAAGATTTCCTTATATAGAGGAGAGAAGATTGATTGAAGATCGACTGATATCGTTAGCCAGTCATTCGAGAGAATACAATCGGATATTACGCAAAGAACTCAAAGACTTCATGGTACGCACTGGCCTAGCAAGGAAATCCCGCGAAGCACTCTATAAACTTAAGCTCAAAGTACAGACAGCAATTCAACAACGCCAAGCGTATCCCTGCAGCAGGACAGTGAAATGCAAGCTCACAAACCCGTATGGGTTCGCATCAGGAATCCACGATGTGTTATGGTGCCTTATAAAAGGATTCCAGGACAATAAACGTGTCGTTCTCGACACAAAAGACTGGCACTACCTAAACGCAAATTTTACTTGGAATGAAAGTTTTCGACCTCTTGATGAGTCGGATAGTAGCAAAGAAAATTGTTCCAATTTAGCCGATGACCCCACTATGCCGGGGCCAAACGGTCAAGCTCGTCTGTCTATCCATACCATTCCTGTTGATGTGGCTGAGACTCTTGTGCGTTATCACCAGGAGCCCTACGCGTGGTGGTTTGGGCAGTTTATCGGATACATCTTACGGCCATCGAGCCTCACGGAAGAACTAGTGCAACAGGCCAAACAGCTACTAGGCTTTAAATCACCAATAGTAGGCTTACAAATTCGACGAACAGACAAATTCTCCGAGGCAGCGTACCATGAGGTAGAAGAATATATGGAGCATGCCGAAGAATATTATAGGAGTCTCGGAGCTAACATACCAAAACGAGTATTTGTGGCTACAGATGAACCCCAGGTACTCGACGACCTCCGAGAAAATTTTCCTGATTTTGTGTTTATCTCAAATGTCAGATCGGCAGAACTTGCCAACGACCTTGACACGCGAGATTACCCTGCTTCGTTGCAAGGCCTAATTATCGATCTGTTTCTCTTAGCCCAAACGGATAAGCTAGTATGCACCCTTTCAAGTGGGGTGTGCCGTATTGCCTATGAACTCATGCAGGCCCGCCGCACTGATGCCACTGATCAGTTGGTATCGTTGGATGTGTCCTATTTCTACGCTTATGTAGCCGCCCCCCCAGTGAAGGCTATATACGAGCACGAGCCGGTCGATAAACGGGGGCTTTACTTATCCCCTGGCTATTGCGTTGCCAAAACATCGGATACCTCGATCGTGCAGGAGTCAGTAAAGAAACCAAACTATAATGGGTTTTCCGTTGGTATTCTTTGTGGATCTAACCTTTTGGCTGGAAACTATCCGACATATAAAACGCTGCCTACAGTAAGAGTGAATGGAACAAACACTGCTCTGTTTTAAGCGTGTTCGGTTACACGCTTTTCCCACTAGAAAGTAGAACCCCACTAGACTGTATAATAGATAGACATCCTGCAAACGCAAAAGTACTTGCTAATCCTTTTTCATCGAACCTGTTTTTCCATTCCAACTCAGAGTAAACTCAACTTTTATATATTTAAAGTAAAAAAACTTCGGTGACTCAAATATTTTTGCTTTTTTTCTTTTTTTTTTATTTAGGAGAATGAGATATTTTCGTTGCGTACATTCTTATACCTATGCATCAAGTTTCTGTAGATTTATTAGAACTATACAATATATAAACTAGCTTCTTTAAAGGGCCGATAATCGTTGTTGGTCCGATAACCGATTGGTTTATCACTATCTCGCACGTGTACTCTGCTCATCAACAGCACGACATAACATGGCAGTAAAGGCATCCTCAATATAATATTACATTATAATTAATACTGAATAGCAGTTATGTTGACAGTTTTTTTTTCTATATAATGATCAATATTATGTCTCAAAGCATAACATCAATGATTGCAGAAAGGTGTATTGTCACAGATGCTATACCAAATGTTCCCCGCTATATTATTATGGTCAATAGAAATAGGACAAGCTCGCTATTTTCATCCATAGAAGTAGACTGATCGGCCAAACGGATTCGATCGATTACCTTTGCGGATGTACGGGTGTATTACTTCGAAGTTGCATTGCACCAACGAGTTCTTCGACGAAACGAAAAAAGCTGTAGTAAATCGTGCCATCACTATGTTTTTCGTCATAAATAAGCAGGCTATTTTTCATTCGTCTCTATTGACGCACACATCTTATCGACTGAGTTAATTTCTATCTTTGAGGAACTTTGTGTGAAGTTCGTTATATCTGATACCATATTCTAAGGCGTTGTGGAAGGCTCATGTTTATCTATGGGATAGGGGACGTCTTAGAATACAGCTATCGGTTTACAATTTAATAAAACTTACAATTGACCTGTATGCTTTCTTTAGGAATAGGCTACTGTGGCCTGGCGCAGTCTGCGTTTGTCCTATCAGCTTCACGTCAATATACCTACAAAAGAATGATTTTGGCCGTAACAAAGCGAGCGAGCGAGCGATCAATCTCCTAGGTTTTAGGATTAGTAGCCTTCGTTCCTCATCTAATTAATATGATTCAATGCAACGAGTCGGCTGCCTACTTGCTTCTATTCGGCCGAAGGCTGCTGCTGTTCGATACTGTTACAATGACTACAATAAAGACCTGATATCATAATTCGTAATAGACATATTTCATCTCATGCTAGAAGCCAGCCATCTAAAGCACGCCGAAAATACGATACGTAAAGCTCGAAACATCTATTTTAAATGACAAATTAAATGATAATGGGTTTTTGAAAAAGCCTGTTTTATTTTGTTACCTTTAAAATTGTGTCGCATTTATTCCGACTGGCAATTTCTACAATCTGTAGCTTTTTTTTTTTGATGTTGACAAGTTATCCCATGTGATACATGCTATAGTGGTTAGAATCATCAGTGGTCACTTGTTACGTAAACACAACAGTGCTGAGACGCAGCTTGCCACTAAATGGCGGCATAAATCACCGACTAGAACGTTTCGTAATAACAGAAACAGGTCGTCACCTGTGGAAGCCAAGTCAGACACTGACTGCTCATAGCGTAACCTGTTCATATATCAGCTATCCGTCATCGCAGTGATACTTTGTATCGTGTTCAGGAATACCCGATTAATCGGGCCGGTTCTCGAATCTAAACGTATCGAGTACATAATCGACCATAGCAGGCCATTTGTCCACTGATAAATTAATACGTCGGAACTTTCAAAGTTCCCTGTTTTTATCTGCAATATATGAACACTGTTCTATAGGAGCTTTGTAACGCCCTGTTAAAACTTAAACATTGATTGTTGTGTTATACCAGCTAAATTCCGTGATTCTTTCGAGACTTTTTTTTCAAGGCATCATATCAAGGTTCTTAGTGGAAGCTTATTGAAATAGAATTGCGTCAACGTTCTGCATGTACATAAAAACTAACGAGATCATCATTTCTAGAGAAGCGCAATCGCCCGGTATATCTCGAAGGCTTCGTCTGCAGGTTTCAGCATGGACTTAACGCTAAATCCTTGAAGCTGGACAAATGCTCGACAATTACTTATTATCTGTGCGGAAGGAAATATTCATGTGGTGCTCCGTGAAAACCTTGGCCCTCTATTGGAAAATTTTCGCAAATAGTCTAATAAGTACATTTTAAATATCCGCCCAATCCAGTGGTCAAAGCCCCGTAAGAAACTCGTAGGCGTGCTTGGACTTCAGTATTTGAGAAGACCATATAAGCGGACCGGCACTACTTGCTGTTAGTACTATACATAGATGTTTTTTTCTTTATTTTGATCATATACACGAAATACAATATTAACTTCGGGGAAATCTACGGGATCCCAGATTTCTAAGTTGTTTTGAAGCTTGACACGCTGAGAAACGCAGGAACGCCATTAAAAAGTCGCTTTTAGAAGCTATGTAGATAGAGCTTGCTTATGTTCGCAGTGTATGCATCAACTTCACTCCAAGGCCGATTAAGGCAGACCGTATAAAATCGTAAGGTATCAGACATTTTCAATATTTGAGCAAGTTCTTATCACACAGCGGAAGGATCGTAGCAGAGCCCAAAGTGGCCTGAACAGAGAAATTTTATGATATATTTTCATGGAGAATTGTCATTGAACTTTACAATGCGCCACCTTTGCAAATTATAGCAGCTACCGAAATATAGTAGATCTATCAAAAATCAGCTTAACTTATTGCAGTAAATGCGATTTTAAGCTGAATTCTTCATGTCAATTCGCTCGGCAAACGTATGACTTCTTCGAGGATATTCCTATGAACCGGCCTATGTTAAGCCTAGAGATAATCGTGTACCATACGAAGGCGGTAATGATTGGATTGTAAATTTTTTCTGACACAGCGTCCTACATAATTATCTAATATATAAAACGGTACAGCTGCAACGTATACGAAGGGCATTCATCACATCATTTTTTTTTTGCACATTTCGTTCTATCTCATTCTAATGGTTGTCTGTTTCTCTTTCTCGTAGACATCCTATAAGATCGGCCAACTCATTACGCTACCGTAACGCCAATTTACTTTGTTGTGATTCCATAAGCCTGTTTCATCACACGCTTCACCATCATATGATTCATAGTCTGATGGTTGCCCTCAGTGATTTATGTGTTTTTTCTGTACTGCTCGAATTATTTATGCAAATTATGTTCCAATATTCATTGATTGCAAACTAATCAGTAAATATTTATGCCACATGGTGCAAAGCATTGGCCAATTAATTGTGTGAGTCTACATGTGAATTGTATCAAATCTGTATTGTTAATGGCATACTGGGGGCTTTTAGGCGTATCCACTTAGGTCAGCTTAAGTTCGACTTAAGTGTTTGCGAAATTATCCTTTACTCATACATAGCCCTGTATTCATTTGCCGGTTTCGGTAGAACGTCCCTGTTACGAACATTGTCTATAGGCAGATATTTACCCCTTGGTATGAGTCACATTGGAACAATGGCATTATTTTGCGTCACTTTCTGTTTGTTCGTGCTCTGTTGACTGTAGTCGCTTAGAAGCCGGTCGTTTGTCTGTTGAAAACGTGCTGCGTAATGTGTGGGGCCTTCTGCTTCATACCGACGTGAGGGTGACACGACGGGTGGGAAGTCGCTAGACCTTTCGTTGCCATGGGCCTTGTAGCATAACATCGGGCTTGTTTGCTTAGCAGGGAAATGATAGGCTGAAGTAAAGATTCGGTGTTGTAACAAAAATTATTAATAGCAAGTAGTGTGCTTTTCCACTAAGACGAAACACAGGTACATGTACGATATAATACGGTGGTGCTTTATAAATACGGGAACGTTAATAGCTTCTGCTCTGTTTAATAGAATACAATTTTAAACATAGTGCGGCAACTGGCCTATATTGAGCATCGTTACCTGAATAGTACGGGCCGTTGGACAATAACAAAGGTGAGTTTCACTTCTCCTTATCAACTTAAATAACAATAACAACCTTATTTACGAGTACACGGAGAGCGCATGCACTGCTCCAGAGGACTGGAACCGATGGTTCTATGCTTCAGAACTTCTGTCGGTACTCCACACAACGTATTAAACAACTTAAAGTTGCTTTTTGGATTTGACCTACGAGGACCAGTTGACTTTGCGACAGTCCGCCCTCCAAAAAACCATACTCTAGTCTTTGCAATTTTTCTGCAATAAAGTCGTTACTTGCATCGCTTTTTGCGGTACTTCAACAACTTCTTCTACTGAGAACTAACTTCTGTACTACCGCTAAGTTTAGAACGTGTGTCACTATGCTTCCTGACAAATTAAGCACTCTTTAAAGTTAGAATCGTTCTGTTCTGCGGATGAACTCTGCGAGTAGTATAGTCAGTCTCTAGTATCTGAATTTAGTTAAGGTGATCCGAAAGGAGGTCGTTTGCCCCCCGTACCTCCTAAAATTACAACACGGACATTTTGGAAAAAAACTGAGCTTCCTGCAAAAATATCACCCGCCTTTCATAATGTATCACTACTGCACATAAGAGCAAGCTGTTATTATGAAACTGCGGCTAATATATTTGCTTATTATATTACTATTATATTGCTTGTTTTTAATGCTATATTTAATAGCACCTGCATACAGAAAACATCTGCCAATGTTTTCTTTGGCTTGAATTTTTTTATGATAATAGTTTTTTTTTGTAAGAAACATACTATATAGATATATGCATATATATCACAGTAACGTACGGTATTTGATTCCATAAAAAGAGTGTAGCTAAATAAATACGAATAGCAGAAATTTGCCATCTTTGGAGAATAAGAAAACCTCGGCTACCCAATATCTAAAAGCTTTACTTTCTGTAGAACACTATTTACAAAGAATCTACATCATTTACTATATCTATAAGGATAACACGTGATTTTGAAAACATCGGTAGACTATGTTTTATCAACCGAAGCTTTAGAAAACGCAAAACAACTAGAAGTTTATAAAATTTAGAATAAGTAAAAGCAAAAGTTGTCGAATCAAGTGTATACATAATCAATATATTTTGTCTAATTACCATAAATGAAGTTCTAAAAATTATTTATTTTTAAAAAATTGTTTATTTTTATGTGACATGAATAATGGCACAGAGTGCTTACGCTTCTATTTTTCTAGGCAAAATATAGCAATCCGGCTGTAAGCAGATCCTGATCCAAACAACTGTTGACAGCTATCGGGAAACCCGGACCGGCTACTGGAAATACCAGTCTCAAACTAGGCCGCTCAAAATATAAAAAACAATGTTGTCTCAGCAAATATCTGGCTTCAGGCCTCATTCATTGTTTAGTAAGTATACGCAATATTATTAAGCAGATATTGTAATTCTTAAATAATAAAGCTTGAGCCCTAATTGACTGAATTTGAGTCAACTACTCAAGTGGACTCATTTAGATAGTTTTTAGATTTAAAAAATAGAAGCTGGCAAAGCTAGGTGCCACTATTTAGTTTCTCTGGTCTTAATAAATTTTAGATTTATCTGGGAGCGACGTGGTCTGGGTAGATAGTAGGCATTTTTTTGACTGTCCTGACTGGCTAACCGTGAGCATGCGCTGATCGTTGAACTTTAGCGTCAGTTAAATGGTTACGATTATGTATAGATACCGTGCTGCTTCATGGGTCTGCTGCAGGAAATCCCTAATGGCGTTAGTACTAGACGTCGAAGTGCTAGGTCCGTGAAGTAAAGCGTTCACTTAATATCATAATATTTTCATGTATAGCTTGCCAAAAATATCGCGCGGACAGCAAGGATGAATCCAGATTAATTATATTGATCGCATAAATGATCCTTTCAGAAAGCAGGATAAATGCCAGGTCACAGTCTGTCTCCCAAAACAGCTGCTTGAATTACGACTATGAAAGTTTTGTGCGTTTCACTAGGCGCTCTGACACTCTTAACCGCTATTGGTCCTGAAAGCGGAACCTCTAGCCAATTTCTACGAGCTGCCTCTCCTTATGTAGGTCCTCATGGCTATTCTATTTAATCTATATGTTTCAAAGAGTAGAGTAGAAGTGTTTTTTCATCTAGCCTCGTTATAGAAATCTGGGGACCTGTTTGGCTTTGCGAGACACAAGGAGTCGGCTATTGTAATGACAATTTTCCAACAGGCAGAGTCTCCACTACGGCCAACCGAAGTGTTAATTTTAGCGATGTCTAAATAAAAACACTTTAAAACATGAGCAGCAGAAATTTAACGATAGCGTTCGAGCGATGACGATAGCCTCTAATTGAGAAGACGCCTTTCAATATCGTTTCGCACCCGTACGACAATATAAATAAACACTTATTGTTGACTCAGAGAGAAGAGAAGGTGCCATAGCACAATATTATAGAACGACTGAGGACACCTGCCGTTAGGTCGATTCAGTAGGACGCCATTCGAGGAGGTGACGCGCGAAACCGTTTCTAATATATTTAGTATTGAAGTAGATAAAATCCTATGGCACTCGTTGTATAACACGCAGGTAGTTAGAAGACAAGCTCAGACCTATATTGTTACTATTGTGAGGAGCTTCAATCGGAGATGGAAGCTAAAGAGCACGATTTAGAACAACAAAAACAAACGCACAATATTAACCTATTATCGTATGTCAAAAAAGAGCTCACCGTCAAACTAATCACAAATGTATTAGGTATTTTACGCCCGGCCCGTTTACTGTTCGCGATAGTCGTTGCGGCGGTTATTCTCACGGCGGGTGCTAACGATAAAATCGGATCTAAGCCTACCGAAACTAGTAAGACGAAACTGCTACGGCCGCACATGGAAAAAATCCTTGAGCTAGTGAACGAAGCGTCAAACGGTGACGGAGACCCTTTACTGAACAGAAGAGACAAACGAGAAGCCGGCTGTAGAGGATATTTACAAGATGTAAGCTATCTTTTTAAGAGATTGTCGAACAGAGCTGCAAATGTCATTGCAAACATCAGTTACTAATTAGAGTTAATAGACGGTGGCTCCTGTACAATATATCTACCGTTACAACATTCCATAACGTCGAAGTTTCGTAGTCAACTAGGCAAATCGTTGAACTTACTTTTAATTTCGTTTACAGTGTAGCATCCAGATTGCTTACCCGTGCTGCACAGGCCTCTGTTGTGTAAGTAAGCGCTGTGAATGGTCTCCATCGCGAGAAGCCCGTGTGGAAAGCGCTCGCCAGCGTACCGATTCAATAGCGTACCCTTGGAATGGGCAGTACAAATACTCGATGAGATTTCAGCCTATTGTACCAGTTTTTCCAAAAATTTAGCTTGTGCCTTCCTCGTTAGTATTAGATTACTATTAGACAACTACTGAAGTAATCAGGGTCGTGTGTGGGCTCTGTTGTGCTTAATTTCAATCAGTCTATAAAATCTTGCATAAGCGACATCAATGACGGTTGTGGACAATCGATGTGCCGGTACGATTCAAACGATGTTTTTTTGTTATCGTAATCGTCATAAATTTGAACTTACGCGCCTAGACAGCTGCCTAATTGTGTTATTTACGTGTACCGTTATTTATACAATCTTTAGCGGCCGATACGAGTGACTCTCGCCTCATTAGACAAATTGGTTTCTTCGACGCCCTATACTACCAATGTAAACATCTAGGCCAGTACGGTGTCAATGTTGTCAAATGTTTTTGCTGCGAAAATAACAGTTAGGTTCGATACAAACAGCATAAAATAATGGTTCTAACAGTCTATACGAATATTCTAGCCCATTGCACATCCAGAAGTACCTAGACAAATAGTTCAAAATAAAAAAAAAATAGACAAACGAACGCCGTGTCCCAGTCTCGAAAATGAAAATCTCTAGATTGCGTATCTATTATTACGTACAGTTGTGGCATATTCCAGGAATGCCGAAATACGTTTCTTGCTACTAACGAACCTATCTGGTAGCCAGGTGAGTGGTCGTAACTATTAAGACCAGCGCGAAGCGGGTTAGATTTCGATCTGCTATTATAGCTATGACTCACTTTTATATGCTTTTTGCTGTTTTTCTTGCTAGCGTTGTCGACCCGCCTTGCCCACTTTTCACCGCCTTCTCGGCTTTCTTTCCAGCTCTATGTATATATACATATATCCTCTTGGAAGGCAGTATCCTTTTTATAGGGTCCTAAATTCTTACCATTCCGGAGCTTCTACGCGTGCTATGCGACCAAAATGGTTGAGCCTTTTTCGCTTCCATAGAGCCTACAGAAGAGTCACTTTTTTTAGATATTTAGATTATTATAGATTGAAATTTAAATGGCTATATAAAAATTAATTTTTTTCCTGATTATTATCTTTTAGAGTGATTTGCAATAACGCATATATCTCTGCTGTCTCATGTCATCTGCCACTCGCACTCGATACCCTTTGAGCAAATCTCATAGAACGGCATCCATATTTAATTTACTTCAGTGTGCAATATTCAATAACTACTGTTATCTGAACGTTTTGCTGTGACTATCTATTGTTGAACTTCTTTCTTCTTGAAAATAATTTATAAAAGACAATTATATGAAATCGTGTGTCTTCACCGTCACGATAGAAAACCCATAAATACCGATCGAATCTCTAGCAGCGTACGCAGAAGTTTGAAGCTCGCTTTCCTTTGTATAGCATATGCGGGTGTTATTGCATATGTTCTTGTTAGGTGCAGCGTCTGGAAGTCGCGTATTAATAAATTTCGCCAAGGCATGTCGAAAGGTAGCTTTCAAAACTCAAGGCCTAGTCAGGTCCTAGTACAAAAATTTCAACACTGCACCGTTCAGTGTAATGCAGTAGCAGTGTATTTGGCAATACGTTATTCCACACTGATACTAGTGGATCCTCAGCCATATGAACTTTTGTAGAATCTAACAATTTCTTATATATTACTTTCTGGTAAGAACTACTTGTTTTGATTAAACATAGCAGTTGGCAAGCTCGTCGTCCGTTACAGTCGGTTCTTATTTTTTTTTTTGCTAGGATACTCTGTTAAAGTCGTCGATTCGGTAGCAACATTTAGTAAAATGTAGACTGTAGCTTCTTCTACTTGTATATTCACTCTGTTTCATGTGTTATAGAGACCCGCTAAGGAGACCTTCAAACTAGAGAATCGGGCTTTGTCCTTCTCTACAAACTGGATTTTACGAACTACTTCTGCCCGTGTGCTGCGAGAGCTTGTCTGCGCCGACTCCCGAGAGTCGCAGAGCTAAGACGTGGCCAGAATGCGAAAGAACCGCAATATAATGTATTCTTTGTTGTGGGGCGTCGAGTCTTTTTGCGCACTTTGTATTATCCGGCTCTTCTAAATGAAACTCTGACGGCTTTGCCTGTACCCCGTGCTCTCGTTGTTTCACCGCATTGTTGAGGGCAAGCGGAAGCATTCGGTTTGCTCCCCCGCTAGCCGTACTAGCTTCCGTAGATAGACAAGGATCTGAGTACAATTTATGGAGAACTAGAGCCGGACCTGTGCTTCTCATTCTGGTATGTTTCGTCCTACTTCGTCCAGCTCTTGAGTTTGCTGATGAAACTCAAGAGCTGAACGAAATGAAGAAGGAACAAACTAAAGGGACGGCCGCAAAGATCAAATGTTCGTCCCATGGCGAATTCTCCCGCCCTAAGAGGCGAACAAGCAGAAACAGCTGATAGCCAAGAGATAGAAACAAGGGCCTAGGGGATACGGGCAACGAGATGCGGCTTTGTGCAGCTTAGGACGCTATGATAAGATGTGCCAGCAAGGAATCGTGTATTGTTCCAAGTAGCCGCTGTTCATTTGTGCTCGCCTATTGATTATCCGCTCTAGGCAGATAATAACAAAAATATCACAAATTAGAGGAAGAAAACATTTAATGTTCACTAGATAAAATACTCTCTAACTACAAATCGAGAAGAATAGCTGCTGTAATGTTTTAAAATTTGTTAAGGCATATTCTAAACCTAAGAAGGGTAGATAGAAATAGTAAACGCCAGACACCTCTACATATCCATATGGGTATGACTTGGCTATAACCGATTCCCGACGTAGCCAGAGAACCTGGTAAATAATGAAGATATTCCTTTGGCCTAAACTCCAATGTGTGCCTCATGTCGCCATTCGTTCGGCGGCAAGACCTACGGCACCTAATGGGACGAAATTTTGACACATACTATTTTCGGCGAAAGTTTTATGTAATTCCGACAGCTCTCAAGATGCACGTATAGATTTTTAGCGTGCTGGCAGTAAAGAAAAAATACGGAAAATAGCCGCATTAGAGTAGCATAAACAGTTGGATGTCGAGCTTGTCCACGCTGTTTTACAATTAGCCTGCAATACTCTATCGAACATTATTAGATTCATGTTGGGTCAGTCCTTCCTCCGTGGACACGTCGAGCGATAAGGGCCGCTCATTTTTTATACCTGATTCGCGGACTGGTCGATTTTTAGAAGTATCGAATGTACAACCAGACAAAAAATGGCAAACGCCCATATTGAGCCTTGCGACCCCATTTCAGTATGGGCAATTTTCGATCGAAATTTTGAAGTTAGTGTGTAATATTTAAGAATCTGTAAGTACAAGGGCCATGGTCGGAGAATCATCGCGTTCTCACTTCTAATGAGTGCGTAGACCTCAGTGTTCCGTTTGGCTCACTCTGATAGCTCAATGATATACACCGTATCATACATGCATTCAAATACAATGATCAAAAGTAGAAGTATGCCATATTAGAGCGTAAACTGTATTCTTTATTTGCCACACACACACATATGAAGGCTATATAAGAGTTTATGTCTTTTAATTGTTTATTAATATACTCTCTCTCAAAGTATACATATATATATGTATATATGCTTCTGTAATAATAATGAAAAATTACCAATCATGATGATTACCGATATATACATTATCTATTTGGGTCCTAATAGTAACGAGCAGGTGACAACTATCTTTATCTATCTTGTGATTGGTGATTAGCTAGCTTTATCATATGTCGTAGAAAGTTAATAATTGTATATGTATGTATAATAACTAAATGTTTGGTACTAAAGCCTGACGTCTGGCCCGTTTCTTTCTCGGTTCGACTGTAACGTAAAACAAATGAAAAATACATTTTTATTTATACCCGCCTCAATTGGGCGATTATCATTACTATTCGGAGTTATAAAGGGGTGAAACCGATGGGACGGAACGTTGAAAAACGGGGGACATAGCCTCTGGCGACGAGAACCCAGCTTCGAGCAAAAGCTTTTCCTTTTCTCTATTTATGGCAGTCATCGACGAGGTTCATTTTGCGTAACTTCATACTTGGCCCGATTCGTTTATACTATTGGCCCGAGGTTATTGCTCATTGAACATTTCCTTGAGTCACAATACACACTTATGTCGATTTTCTATATAATGATTTTTCTGCGTTGTGATTGATCTTAGCAAATCCACCTGAATTACGTCAGTTGAACCGCTAACTACCGCAACAGTTGGTGACCATATCACAGTAATGATAACGATTCTTTACTATAATCATTTAGGCTTACATAATAAAACTAGTGATAACATGAAGCTCCTAACGACCGGTATAACTTTCAATGATTTGTTTCCATCGCACCATTGCTCGTTGTACGGCTAAGTTAAACTTTAGTAATAATGGAATATGGGATCTTGATAATAATCTGCATATTTTACCTTCCACAGACGCACAAAAATCGAGTAAAATGTTAGCGTATGGTCCATAATACAGTTTTCTGTCATTTTCCATGTCTCATTAATAAGATTTTGCTCGCAAATGCTACACTCCTATGTGCGTCAAAACCCATTAAAAAACTAACCTGCTTAGCCTAAGGCAGCTAGGACTAGGACTAGAGAGACGACCTTCGTCAAATAGTATTGCCACCCCCCACGCTGAACGAAGGTTGACGCTGCTGTTTAGTAATAGCTTTGATAACATGTAGGAGGAAATCACTCTTCGAGAGCAATTTCCTCGACGCGTTGCTCGATCGAATGGGGACCGGCGCAAGGAAGCAAATGTGACTTTGCTTCGTTTCCAGTTGGGGCCCTCTGATAAATCTGGAACGGAATCAGACACGCGATCTCACCACGTCTGAAACATTTTTGTGCCAACAACCAGAACACAGAATGACCAAATACGTGATTATTATTAGCGTGATGAAAGTTATGATATCATACGCAGTGTACGCACGCTTTCAAAGCTCTTCGTTACTTCATATCTTACGTTATTGAATAGAGCTTTTTGGTGTGGCTATATATGCCCTGGACCTGTGTTACGTTTCTTCAATATATACATATATTGCCGACTAGTTCATAAAAAGCTATTTGCAAAATGCACGCCTTAGATATTTCCATGAAGTATTTGTTATAGACAAACATTAGCTTGATAGGCATCAGAAAGCATGTAGCCAACGTTTGGCGTAGGGCGAGATGACTATGGTGTTTTTCTAAAAGTAGCTTTTACAACCCTGAGGCCTCTAGAGGAAGCACCGTATAAACAACGACGGACCCGTATAAGAATGTTCTGAAGCCAAGAAAGATCATTGAGAAAGTTTATTTGTTTTCCGGAAGCCGTTACCCGTCAAAATACACATACGGATTAAAGGGACAAGGCTCCAAAGTTAGGTTGAAATAGAAAGTAGGACATTGCGATTTCAGAGGCGACGATTTGGAAAATCAATAAAACTATTCAAGAGGTAATTGTTTCGTGCTGGTTTACGAAGTAACCTGTTGAAAAAAGCTTGCCAACTGATTACCAGCTGATTGTATATCGATATAGCTCTATCTGCTGCCCGGCTGAAGCTGAAGAAGTCTGGAAAGAAGAAACTTGCTACTTATCTCGTATTTGTCAGCTAACGCAGCGAAGATCTTGGACGTGAAAATTTTTACAGAAAGAATTAAACCCTATCTACGGAACATTATTGCGCCACAGGTGGCGCACATCCGTTAGCGACTTGACGGGCTCGCTATCGGCTCACACATCGTGAATATAGTTCGCTAGCCTTTTCTAAATTACAAGCGAAAGCAGTACTCTTACACCCAACCTTGCTGCATGCGATGAGCAGCGTCTGCAAACGTTAGTATTTGTCTTTCTGCTAGTCGTAGACGTGAACAGACGGAGGAAGGAAGAGGACCCCAGGTTGGCAAGGGCAATTGGGGTTCGAGTTAAGAAGCCAGCAAGCCCTGACCGAAGCGCAACTAGCAGAACGCGTAGTGCAGGTCAGTAAACAGATGGTTAACTACATTAAGAGATTTAGTTAGTTCAGTTTACGTATCGACGACACGTTCATAGCTGCTATTATATTAAACTAGATAAAATGAAATTGGTGGCCACTTCAAGCTTCTTCAAATCTCGATGACAACGGGTTCGTACTATGAGTGCTTTAAGGCTTTGTCAAACGTCCGCCTTATCGTTTTGCGTGTTCCGGCTATGTTGATGATCTTTATGTGTGACGATGGCTAGCATTGTAATGTTACGACGCTAATAAAAACACACTTCTTTTCATTAACGCAACACAACTTTGCATTGCTTTCCAGCTATGATAAAATCGGACGTTAATTATAAAGAACAAAATCAGTTTCTGATACTTTTATCAGAAACTGATATAAACTAGATATAGATAAATAGAAAACGTGAGCTTCAAACGAACATAGAAAAAGGTAACAAAAGCACCGTAGCGAGCGCAGCTAACAGAAGCGACTAAATTCAGTTAAACTTTTACCAGAATCATCAAACACTATAATAAATAGGTAATTTCTAATAATAACACGCATTTATATATTGTATCTTCATCTTACAGAAGTTGACAATGAAGACGCCCAGTAGTTAGGTAGCATTACTATATTACTACAGGGCTGTTACTGCACGTGCGTGCCTGCTTCCTTCCTTCTGCCAGCTAAAAACGCAACTTATATCAATTGGCGTCGATATATAGTTTATAGAGATTGTCTGAAATTTTAAAAATAATTTTTAACCTATCAACAACCTACCAGCCAAAATGTTATACAATAACTTTACTAGCAAAATCAAAGATGAAACAGATAAACCATCATTTATAGGCTAGCAGCTTGCAGTCTTTAATATGAACTAAATTCAATATTTCCATAATGTATAGCTTCTGTTTCGGCGTTTAATAAATAAAGGATTTTTCTATACTTCTAGGTTGAAACTAAGTGCAAAATATTGCCCTTTGTAAAATTTAGAAAAGGTTTTCAACACACGATGTCTATGTGAAATCAATTTAAATTTTCCTTCTTCTTTTACATCGAGTTCGTAGCTGCATAGAAATTATGTTCGGTAGCATGATATTTATCCATATCATGCACCAATCATAGGGACACTCGGGAACGAACGCTTCCAACGAAGCGTCAAAACCACCTGATCATCAGATGAATTTCTCGCAACGCTGCATTGACGCTAGATGAACTGGCCGTCCTTCTTACGTGAGCGTCACCATGAACCCGACCATTCATTTTAGATCATAATTTGAGGTATAGGCGAAAGCATCATTTCTCTACCCTTGCACTAAACGATATGCACACGTTTGCAACAAGTTTATTATCACACTAATACTAAAAGTATCGATTGAGTCTGAACTTAAGGCACGTCAATCACTGGGGCAGCTCAATGTGACCGGGCAAAGCCACACTTTGCAGTGCTTACATTGATGCTTATTGCTGGGCACCACTCCAGCCCTAAAAGGAAGCCCGGCTTACTTTCATGCTCTCTAGGTAACTAAACAAATCTGTCACCCGCTCAATGGCAATGTTAAGCCTTTTTTTTTTGTAGGTTCGTTCTATGCACTGCATGCGATATATTTTCAAAGGGAAAAATCGGAACAGGGTTAGGCTAGAATATTACAGATAATACGATTTCTTGTTTTATACAAGTATGCTTGGGTCAATGTTTCTTGCAGTTGGGCGTCTCAGCACAGACACAGACGTATTACGGTTATCGGTATAGTGAGGCATGCCCCGCAACGGCACCAATGTATTGGTCCGATCGCAAGCGAACCCCTTCGAGCAACTCGCATGTGGAGCCGTCGTCTCCACGATCGTTCAACAACATTTAATTAACGTATGTGCAATAACGTTACGCATCTGCGCATACTTCTTCTGCAAATGAGGGAGGTCCCAGGAACAAAAGCCAGTTTTCTACAAAGGCAAGTTCAATATCGTTTGCCTATCCGATTCGTCAGCCTTGTCCTGATGGTGTCTTGGCGTTAGCGGTCACTATCCGCGATCTCGTACAAGTAACGCCCATATCTCCGGCAGTTAGAGAACTAACGATAAAAAGCTGATGGCAGTTCTGGGTACACCGCAAATTACAATAATCTTTTTCACTGTAAAAAATAGACTTTTTATATTGTCGCCATCGGCACAGTGGCGACAGATAAATATCAAAGGTTCGAGTGTCTCAATCAGCTATTGACAGACCGTTCGACAGGAGAGTTGCGCCGTTGCAAACGCCGATAATCGGCCCACTGTTCAAACATACCTCGTTGTTTTTGTCGAACTGTGTTATGTTGTTTGCCAGCGGCGAACATGTCCAGGTTACGAAGCGGAGCGTAGCAGTACGTTAAATATCCTTGGCCTACGAAAGGACGGACGGCTTCGTCCTACTTATTGGATGAATGTGATTCTAGACGTAAAGCGTACTAAGGCAGCAGCTATGTTATACCACCGTGACACTACCTGGGTGCGTCTGCATATGGAACATATACATGCGACTAATGCTATTGAAAATAGAAACATGTTGTTTCTGTCACAGGATCTTGACAGTGTGCCCAGTCGGGATGTATAAACGTAAATGATTTTAGCTCGGATCATCCGTGTTGACATTCGGACTCGCGATACCGTTTCTCCGATACTGACCAGGAACAGCTGAAAATAAAAAAAATTTCAAAATTCCCGGGGAGGACAGCACAACCCTACAGATGGTGCTTTCCGTTGCTGCTAAGTTACCCTTGGATATTTTATGGTGGTAAATTGATTCTTTCGTCATATTAATGCGAGGAAAATTAGATGTGAAATGACTGAACCATGAATCCCATTAGTAACTGTGCAACTTATATTTTTCCCTTCTTTTGTTTCCCGCTCATTAGTGAAGAAAAGGCGGAACTCTCTGCCAAGACACGATGGTTCGTTCAGAAGGTTATTAGTCGCCAAAAACTAAGGCCAGTATAGAACAGAATCGTTGTCTCCAATTACTTCCCTTTAGCCTATGCACTTAGCGGGTAAAGGGCCTATAAGCATGCCGCCTTCCGTAATCGGCGTCAGTCTTCTCCTAAGGATCATATTTTGAATCCACGTTGTCCATGTCCGTACGTTTTTTCTTCTGCGTAGTGGTCCTCGCTCTTCGGTGTACCCTTGCACCTACGCCGACTACTCGCTTGGTGCGCTTAACTTACGGCATCGTGTGCTTCAGATGACGCACCCAGTGTGTATTAATTGCCTTTTCATATGACAAAACATACTTTGGAGTCGACAGCGAATAATGAATAGAATTGTACAACAACACACAATACCAAACTGGTCTCAAAATGAAAGGTGGGAATAGTAGGAAGACCTGACGACAAGCAGAAACCGGCTCACATGCAACTACCGTAAGCCATAAGCGCTAAGGCATCAGCCAAATGAGGATGAAGTGACGACTAAAGGTCCGAGCGAAACAGGCCCGCAACGCAAACTCTCAAGCATTGCTTTGGGTAAAGGCTTGCTGTATAGTAATATACACACACACATATGCGTGTGATAGTCTGTGGCGGTACACCCAAAAAGAGCCAGATGCTTAGGAAGTATTTGTGATAGTAACAATAAAAAAAAACTGGCAGATGTCAAAAACAGAAGCGCAATGAAAACATTGCATAACTATGAGCATATAGCAAGCGCAGTTGGGTAGATAGATAGCATTCGTGCTCGAACCTAGTGCCCATCGTTTAATGAAGCGATTTAACAGTAGCAATACGGACAAGTTTTATCTATTGGGAACAGAGAACTGGCCTGAAGACAAGCACGTATCTGCCCTAGGTACGCGTACGAGTTTATTACAAAAACGGTCCTAACTAGGTGTTGTACTCATCTGAGTAGCCTTCTAACGCTGTTTTTCTTTTCGACAAAATCCGAAAACCACTGACGACAGCTTTATACGATATACATTGACAATTTTCTAGACGGTGACCGATTGGTTGAAGAATACCTTTTTTCTAGCACTAATTCCCGTATATGTTTCGTAAATTCAGCGGACAATAGAATCTACAGGTGAGTAATATTAAAGGGAATAATCATCGTCATCATCCCTTGTTGTCTGAAGAGATCAAATAAGTGATTCGTAACACAGCAGTCTTCTGGCTGTGTTCATTTCGTAAAACTAAATAATAAGATTAACACCAA
The DNA here is from genome assembly GCF_002443255.2 of Varroa destructor. Taxonomy (NCBI): domain Eukaryota; kingdom Metazoa; phylum Arthropoda; class Arachnida; order Mesostigmata; family Varroidae; genus Varroa; species Varroa destructor. The sequence goes on from NW_019211458.1 coordinate 15,069,338, forward strand.
TTCAATTCTCGAGTTCTTAACATTAATCTTAATTAACCTAATCCTAATTAGTTAAGAGTAATTAACATTAATTAATAATTTGTACTGCAATTGCTATTCGTCAATTGTTCAGCAGTCGGAGGAGTGCACACCAGCGATCGCTGTGGTACATCAAAGCGGCAAAAGGTAGGCAAAAGGGAAGTAAATGTTCCTAGGGAGCAAACAGTAGGCCGTTGATTGTGATGAACAAGTCACTGAAGCTAATAATTGAATAGGTAGCTACCAGCCCTGCTATAGATCAACTTTTACACGACTTTTTCCCTTTGCGTCTCCAATTGTTGTCAGCATTCAATGGTGACTGCGACTCGACGGCCAACAAAGCTCCCAAACGTAGCCTTCAAAGCAGCCTCCTCAGCAAATACAATAGATTCTGTGGACGGACAACTTATATGGGAAAGCCTTTTTCGTTCAGAGCTTTCGGCCCGACCATACAACGGATGGAGTGAGGTGCAGATATTCACGAGCTCTGCTTAACTACAACCCTGAAGAACATTGTGACTCCTAACCACAGCCAGCGGTGGTTATTATCGTAATCTAGACGCGGTCATCTATAGGCCGTCCGGTTGTGAAAATGTGGCAGCACGTTGATTAAAGAAATGTTGTTTTAGGATTTGCTAGCGTAGGCGACGTTCCATCCCGCGTCGGTATGACGATATTTCTGTGATGTCAATGAGTCTAGGTGGTGGTGTGGTGCGTGGCATCGTTACGCAGGGTCGCCCGACAATATACCGCCCCTGACGAACCAAAACACTCTCGGATCTTGATACCGAACCTGATGGTAGCTAAAATAGCGTCGCATCACTAACAAAATACGAGGCTCACAGCTCAACGAACAGGATCGAACGCAGAACGAACCACTCTATTATTGCCAGTTTTGCTCTGCTATGTGAGCAGGAACTTACAGGTTTGAACTTGTGCTGTTCTCCACGGCCAATTCAATCGGTTTCAAGTATAAATTACGCTAAGAATAAGCCTCATTTGTCAAAGAGTCAATACCATTCGAAGAAATTCGGGGTTAGACGGAAGGTGTAAAAGGTAAACACACAATGAGACTAGAACAGGAAAAACATTTGTATTCAATGTTGCTTCTCGTCCACCATTGTATCGTCTAACATCACTTTTAGGCTTCCGATCAGGTGGCGCATTATCTACGTACCGCTAGGAATTGACTAGCCAAAAGGCCGGTCTGCCTTAGACAACCTGAGCGTCGCGTTCGAGCAGATCGCCAGCTGCTCCCCTGCTGCCCCCCTAACATAGCCTTTCCCATATCCCATGATGCCTATCATACAACAAACATTTAGCGTGTGATATGGACTACTTATCAGTCAGCGTAGCAACTGCTGTCTATCTTAGTAGTCACACACACACACATTCGTTCGTTGTTCCTATATACATTGTAGGTATAGCTATTCGAAATAGAACAGTTGAATCCTCAAGAAAATTTCGTTAATTTCGTAGTTCCATAACCGAAAACGCACCTCTAAGTGTACGCTAAGTAAGGGGCATTTGTGCAATTAAAGCAAAGAAATGAGAAAGTAGTATTGTGGTTTTGGCATATCTTAACGTTATTCGCGGTGCACTGAAAACGGTGTTTTTGACGGAAACCGCTTCTAGTGTTCTGCGAATGCTTAACTTCCCAAGCAAATTCTATCCGTTTGGCGTAAATATAATAACTACTTAGCTGATTATAGGTTTGATATAAGATAAGAGGTTAGTTTCTTTAATATGTAGAGGTGTATTCAGACGAAGTTTGTACCGACATCTGATTATAGCAACCTAAACTAGTACAAAAAGATTTCGTATATGATACAATAGTAGATATCAAAAAAAACAGCGCTGCGTGTTCCCGCTGATTGAACACTGTTTGTTATATACTCAAGCTCGTATTGTTGCTGGTGATGTTGAGGACATATGGGCTTCGCTACCAATCACCAAATTCAAAGGCAAAATACAAGAATCATACATATATATATGTATATATCGACGGCGTTGGCTATCGAAGGCACAAATTTACCCACAGCCAAATAATAAAGTTATAATACAAAGTTTGTTATAAGATTGTAATGTCGATTAGTATTGTACGCAACGTTAACAGAGTGGACAGCCAAGGGTTTGGACCAGATAAACTTGAACTTCTGATCTGAGCTAAAGCAATTCGCTCAGCTCTGGAGAATCTTTCTCGAGGCCACACACATAGTGGCTGAACGCTACAAACATTTTTTCAGACAACAACAACAACAACAACAACAACAGCAGGAGGATGATGAAGCTAGCCGAGTCATAATTTTTTTTGAAGCAAACCAGAGAATAATCGTAGCATCGCATGATCAATCAAATGAAAGTCGGGCCATCAGCGAGCCCATGAAAAAATAAGAGGTGAAATGTGCGGGGCCATACGCTGGATGAGGTCACGATTTACCTGATATAAGAATTGGCCATGGTAAATTGCTACGCATTTATCTCAAGTGCATGTAAAAGGAATATCTATGTATCAATAATTGTTATAACAACATCAATTAGTAGTGCACGTACGGTAATTAAAACAGCTCGCCGATATATGTTTCATTCAACGGACTTGGGCGCATCACGGCGCTCAAGCGTGTTTTTGCAACATATCGAAAATTATATTCTGCGAACCTTTCTGCCGGCGTTGAGGGCGCCTTGGTCGGCGACGAGACAGGCGAATTCGCCCCACCTCCTGGTGCGTTTCCCGGTAGACAAGATGTTGAGCTCACCGCTTTATCATCGACTAAGCCCTTGACGCCGTTACACATCCACGATCGAAACCTGTAGATCGCGGAAATATTCGAAAACTGTGTCACTGCCTTTTCCGTAGCTTAGCTGTCGCATAACGTAGAGAAAAAACGTCATGAAACAAGTCGTCACTAGAAAGGTAAATTACCAACATAAATTTTATTCAATACCTCCTACCTATTTACGATAACTTGTTTTTTGTGTAAATAATAGCTTTTTATTGGAAAATACTGAATAAATGTATCTGGTGCATCTGGAGGGCATACATCTGTACGCAATAAGGTAGTAGTACGTTTTTTGGTTCTTGTAGGACGATCGAAAATGACGTTGAAGATAACATTATTGTGAATGCAATAGTAGAATTTAGGAATTAGGTTAGAAACCATATCAGGACTGAGTCTAATGCCAGCCAAACAGCTAAAATTGCTTACCCGGATAATGAGCTGAGTGCTGCAAGACAAAGCTTAACTTTAACCTCGTAATCGACAATGATTCCGAAGTATCGACCCTCTCGAGCAATTTCCTCCGACACTCTGTCGTCAGATTCGCGACGACAACGTCAATACGTAGAAAATGCGCACAGATAAATAGAAAGAACTTTCTTTAGTCACCATCGATAACTGAAAAACTCTACTATGTAATACTATATTTAAGGAAGTATCATCTAAGAAAATAACGAATACACCTTTACTAATAATCATGATGACACACGGTAGCTTGTATTGGAACTAGATCAACTTTAAACACTTAAAATGCTCTTTTCATTGTTCTTACATATACTGAAAGATATCGTTTCTCGCATGCGAGTGGCGTAGTATGCACGATCTTAGCGCTTCTTACGCGATCTTGAGCATTTGCTGTTACGTCACCAATGAGGCTACGAAAAATTAAGGTTCAGACAGGAGGTTGTTGATAAGAGACTCAGGTCCTCTCTGATATGTTTCCATTCGCTTTTGAATAAGAGCTATCTATCAGCCTAGCATGATATGACAATATATAGGGGCGGGCGCATTGTAGAAGGCACACGCAATAAGAACCTGAACCGAATTATCTACATTCAAATACGTGTGGCGATGGTATACGACCGAGTAGCGAATCGGCATCGGAGTAACCGCTAGCTCGAGAAGCAGAAATTAACACAGCCTGAATTATCTTCTGTCTAGAAAAGTTATCTCTCTCTTTCAAAGTGAAAGGTCTGCGCTTTAGGGCCTATAGGCGCTTTTCGAGTTATCCTTCTTTTCTTCTACTTGGAGTAAATTGAATAATCGTTCAGTGTCTCCCCACTAAAGTCCGGCCATAGCTGTCCGGCCGACAGCGCCATCTGCAGACGAAATCTGTGATCTAAAATTTTGGACCAATCAATAAAACCCACAAAATCTCAGAAGTGAGCAACCCGTCTCTTACCAACATGGCCTTAAAATTCATTCGTCTCATACTAAAATCAGATTAACCAGATCTATAGGTACAGTAATATTTATTTACTGTCAGAGACTGATTAAATTTTGTCAAAGTGTGTAGAGATCGACGTTGCAAGGAATAATGATGAATGCATTAGATAAACACATACACATTAACATATTGAATAGCTTGACATCTTAATACTCTTAAAAATAAACATAGCATGTAACCAATAGCATTCATTTGTTTGCTATAAGCGAGTGTCCTGCGTGCGCTTATTAAGCATCTCCAGGCGTCTTGATAACCAAAATACAATGGAGCTGAAAGAACAAAAACCAGTTGGCAATTTTGCATGGGGTTGATATAGATATACACAACCCAGGCGACCCAATGAGCTGATTAACTTTGAACGCACGTGAAGTTCTTCAGATTTACGAAGATCGCGTAAGTATTTGGTGCCAGTTAACAAATAATGGCTAACCACGATAGCCATAGGAAACGTAAAGCAACTGGAAGCTTTTAAACAAGTTAGAGGTCAGAGGAAGTGGCCGTCAAATGACCCAGTCCGTAACTTGTTGTGTTCGACTATAGACTTTTCTTTGATATACCCCATTTGATATTAGCATATCTCACTCATTGTGCTTTTGTCCATTTTCTGGATGACACTCGACCCTCTGTCTATACTCTGGAGAGGTGAAATAATTATGAATACCCCCCCCCCCCTAGCCAGTAGATCAGGATCAGGAGATACTGCTAAACTAAACATCACAGCAATTCGAACAAGCGGTTATCCTGAACATGGAGCGGCAATCACAGCTCCAGAAGATCCTCGAATTTGCGATGCAAGCCATTAATCCAAATAGGTTACAACAAAATGATTTTGCAGTAATCGAAATGTTTTTATACTTATTTTTCGCTAACATCATACATGTTATTAGGGAAACACGTATTTGTTTTATACCCATCTAATAATCAGTTTCTTTGATCATAAGCACAGATAGCTTGTAAATAAATAAAAAAACACTGTTAGCAATGATGCATTTTATCACCTAATATTATATTTGTCTTAATAATTTTATCGAGATTAAATACGTACAGAGCGTAAAATACGCTCGAGCTACTGAACGTTGTAGGAACATTTGAGTCACGGCTTATCATGGAACATGGAAACCACTATTTTTGGTCGCGTGCCAGCAGTCGAGGCTTATGGTCTGAACAGTTGTAGAGCGTGATGAGCGTACCCGCTTTGATAGGTCAATTTTCAATTCGAAGTATTACCGTATCAATGACTTCGCTCGGTCCGCATAATTCGTCGATACGCGTCCTTTAAATACATTAAAACAAAAAGGTTTACTTCAACGAAGCACGAAGTGTCCAGTGAAAAATGCATTGGACCACCTTTATCCAGGCGCAATTTATACATGCATTCTGATTAAGCCTGTCGGGAACCGACATCGTTTGGACCAAACAATATAGTCCATACAACAGAAGAGTACGCTTTATCCCGGTGCGTACAACCTTCAAATCTTATCAGCGAGGAACAGTATTTGGGACACGAAGCAATCGCTTGCTTTTCCGGAAGGGTTCCGGTATTTTTGAGCGCTATATTTGGCAATCGATATAAACCTCGAATAGCCTATAGGATGACAATGTTCAGACGGATAACGATTGGGATAGAACTGGTCCGTGTTTGCCCCAGTCGTTTTATATCCGCCAGATTTCTTCAATAGAAAGTTATCGCAGCACATTCGAGTAAAGAGAGATTATTACATATCGTTCGGTAAGCGTCTTCGATGTCAGGGATTCAGAAGGAGCAATTATGTAGATTCTTTGCCTCTAGACAATGGTTTTACAGCTATTTTTTCTTTTGGAACTCCAAAAACGTTCAGTGCAATAAAGTGAGTAACGTTTGTCACAGCATAGTAGAAGACATTACTGCTGGCTTTAGGCAGGGCTCAGAAAACAGCCCTATTAGCGGTACAGCGCAATGCTCATATTGTAAGTACAACAATGCCAATTTTCTCCTACAACATTTACTAAATTGTGTATTCAAATGAACGCATCAATATGCTAAGCAGCAATAGTAAACGGCGTTTACCCGCTGGTTCACATTTAGAGTGCGGCAGATTAAACCATAGTGGTGACTGCGAACCTTTCTGCGTATAAGGCCTATGATAGCTTCTTTTTTTCGTGAACCTACTTGTAGGATAACTTTATCAACCTAAGACTATGTCTGTTCCCTTTATAGGGTACATCCAATAACTCGACATGAAGGTATCTTCGTGTGTTGGCGCGGGTACGTACCATACCCTTTATAGTTCGTTGCGATTTTAGAGAAATGCGGCTCTTAGTTATAGAATACCTGCCCCATAAGCTCGAGTTCAGGTCTGATGATTCCAAATTGTGTGAATATATTGACAAAATGAATTTTGTGATTTGACGTTCGTTTTGCGTAGAGTTTGAAGCAGTGAAGCCTAGCTCGATGCTGTGTTATCAGTAGCTCGCTATTCAATGTCAATCAACGTTCTCAACGTTCCAAGCAAGATCGGCTTGCTAAGTCCGGACATACATTATACGGATATAACTTCATCAGCACTCCCACTATTGCCTGATACAATAATAAAAAATGATAATAAACAATTTTTAATCGAGTTCCTGCACTTTCTAGTAGTATTGGATGCTGTAAAAGATACCACTGAAATTGAGATTATTGAGTAAAACGATTTTTGGCTAATTAGATAACCATTTAGGCAGCGGTAACTTTTTCACACTATCAGCTCACAGCAGGTCCTCAGTTCTTTCTTCCTTTCTAAGTGTCGATTATGCCAGAAATTTCTAGCGGTAACCATTTTTGAGGGGCTGAGATTATATCTCCGATAATGCTTGACCTTAACATATGAAGTTACTGGTTGCATGTATATAACATTACTTTTGTCCAGCGAATGACATCGGCATCTGCGCTGCTCAAGAAGTTTCGTATTGATAACCGTCACAAACAAAGTCACAGAAAAGCTATTACCCAAACCGAAACCATGCACGTATCGTAAAGTGCTCAGTGAGAGCTTCGGGTATCAGTTGTCACCTATCAGTTATACTATAATAGTTATTTTAAGGTAAGTGCGTGTTTCGTTCAAAAATACCTCTACGACAGAACAAGCTCTATTCGACACCTAAAGATTCTTGCACACTAATTTCTCAAAAAGCCCCTTGTACCTATTTCGATGTACAGGGTGTGGGGGATTTTGTCGTTTCCGTAATAGCAGGTTCAACGAATTTCATTCAACAGAGTATATGCGTCGCTGGATTTGTTCCACGATAGCTGTTGCTCGTAAATTAGTAGCATGCAGTGAGGCTGCGAAACTATAGGAGTCCCGCAAAAAGGCTATGGGGTCATGAATTGTTTTTGATTGGGAATGGGCGCATGTATATATATACGCGTGAGAGCTCTTGCATCCTTTCGTTGTAAGCACTGGACTAATAATAGAGACATCCATGGTAAATCTATGGAAAAATTGTCTTTGACCTATGCGCATGTCTCTGGGACTTGTGAGAGGTGAGAAATTACGATAATTGCTTTGAAGTAAAAACTGTCTTAGGTCTGCCGGAAACGATGAAGATTGCCTAAAAACTTTAATATGTTTCAAGTATGATAAAACGGTGCAATGATAGAATACATAAGGGTTTTTAATTTATTTTCGGTATAACGTACATTGTCGAAGATGCAAGACATGGAGGTTGCGCTTGGTCATCTTCACGACCCTGGATGAAGACTCCATACTTGTTTTTGTTGTCGCCAGCCTTTGGCAGAAGTATCACTTCCTTCTCCGCACACTGACCCGTGCTCACATGGCAATCCGATCTGGAATGAAACGCTACATTTGGGCTTATTCCACATACACAGTTATTCTCTCGATTCGCTCAAGTCAGCTAGCAAAGGTAACAAAATAGAAATGTCTGCTTTATTAAAAAAAAAAAACAAAGAATAGTAAGATACGTCGGACATGGCTTCTTTCTCGCGTATCGCGGACGGTACTCAGAATGAGAGAACAATTTACGATATCAGTACTCGTTACTTCAGGTAACTAGATTGGAAAGCTGATCTTCAGACGGTTTTGTTAAACTGTGAGGAAGCGATTCCAAATAAAACTACGAGATATCCCCGTATCAATGCTGAATTATAGTTATTAGAGAAGCTAGAGACGATGGTTCGATTTTGAAAAACGCTATGCCGTTGAGAAACATCTTTAATTCTTTACCCTGCACATAGTTAAGTTAAATCATGCGTCTATGGTAAACGTAAGATTAAAGAATAATTGAATACCAAACATTTTACTGCTTTTCTTGAAGTGATGATAGCCGGAGCGCGAAGATTCTCAGGGTCTTAGTACAGATTTTAATCTCACCCGCCTATATTTTGGTAGATAACGTCTAACGTTTGAAGAGTGCCTAAACTTTATGTCAGGATTACGTCTAGTACAAGACGTAGACGTGAACCCTGAGGATTTTCAGACCGACTGGTGGCCAAAACCGCTCCTTTTTTATAGATTGAACAGGTTGCGCTTAGCAGCACATTGTAGAATCTAGTATAGTATACTACACCTTGCAGCACATTGAATACGCAATCGGTGATTATTAACCTTTGAGAAGACGGATACGCCGTGATCCTGAGGAACATGCAAAAAAGGTTGGCATCAAACGGCATTTATCTCTTCAATTTTTAGTTGACAACGTTAAACCTAAGTATCTTGCTTGACCTCTATTGCCTGATAAATCAGTCATTCTTAACGAAACTTCCCCGAGTTTCGTCTTTCTAGACCTATACTAAAAAGCAATTGGATTTATTTGCTTGTGATCAGAGAATTAAGCAGCGATTTTCAGCTTGTGGTGTAACTTAGACTGTACAATTATCTTACCACATATCGATACGTTAAATATTTACTAGTGAAGTGCAGGTGAACTTTTTTAGTAATCATTTGCCTTCAGTTCTGCTCATTGTCTTTTTTGCATGTTTTATCTCATGTCCAGAGTACTAACGACGACAGGAAACGCGGCAGCATAACATCCATGGTAAAAACGGATGCAAAGATGATTCGTTTTCTACAGGATAGATGTGGGCAGCATGTACATGCACTGAAGCGCTACGACTCACAATAACAACAACGAGTGCAGCACTTGTCCAGCGGATGATGCTTCGTAGTCTGCCGAGGACAGAGAGACAGCATTGTTCCTTCATTGATAGCATACAGCATTCTTCCTGTGATAACAAAGCCTCAACAACTATCCACTGCATAGGCATGAAGGAAACGCGCTATCGTTTCTTAAATGTGTCGATTCCGCAACATCTTCATCTAGGCCAGCCCTCGTATGGTGGGCTCATCGAGGTCGCCAATCACTGCGTTGTTGATCTGCGACATCCGACGGCCAATAACTGCTGTGGCCACTTACGACAACAAAGTCGTGATGATGGGTCGAGTCCTATCGCGCGTCCTTCCCAACTCATCTGTTCCTCTAGTAACGAGTATGATGACGAGGACAACGACGATAAAAATAACAGGCCAAGCAATTGCATTCCGTCAAGTACGTTCCTAGTCATTAGTAGCTGCGGCAACCATATAGTTATAATAATAACATTGTGACTACGCGATAGAAAAACAGCGACGCAAGAAACCGATAACAAGTATATGACAAACGATGATTTGTACAATTTACTAGTACTTGTACGTTGCATAAGATATCAATAGAATACGGAACGACACTTAGTGAAGACTGTCGAGAGCAGGTCGCAAGCGTAGGCAATTGTTACACCGTGCGATGACGACCAGGTCGTAAAAAATGGCACAGTAACAGAAAACACCAATATGTCGCGCAAATACAGGTAAGCCCATGAACAGATAGACAGGCCGTCCGCGTACAGCATAATTTCAACCGGATCTTTTCGACCTTCTTGTTCTACAAAAAGGGTCCAATAGAAGAGGGTACAAAACTTGTCTCCTTGAGCAAGGCCCGTCGTTTGGGAGAAAAAGACAGTTTTGCTCAAAGCTCGAGGACATCCACACATTCGACGGTCCTCAAAAACTACTAGTTCTACAACAGCGGGCTATAGAAGTCAGCTACGAAGGAACGTTTGTTTAACCTATGGTGAATGGCATTTCAAAGAGAGCCGCATAGAGCTCGTCAAGGCGACGCACACAGGCAAACGACGTTCAGCTGCCATCCGCTTACTCACCGGCTACATTTTATACGCTTAGGGAAGATTTATATGCTCCCAGATTCCTTTGTGCTCTTTCATAATCTCCATGTCCGACGAATATACTGTAGCACTTAACACAGAGAAGTAGTCAAAGGGAATCACCGTGCCTGTTCCGATCTACGACCCGATGCAGCTGTTCTTTGCGATAATCGCAGAAAGAAATAGGAAAACAATGGACAAATTGTAGAGACAAGAATCGTTAAGACGCTATTTTGTGACCAATTCGACACTTGGAAGATATAAGGCGGCATCATATTTTCTTCGGCAGAATTAAGACCACGCAAAACATATACGTACATCTGATGTGGTAACATTTTATTAGATAGAGATAATACATCAATTACCTGCTAAACGAGACATAGGGGTTTGAGACAATTTTTTAGCAAGAACTTTTGAAACGGTAAAGACGGGGTACCATCAAAAGGCAAATATCCGGATAGTAACAAAAATCTACCCCTATGGGTAACCGCACACAGTTGAAAATATCGTTACAACCAATATCAGTAGTAATAAACATAATAGCCAAATTAGTAGAAAGGAATAAATAAATATTAGTTAACTGGTCTTTAACAAAGCGAATAACTGATCGCGCATATAAGATTCGTATCATTTATTAAAAATAAAATTTGTTTATGTTTGACGCGTAAACAGTAACTACAATAATCTGATTCCAGCTGTTGCTTCCAGTTATCGAGTATAATAAACCTGTAGCATACTTTTTGCTTTAATTTTATAAATGTATTTTTCTCACTTACTCGACGGCCGCTTAAAGACAAAAATGATAATTTCACAGCGATATGCCTAAGGTAAAAAAAGCAATTACAGACGGCGTCGTTCTCGTTCACGACGTCATTCTTTAGCGGTGATTCAGTATTCACCGCACTCATTTTACCCATCGTATGCTTGAGTCAGCAACGGTTCTTACCCAACCCATCATTATAGCAAACCTGCCGAAATTGGTCTATTGTAGTCTAACTGTTGGATACCGAAATAGTAGATAGACGGAGATGAAAGGGAGAAGCGGTCTGCAGCACCTTTGGCCACAGTGAAGACCTTCTTCGATACCAAACACGAGCCTGGATTTCTTATGCGCGTAGTTCCATGGGGATCTTGGTAGCTTGTCCGTTTAATAGAGTGCAGGCGCTTGTCTACTAAAGAAATGCAAGGTAGGATCTTTGTCTGCGTCTGTTCGGAGTGATCTGCGAACATTTTTTATTACTTTTATTAATTATAGTATGATTCGGTATATTGACCTGTTATTAGTGGACGCAACGGTGACTTTGAGTTTTCCAGTATTCCATAGATGTACTTGGGCCGATTGCTGTACAGTAACCTTTACATGCTTGACGCTTTTGTGCGATGAGTTGACTAAACTAATTTTTACCCGAATTGCTTCACCATGCTCATACGCCTGTGGAAGATCAATAAAATTATCATCTTAGTAGTTACATACAAGGACCAAAAGGAAATACACCTACTTTTTTATTACCTTATATTTTTTTATTTTATTATATTATATGTTTTATTTTATTTTATTAATTCCATTAAATTGATTGTACCACTATTATAACAAATATTTAAAACGTATGTTTATCTAACACGAGACCAATGACATGACATCATTCGAAAACTGCTTTCTAACTTTTTGAGGTCCTTCAAAATAAATTACTTCTGTTAGTTTCTATGAGGGGATCAAGCACAGTGTGTGCCTAGGAAAGACCTGCGGAAGGTCGTGTTTTGGGTGAACTCACGAATATTGTAACTTGTCTTAACGTAAACTTTAGCATAAGCGCTAATTAATCATGAACTTTGGTCGTGACTTAATGAGCTATACAAAAGGACCTCACTAACGAACTTAATACGCTCCGTGATCACTCAGTCATTCACAATGTTTCATGTTCCACACTGCCGTATGTAATTAGCCCAGACATAAAAGCAGAATATAATTGCACGAGCTAATGAAGGGGTGGTAAGCCGATGAAGTAGTAACAACAGCGTACAGATAACAGCCAAATTGCTATTGTAAAAATAGATAATAGAACAAAAGTCCCTATGGACAGTGAGAAAGTATGACCAGCTTTCTATGGCTTTCAGCAGCGAAGCCGGCTGACGAAGATGATAGAGATGCAAATTTTTTGCTTATACAGTACATAAATGCGCTGATTTGCCTTCTCTTTTAGACGGGGCCGCAGAAGCTGTTACATTGAGGGATCTTCTGGATTCAACGACTTCTATGATAGATACACTCGCGACTTGAATAAAAGGAGACACGGCTTCTGTATCTCCTGATATTGAATTTTAATTTCACTCGACAGGAACGAACGAGTTCACGGTCGTTACATTCGATGAATAAATCCATCCGGTGCAATACTTGTAGACTTGGTTGAATAGAACTATTATAGCGAACATGGGCGTGTCGTATGTTAGCTTTAGGATAAAACAACACCAACAGAAATAGCGCTGCAGTTCTGTAGCGCTGCAGAAATGAACCGCCTAATTTCGAAAAAGTGTCAAATATTAATAATAAACTGTCAAAAAAAAATAAATAAATAAAATGTCAAAATAATGATAACAGCACGTTCATTCTATAGTGTATGAAAATATTAACGTTTTTTTTTCCTCACTCTTGACTATGTTAAGTGAGCCGAAACGTATTTATGTAAATATCTTGTTCAATCAAATGTTGAAGTTCTTGAAAATTGCCGTACAGTATAGCGAGGTGAAGTCATCGACGCTACGGCTAAATGTCTGCTTTTTACTGAAGTAACCAACTATACGAGGAGATGATAGGAACGGGGAGTAGCTGTTCTAACGTGCACACCTAACTGTTAGTAATGCTTAAATATTTAATCCTTTGACCCGTCCGTTTATAACACCATCTGATCAAAGAAAATCAATCTGTGTACCCTGCAGGCTTTCGCCTGAGGCATTTGTTAATTAGAAAGATTCAAAGAAAACTGCATTTGTACAGACCCAGCATTATACGAAAACACCTCGTCAATGCCATGAGTAGTCTGTTCAGGAGTTTTTGTTATAAAATCAAATTGGAGCGAACCCCCTGTGTTGCTATGTGCTATCTGATTTCACGGTCGGATGAAGTAAGTGAATGGACGATTAGGACTTTCTATTTAGATCGTCATCTATGATCCAAAATATATTCTATGAAACGATGGTGCTCACATTGTCCTCGGGGAATAAGTCTATTCTGTCTTTGTGATACGAGCTCTACAAAAACGTGTCACATGACTCTAGCCTATGGATCCGAATAGAAGCTCTTAATGACAATTTGGTCAGTGTATATATACCTAGTCATCAGTAAGCGTGAAGGCTGAGTTTAGGGGTTTCGACATTGTACAGTAACGCTCACGTAACCACAGTCTGTAGCAGAGCGCCGTTGATCTGCGCTCCATGCTAGCTTTAGCAACTATTGGCTCTGCTTTTGAAGACGGTTAAGAACTGAAGCTATCAGGCAAAAACGATGCTGAGGTAAATCCAAACTTCGCGTCAATAACCAAAGCAAGCTTGATATTCTGTGCTATTTTTGTTAGCAGCTAGTAGTATCGGGTTGTAATATCAGTTAATCTTATTAGATTGGCCAGCTTCAAACGTGACATAGCGGACTTTCACTTTGCGAGCTCTTTGTATTCTATGTTGCTTTATTTTCAGTCTATGTATGCACTATCATTGTTTAGAATTTTCCGTCCTCTTTATCACCTTTCTATAGATGTCTAGGGTGCAAGGGTCTACGAATCGTCGAAACGAAATTTTGAGATCGTGTTGGTAATATAATAACTGTCTTATCAGGAAAAAAAATAGTACCCAGCAATGTCTGATAGATATGGGGGGTGTACAGGGTGCCTCCGATTATAAATCCTACGTTTTTGTCACCACGCTTTTGCAGCATGAAAATGAGCTCTTTAATGCAATAGAAATGGCTTACTTTTGTTCACTAATCTTGTTCTCTATCTCACAGTCCTGTTTGCTAATCCCAGTCTTTTTTTTTTTCTTATCATTTCCTCTAAATACTGAACGTATTGACTAATCGTAGTCGACGAACTCGCTATTATGAAATTCTGCTGGATAATAACAATTATAGTAGAAGATTTATTTTCTATCGTAAGTCACCATTCAGTACAAGGCCTTTGTAACGCGAGAGCAAAAAGCAGCACGCCCCTCCATATCCCTTTATAGTGTTCACTACAATGTTCGATTCCTCTCTACTCGTCTTCGCGGTGGGGTTTCTGTGAGACTCATTTCCAGATTTAAAATTTCCTTCCCGAAACAAAGCCAACGGCTCACGGTGTTTTTAGTAAATGAACAGTCACCAAATACAAAGTCTATGTAGCAAGTTGTTTCCGTCAATGTAGCTCCGAGATGAAATTTACATTCATAAATCTGCCCAAGTTTTCTGATTTCCCATAGTGACTACAGTTCGCCTGCTAAAACTCTAACTGACGATATCGAAGTGACAGATTTCGGATCACAATAAGTACAGGTAAAAAAGGTCACGACTGAAAAAAATCCGCGAAATGCCGCGCTGTTACAAAGCAGCATCATCTTGAAGTATCAGGGGAACGTTCGCTCCGTTTCATATCGAACGACTAGTTATAAATACATATACCTATGTTCTCTCCGGCCGCAAATCTAACTTCCGTATTTCCGTACAACTAGCTAATAATATTATACGCTTCTGCTTACTATAAATATATTTATTTGTAGGAGCGATTAGATCCGAGAACGCGCCAAAGCATTCGCGGAGAGAGGCAGATTAAATGAAAAATAGATGTACGCCCCGGGTAAATTTAAAAAGCAAATGTCTCTTAAACGAAACGCAAATGAAATGCGAGACTGAATTAAAAACAAATAAGTAAGTTGTAAGCATTCCGAAGCAACCCAAAGTATCTGAATTAGGTTCGACTGTGGCGCCTCTGGTGGCGACGTATTAAACTCTGTGCAACAGTAATTACATAGAGTTTATTAAGCGTTTGCAAAAGATGCCACCGCTGGAGTTGGGTAGACGAATAAATTTAACAAATAAGCCAGCGCGGTCTTTACTGTAGCCGCTTTCCAGATACGTCTTGCGGGCGAGTTCGTAGTGTGTTGTTACTTTTGTTTAGCACTGGTTTTCGTTTTTCTGCCTGGCACGGTCTCCTTGACCCTATGAAAGTCAGATTCCGTTTCCTCGAAACCAAGAAAACAAATGGCTTCGTCTAGCCCCCAAAATAAGCTGGCGCCATTGCCGGTGCATTTGTTGACAGGCGCAAGAGCGCGAGCCCGGCTTGCACTTTTCCGTACGTCTTTCGACTTTTGCTAGAAAGTACAGTTATTCGATGCTCAGTTTCGATCTTCCTGGGTAAACGCAGTTAGTTTTGTCAACGGAAATTTCGCAAATCGCTGACCGTTTAGGGCTACCACAGGCCGCGTTAAGAGCACTTTTTTAATCTTTACTAGATAGATAAAAATGCAACGAAGTAGTCACGTTACCGGAGATGGCCAGCATGTGCACTTTGAGGAATATTTTTCGACGGATAGCATAACAGGCCGAGAATTTGGGTACCGAATGCGAAACAGGATATGTCCTTCAGGGAGCAAGTGGATAAGGACAGAGAGAAAATTTACGATCGATTCATAGTACCTTCGTGTGCTACATACCATGTCACCCTGTTCGAGGAGCGATATCTCAAAAAAGAGTGCTTTTCTTCGAAAAAAAAAAAAAATCAAATTTTGCATGTAACTCTAGTACTTGCTAAAGCGTAACCTAACAAACTCTGCAATGTTTCGTAAAAACAATTTGTGTTCGGCTAACCTGATTAACTTAAATAACTTTCATGATCACATCTCCCTTTGCTGGGTATGAAAGAACTGTGCGGAGCAGTGTGTTCGGTAGGAAGTAACAGTTGATAGAGCAATAACAAGTAAACCTTGCGTAAATAAAGAGAGCTGAATTAAGAATGGATTGGGTTAGTTCCGATTGAATTTACATTTTTTTTGCACATAAATTCCGAAACTTGCTAGGGTTTATAGAAAATAATAGTAATGATATGCTTTCAAGCTCCAACACATTTCGAGCTCTAACTTTCGTTAATACAATGGTAGTATTGTATATGATGACGGAAGGCGGAAATAGCCGAACCTACAGGACAGTTCCTAAACGCGCAAAGGGAATTTTCACTTAAAGGCTGCACACATATTTTTTTTTTGGTTTAATTTTTATCAATATTACTATAGAGACCTAGTACGAGAGAATCAACTTACCGCTTTGTTGAGCGTGGCTTCTAGAGCAAGACGACCCCCGTTCAATGGGAACTCTTTAAGGATCGTTCCTTTCGGAAGCGATTTAGATGGATTAACGACTGGGCTACCGAATTGTAACTAGACAGAAAAACAGGAGCAGCAATTATCAGAATTACTATATAGAGTTAAATGTCAAACGTGGCAAATCTTTAAATGCTAAAATGCAGGCTGTAAATTGAAAAATAGATCGTCGTGCAGATCATATACATAGACGTGTACATATACATATATATGTATATGATCTGTACATATATGCGCAGATCATATACATACATATATATATTTATTGTACATTCATTGTAGTAGTCGGTCTCTATCCAAGCGTTTTCTAGACTATGCGTATGTACAAATAGTGCTGTATTTTAGGGCTTCGTCTAAAATAGACCTAAATTGAATAAATTTGAATACAAGTTAGAACAGCGCCATTTTTTTATATGGTAGATGTACTCCAAACAGTTACTTCTATTAGCGGGCAGATGATAGGTGTGAGCGCCACTCATTTTCTGTGTGGCGAGTCATCATTCCATTGTTTGATCCATTGTCCTATCCAAAACATGAAACTAATCTAAGTTGTACCGACTTAAATCTGGAAACTGCAGGCTATTTCGTCTTCTTCACTCGAGTCCGATCGAAACGTGGCGGTAAGGCCGTGGATTGTTATAAAGCATGCAGACAATGTACTCTCAAGAGATTCTTCAAGAATTGTAAACATCTGGGAGAGTTGAATATTTCCTTTTTGCGATATAACAACGAATGTCTTAGATATCTAGAACGCGAGCATGGGAATCAAGTCACATTCAAGTGTATCCCACGCTGCTACCAGGCCTTCTTTTTTGTGTAACGCCATTTTCTTGTCGAAGTCTTTTATGAACAGTAAAAACCCAACCCCACCTGGCTCGTAGCGACGGCGTCGTCCAAATAGGACTCCTGCTTCTAGTAGTTAATCGAATTATATCCAAAACACCATACATAGTTTCATCTACCCAGGCCGAAGCCCATAAGAAAAACATTTCACTTTTCTTCTTAATTTTTATTCTTTGTGTCACAACGTGTCCTTGGAGAAAACTGGGTCCACGAGGAATGCATTGTTCATCTTCAGAGATTTTGCTCAAGGGTTCCCGTGATCACAGCTGTCTCCTCGTTTCATTTGAGGTGCTTAGAGTTAGTCGCGTTTTGTGAAAATTTCAATCCTCAATTTTAGTGCTGAAGCGAACAGGAACAAATAACTTTGCCCTCGTCGAAGGTCTTTTTACCTAATATTTTCAGCCATTTTCAGTGTCCAATTCCATTAATGATTCCACTTGAAATTCAATTACTGGCTGTTGCTTTTTGTCATAGAGCGCTACTTTTATTTCTAGTGTATATATATATATATATATATATATATATAAGCTTATAGTTGTAGATGTCGAGAACCTTATATAAATATATACCACCTCTCATCCAATAATGGTTTAAGGGTCATTCAAAATGTTCGACTCATGAAATAGCTCAATAGCTGCTAGTACCGCAGTTGTAGGTCTATTGACAAGCGGTAATTATTCCCAGTACCTATTGGTAAACCTAATAACGCTTTCCAGGAGAGCGCCTCCTAAATGCCTAATCGTTTAACACACACGATAGATCTAAAATACCGCTAAATGAAGACTTGAATTATTCAAGTTACGTTGCTCAAGCAGTGCTCGCAAGCAACGTATTATTGGTCGTACATGATTGTTCCTATGTTGTCTCTCGGTTAACACATTCAAGTGAAGACACTATAGGGTTCGCGAGCTTCACGTATAGTGCACTTAGATAAAACACTATTTCAGATAACTGTTATTGCAGTGGCCGTTTTCCGTCTAGCCATACTCAGAAGTTATTACAGTTTATCCTCTTCTCACAAACCCTCAGCTCGCTTTGAGGATTCCTTAGATAATCCTCATCTGGCTTCCCTGTAGAGACATGCGATGCGCCTCATTATTAGCCCTTTGCTGTAAAGAAAATAGCCCCTCCGGCTTGAGGCCGCATCAGCTGAGGCAGAATCGACCTTCAGCATACAAACGAACCAATGAAATTGAGTCGCACTAATACAATTTAGTGAGACTTAAGTAAATTTTCAACCTTATTTCCATTTAGGTTCAGCAAACTTTATTGATCACAACCTAATTTTATTAAGTGCATGCTTTTATGAAATAAAGCTAATTAGGGGCTGGCTGACGTTTCTAACTGACGTTAATGGCTTCACGTCGCCAACACCTTCTATACATAACCATTCGTTCAGGCGGAACTGCACCTGCTGTATAGGGAACCGAGACAATCTACGTCATCGTTGACCAAATCGTCCTTGCGATATTTTGTAAATGGATCGAGGCAATAAAGTTGCTGCAAGCAATTACTGCTCACTATGGTGTATGCTACATGTCATGGGGTTGGTTTACTGTCGCAGGTCTGTATGCATCATTATATAGGAAAGTCTGACGTAGCCGATAACAACAGACATATCTTAACTCACAAGTTACGAAACCGTATCAATAGCATTTTTCCTTGAGAGGAGGTCACTATGAGCAGTAGCAGTCTTCTTATAGGATACGGGTACGCAAATTCGTTCAGTTGGAGAAAAGGGGAAGGCCGTTAGTCCGTTCGGCAACTCGCACCGTTTCATTGGTTCTTTTGTTTCTCCATCAATGGCCCACCCTTTTTCTCCTGGGCTTATTCCTTAGACTTGCTGGGCCGCAATAGACAACATCGCTACATCTGCATACTTCGTACGAAGGAATCGCCAGAAGTACGGTGTGCGACTGAGGAACAGCCTGTCTATTAATTCAGACCCGATCGCATTATAGCGTTGCCGTAAATAATTAAGCGGCGATTACCTTTCTCTTTTGTCTAGTTGCCGGCCTCTATTGTTTAATTACATCGGTATGGCATATGATATCACTGAAAGCAAAGGCCTCATCTCATCAGCAGATATACGGTTTTCCGTTGTGTAGATGGTACTAAAAGATTATTTTGTCTAATTCAGAAACTTTGATTTTTTTTATTCAAAGGTTTTTGAGCTTAAGGAGCAACAGTATTCATTGTGTGTATACGTATGTAAATGTATGCCTGTCAAAATATATTCTGAAAGAGCTAAAAAACTCACAATTTCTACCTAACAAATTACAATCGATTTGTCTTTCAAGGATCATTTTACCGATCGGATAAACACATAGAAGAGTTAAACCTGTATTTAATTAACGTAAACTGATGCACAACTGAAACCAGCCTCTAAGAAAGAAAATACTGATTGTGCCAGATATACCAAGATAGAGTGTAGATTTTTTGGTGTTTCGTATTAAGATACTCATTTTCTTAGTATTGCTTCTTTTTTCAGGACCAAAAGGTTTCAATAGTGGATGGCAGTGGCAAAGTTATAATTAAGTTACCTGCTCACTACCGTCACATTGTATTTACCAGTTATGACCTTGTACTGATGTTTCTAGTCTAATACACAAGGCACAATTGTGACCTAAAATGGCTAAGCAGAGATATATCTCTAAACGCCTTTTTTTTCAGCTTCACAAACCACATCACTCCGAAAATGTTGAAAACATTAATGGGATTCGGACTCCAGCTTGTCGAACAGTATTTTGATAGTTATTACAGAAAAATATTCGTGATACGTACGGACCGAATTCGACGGTTCTCTCATTATCTGAATGAATTGTATGAACGTGCGGTGAAAGAACGTATTTAGTTGTTAACTGTTAACTGGTAAAAGAACCAGCATTGATCTGTTACTAATGAGTGCAGTCCTGCAGCCCGCTGCAAATGGTAAAAATAATCACGCTCTTATCGGGCGAAAAATTCCCGTTCGGATGGCCGACAACAGCTATTTGTTCATCTAGTTTTCCCAGTTTACCTTGGAGAGAGTAACTTTGATCTCAATGCTCAAGCGGTCGTCGTAACCATCTTTGACCGGAATCGCCGCGACTGCAGATATCCCGATACAATGGGTCCTTCGCTCTTGCAGGACCCAGGGAGACAGATAGCCGGAAGCATTGAACCTTCCTTGCTTTTTCCTCTTTCTGATAATTTTCGCAGACCAAACAGCCCGATGAATACCCCTTGTAGGGATACGAGAGTGAGAGAGAGAGAGAGAGAGAGAGAGAGAGAGAGAGAGAGAGAGAGAGCGGTGAAACGCGGATGGCTGGTAAATGACGAAGTAAGCACTAAAACAGGTGCGGCAGATCGTCTGGTTTCTCTAGGTCACGACACGTATATAAAGATTTGTTCACGTTAGATTTGTTTTTCAGTGTCACCCCAGTTGGTGCACGGACCTGGAAAGTAAAACCGGAACTACCAAGTTGCATAATGCCGACACAGAGGGAAAACGGCGATCGAAGTGCACACTGGAAATTGCTATTTCTCTTTCTGCTGGCCTTGTGTGGCCTTGATTGATTTCGTGTTAGACGTATTGACTATACAAACGATTTGCACATGCAGCGTTTAAATAAAGTCTCCAGGTGGTCCATGTCGAGCACGTCATAAGCAGTGATCTTGGCCTCCGCTTCGTAGCATCATAAATTTGAGTTTTAGCTGAAGAATGTCTGGGAGTGCGACAATCAATGAGACAGCGCGTGGCCTAAACAGAAGCGCGAAACAGAAGTGGGACTGTTTATAACCAGAGACCAATAAGGACCGTGCTTGAACTTATTTTTTATCTTTTTGTGGCTGTGAAGGCTATTTGTACGTTTAAGCAGATAGCAACAATCTCATTTGACATGATTTTAAATAAACGCTCTGTAGTTGACTTTTTGAGAAGCTGTGGCAGCAATAACAAACCTATGGGTGTAGTAATAACAGAAATAAGTTCCTATTCCAAGGCCGCCTGATATTTACAATATGCAACATTTCAATTCGTGGAAAATCTTATTTAGTAATTTTATTTGGAAAAGAGCATTGTTTGTTTCCTGGCAGAAGCTGCTTCTGTTTGATACGTTCTCTAGTTTTGAACTATTAAATGTTTTTCTTCAAACATTGCTTTAAGGATGATCTCCAAGTGCATCAAGGATCGTTCGAGCTTCTTCTAACAGCGTAGCACTGTCTTGATAATACAGCTGATGATAGCCCCAAGGCATAGTTGTTTCAGGGCACCTAATTCGCTTTGTCTGGGTGTTGCCGTTGGAGATGCTTTGCACCCTCTTCTTTTTGTCCATCAACGATCATCGTTTTCTGCGAACGTGTCATGTCAGCGTTCCCACGTTGTCTGGACCAATTGTTTAGTTTCACCTTTAGCCCTTTTTCTTTTACGTAACTTATAGCAATTGTGAGTGGATTAAGCGCATGCTACGACTGAAGTAAGGTGATGATCCTGCAGACTCATCTTTTATGAATGAGCTTGTTATCTGCTGCTTATACTCATAGTTGGTATATACCAATGAAGCAACGTGATTCGTGTAGTGCGGATGCCCCTCGTATAATTGAATACTGTATCTCAAACGAAACATTATATCGTACACAAAGAGACTGAAATGTTCAAAGGAGTTGTTATTAAAGGACAGTGAGCTTTAAAGCATTTCATTAATCAGTAGATAATGCTGGATAAAGGCTTCGTGGAAGAACGCGGAACTTTTTAGGGCCTTCGCAAATGAAGTCCGACAGAGCAGCATTTGCATTCTTTTGTGTGTTCAAAAATGTGCCATTGAGATGCGAAATAGGTTTTTTTTTCCAAACGGTTAATTCGACCAGGGAACTACAGAGACCATCGTGAGCTCCTCGCACCACTTCAGCAGTCATTAACAGACGCTTCTTTAACTGCGTATTAAAACAATATATGACATGGATGCCATAATCCGATAACAATTCTTTCTCATTGAGTATTCTGCGACCGATGCTTTTAACAAAATATCTTAGTTCTGGTCTATATTTGCATGTTACTTATTTGTTTTTCAACCAACCTTCGAGAGATTCAGACAAAAGAGAAACCATATTGTTTGTTCACTGCTTGTATACACAACGTTGAACATAATCAGTAATCTGACTTCTAACAAACTGAGTCGAAAGGTCGAGAGGAAAAATTAAGGTATCTTATATAAGAGTAAAATTAACGCTATGTTGACTGCGTCCAAAGTGTTCTCCAGTTCAATGGTTTGTCTCCTTAAAACCGAGGAATAAAATAAAAGGACATTTCTATAAAATTCCATATGGAAGCATTGGTTATCATGAGCGAATCCTTTGGCTAACCCTGACACATTAGTTTTAAGTATAAGCTCATTTTCAATGGAAGATATTTTTAGATAGTGAATGATATGATAAAATGATTATGTGGACAATAGTATGGTCTATAAATGTGTCAATTCTAGACAAAACTGCAGCCTCGTGACGCTGCGGTTCTTGTGGACGCATTGCAATAGTGATGGGTTTGTAAGTATCTTTGCCTAAAATGCATGGCCGTACACTCGATAATCCAGGTCAAAGTCAGGCAGCTTTGGGAAGCTTGAAAGCCCAGCGTAGAGATAATCAAGATCATTTCAGTGTGTTATCGAAATCGTTTTTCCCTTAAAGACGCTATCCTCCATTCAGCTCAGTGTACCATTGCAGTCAATGTTCAACATATATTATAAATACTATAGTTGCAGTAACACGATGGGGTCTTTGATTCGGGCCAAAACGCTTTGACATCCCTGTCATTGTTCAGGGTCTGAAAAATATACTGAAAAATCATCCAACGTGGATACTACAATAAGCAAACGTATCTGTTTCGACTTTTCTACGTTTACGGCTAAACTTTTCTTTACAACTTCCTCAACAAAGTTTACTAAACTCTTCTTGTACAAAATGCCCCTTGCGGGCGTTTTGTGTATTACATAGTTGCATGTCTCGATGGCTGTACTCGCAGTCGACTGCAACTAAACGTCAAGACTGCATGCCATGAACAATACTTAAGAGAATCAGGCAAAAAGAAAAACGACAAGCTTGTTTTCTTTCTGTAAAAAAAAAACAACTTCTAAGGGCAACAGTGATAGTAGCACTACAAGCGACTACATACAGGTACTCAAAGATCTCACTGTTTTGCCGAGTAACCGATAACTCGGTACGTATTAAGGGAATCGAACCTCTCGTGTGACCCCCACTCAATTCTGGAGACAAGAGGAGAGTAAGATATGAAAGAAGCCCAAAAGAAGAAGATTAACGACGTGGATTCATTAAGCAAAATTTCTATTCATAACATTGAAACTCCAAGGGAATTTATGTAGACTGTAGCTGTATGCTAATATTGTTGATTCTGCGGCAGTTATAACCGTAAAGTTCCCATCTGTGAAATTAATTATTGACAAGCACGTTTTTGATAGGCATGAGCACTTTTCTTCAACATACTTCAAAAACTACTTGGATGCATTATAATATAATAACAAAGCATAACGTATATGACGTTCTCACAGGACCAAGATATGAACGCCTACCTTTCGAATAGGGAAATTTAACACGCTGATAGTACTGTGTTCCTTGTTTAGATCGACTGAGCCATAGCATCGAACATAGTATCGTACCCCGCACGTGTCACCAGCGTCCGGGGTCAGCCGCTGCATAATAGTCGAAACCGGCGCATCTTCGGGAAAGACGAATGAAAAATGAACCTTTGCCTTGTCTTCCGGACAGCGACGGCCATCTGACGGCGAGCCTGGCAACCGCGGATCGCTGTCATTGACGCCTTCTGGAAGTAAATCCACCAGACGAAGTTAACGTCAACTAGCATCTCTGAGAGCATCTCAAAATTCGGTTAATCGATAAATGTATTGTTTTTCAGTCCAGCCGTTCCAGCCGACCGTACCCGTCTGGACGGGTACGGTCGGGTGGAACACAAGACCGCAACTTTTTTAATCAAACGATTATTGCTATGTAAAGTAGAAAAAAAAAGCACCAAAATGTTCTATTAGGTGATAAATTATAATCCTCAGCCAAGAGAATTAACAATTCGATTAGTAGCGTTATTCCATTAAACAGGCTACGCTACCTATTCTCGATAATCGTTCGTTTGCGTGCGATAGGTACTCCGAAAATACCGTGTTTATCCGTATGGCCACCGAGCCGGTTTTTATGACACGCAGAAAATGTGTTTGCTATTTTTAGTAATTTTCTCGTGATTCGGTAAATATTATTCAGCAATCTAAAGTTCTTCTTTAGTCCTATAGACCGCTTGTAATCATTGTATCTGCACAACAAATCCTTATTTCGATCTGAACTAAAAAAAATTAATATATACGTTTCAGCAGTCGGCAATTTCATTCTTTCATAGAGTATACAGCCATATTTATCATTTTAAAGAAAATTATGACGATATAAACTGATGGGTAAACACCGATCACTCCTTGGATGATACCGAAAAGCAAGACCCTTTATCGAAATTTCCCAGAAGAGTTTTCTGACCCGAAGGTAGATGTGTTTACTATTCGTTTTCCATACGCCAGAGGCAATGCTTCAGTGTTTAGCACTATTTCCTGTACTGTTACGGATGTTGACATAGGTGCAATTACGTCAATCCGAACATGCCTCCAAAACCAGGTCTAGTGTCGACCTAGGTTCAACGATAAGACATACTACCACTAATGTTATACCAAATACATAAATTGTATTACACCGCAACGTCCCAGTCGATGGACGAGTGCGAGGCAAACGGATGCCCACGAGAATCACTACACACATTGTATTCTTGCAAAAATCAAACGATCTCGAACCTCTCATCGACTTTGCATCTAAACATACGAAGCTTTGTTTTGCTGCTAACCAGCGGAGACTATGTCACTTGCATTGGAAGAACTGGGACTCCAGAACCCCGATGCGGCCGTAGAAAAAGTTCGTCTCATATCGCCAGATAGCTGAGGCTATTCAACGCTTGTTAATTCAATAATCACAAACAAGTGTCGACAATTGACGACGAGTTACTTCGAAGCCGTCTGTACTTTGCTAGTCGAGTACTCTCTTGTGCGAACTATGTGTCCGTTCATCGCTTTCATTATATTTTTTCAGTCGATTTGCTCGGAGAGCTTCACTTGAAAAGTTTTGTTGACGCCCCTTATTAAATAGTACGAATAGTCTCTAAATTGTATGGAATATTGAATCTGAGAGGTTGTCACGATCTAAAGCTGCAAAGCCTTCTGTACACTTAAGGCCCTTGTTCCCGCCGCTACAAACGGAAATTCAAGCTTTCGTACAGCTGTCCATACTTATTGCTCATGGGCAAAAGATGCGAATGTGCGAAACCAGGCTAGCTTGTACCACCGTTCACTTGCCTAAACATTGCCCCTACAGGTCATAACTTCTATGGAAAAGGTCTTAGCATGTGAAGTAAATGAATGTTATTGAAATATTATACTAAGAATAACTTGAAGGTCGCTTACGCAACCGATATGGGCATGTTGCTTCGCAATAATCGTTAGATTAACCTAGGACAAAAACGTACGTCGAATCTATGTGCGGATATTAATGGCCCTTAAAGAACGATCATGAAGTCCGTGTAAAGGTCAACCCGGAACGCTGAATTGTTTAACTCACGCGATAACCAAGCGATTGATGTGGCACAAAAACATTGGTATAAGTATAGCTGTTTTCGAATCAATTCAGTTTTATGATTTCACAATACACTGTTCCTTGTCATATGAGCAAAAAACTATAGGCGGGAACATATACGCCTATGCACGCACGTGCATGTTTGCCGCCTATAGGCACAGCAGCGCTCGTTCACACGCTATACCACGAGCTTTAAGCCACCTGGTCGACACACCCTACTTTCATTCAATCTTGTAGCATTATCGATCGATTTTCTGCCAGGTTTGCGGATGCATCGAAAGTCAATATCATGTAGGATTCGGATATGCCATTACTTTTATTTACTTTATTTGAAAGCCTTCGTTCGAGTCGGTAGACGTTTGATGCTCATTGGATTATCGGCCACAGTTGTCTCCGTCGGGGTCAAACGTGGGGCGCCTTTAAGCATGGCATATTCAATATGAGTAACAAAATAGGTTTTAGTTAACATCTCTCAACTTTCGCGCCTGTAATCAGAGCCATCTTGGGGAAAAAAACCAGATACATAACTTGCCTTTGAAAAATTAATGGTGATTTCTGAATGAACTTCTGTCGTACTAAAGAAATAGTCGAGTATATCCGTGTGTAAGAGACGTGAGGAATGTTAAACTAATAAGTACGATAACTTAATAATGATGTAAATAACGAGCACGATAAGTGGTCAAATTATCTGAGCGAACGTCGAAAAATATAGCAGCTAGTGATTTGAAAAACCCGCGATTTTTGGGACAAAATAAACAGTAGCATCAGGTGAAGGCGCGATGGCTACGTATATTGCTGTACTTCCCCTTGCACCATATCAATTGCATTGGTACATTGAAGTCGAAGTTGTCATCAGCTGATGCTATCGTTCAGAAGAGAGCATGGCTTATCAGATAACACTTTACATTATTCCAAATAACTAACATGTATATAGATGCATTCCGGTGCAGTGTAGAAATAATTGAGTAAACTATCTTTACAATAGGAAAGTTATGCATAAGTTATATCTTAATATTATACACAGGAAAACACTATTTCCTTATCTCGTTTCCTTCCTAGGGCTATCAACTATCTAGACCTTATGGTCCTGGCTACATTAATTATAGTATTATTATTATTATTGTATAAAAATAGAAGTATAAACAAAAGCTATTTAACTTGTAACAGCAGCTGTGCATATGCCAAGCAGACAAGATTGTCCTTTCTGTAGGGAGAAAGCAGAACTGGGTTTAGAATTGGTTCTGTTTTAGGTCATTACTTGTTGAGCTGATCAACTTCGGTAAACAAACGGCTCGGTGTCTTCGGTTCACGCACATAGTATTTTAGAAACGGCATAGGTTTCAAGATGGACACAGACATTCTTTCCATAATAACGAGCCAATGTACACAGAAGATGTAAACATGAAAGGCCTAAAATCGAATGCACTTGTCCGGTTTCTCCAGTTTTTCAAGTAAATATAGTTTACGGTCGACTTAAATAGAACAGGACACCGTTAGACAGTAGTGTCATCTAAGAGCGTTCTTCATAGCATGTCTATTATATTATCGAAAATTTCCCTTCGAAATAGGCAAACTATTTCGCATGTGAAGGCATATTTGGCCTACGTCTTTCAGGCTTGCATAAGTAATGTAATAATGTAACAGAATTTCCATATAGAATAGAAACGAAGAACAAACGGAGGTCTTTAAAATATATCTATCCAAATGTTTGGTGCTCCAAAGAAAATAAATTTCAATTGAATTTCCAATGCAATCTGTACACTAGCGATACACTTAACGGTATTATATCTAGAAAGCTTAACTGTGTTCACTAAATATTTACAATATGTGTTATTATTGAATTATTCTTGACACTTCCTAATTAGGTGAGCTCTGTAGGAAAGCAACGGGCCTAGGTTGGCCTTATTTTTGGAGTCCTTATACGCCGGATCTCGCCGAGCACTAATACGAGTGTTGGGTAGTATCTTTGTAACACTAGTGCAATATAGCACACCCATTAACTTAGTATCTTAACAGCTCAAGATTTCAAAGACGTCCGAAGTGAACGATATACTTTAAATCCTTCGTAGCCTTAGAGTAGCGATCAATTCTTTTATATTAAGCCTTCGTCGCACCTGGTACTCCTGGTGAGGCTATTACTTTTACTAGATCTCTATTGCAAGAATGGTCTACTACCGGTTTTGTCGGCATTTTTTAACCTTCTGCCTATATCTTTACGTAATTAATATGCAAACTTCGCAAGCGACCCCCTTTTAAGGGTGATTAAAGCAAAGAACCGAAACGAAAAACTCATTTACTTATTAGTCTCATGTCAAGTTTCCATTATTATTATTATTAATGTTTCTTTATCTTTCAATGATTACTGTCAAAACCTACGCCTCTGATAATTCACTCCGCTTTAAGGAACGTATGACACAGAATCTGTCCAAATCTACTGCGTTTTCGCGCGTTCCTTGGGGCTTCCTCAGACGTCTTGGTCGTCTACCGAAGGTGAGTATTCGAACCCAGATCAGGACGTTGCCAATAAAAAAGCTTTTACCAGCTGACTAAGTGTGAGCTAGGCAATCAAATTGCCCGAAAATGATGGACATCTGTAGAGAGAGGCTCATCTGCTGCAAAGGCAGCGAAGACTGTAGACTCAAATCCTTAGTACCGCTGTATGCGCTTGTAACGAAGGAAATTTTCATAGAAATAGGGTTTATTGTAGGCACACAGCCTGTTAATTATCGAAGAATAGTTATAGACATACGTCGTTTTGTACTATTTCGTTGTTGTTGTTTCTGATGTTGGCCAAATCTAGCGTGCCTTTAGAACATAGAGATTGTTTCAATTTCGGAGAAAAACCTACGACAAACGTAAAAATAACAAGCGAACAATAGCAGCTACCGGACAAACTTACCAGACGAAGGCCCGGGTTGCTCGTTGCCTGTCTGCAACGCTCCCTGAGGCTGTGCCTCACCGCTTGATGTGACTGTCTCACCTGATGACTGGGACGAACTGCCCTGATGGAAACCCGCACCCTTAGCCCAAACCAGCTTATGGCCCATATACATTTCCCTGAAATTCGTCCGATCATCCGCAAATTGTTAGTATTATTCCAGACCTACTAAAGACCCATCGAGGATAAGGTGCACGACACCTCTTAAAGTGAGGGACGATATAATGAAAAACTCAGTGTGTCAATCTTAATTAGGTGTGGCAGAAGCTAATGAAAAAAAAAACAATGAGGCTCATGCTTTTCGAGTAGAATCTTTTTAACGTTTCCTTCCTAACGTTTTTGCTCAGTATAGGTCGGACTACATTGTAAAAGTTTAACAGTTGCGTCATTATCTTCAAGCAATATATTATGGACATGGGGAACCTATTTTAAGCAAGTATTGGAGACATCGGTGATCTGTACACTGGAACCCTCCAATAGCGACGACGCGTTCAATGGCGTATCAGGGGTATTTATTCAATGTTTTGTATAAAACAGATAACGTTAAACTTATTAACTCAAATTAAATACATCATAATGTTTATTCTTCGCATCTACGATGCATGTACGCTTCCGAAGGCTGCGTGTTAAAATTTAATTTCGGATACAATTAGTAACGCAAATTGAATTACCAATTGGATTCATCGCTGGATTTCAAGTAAGCAGATTTGATCGTACAATACGTGCACGTAAAAATGCAGAAATAGATGAGAAATGATGATCAGTTTCAGTTACACATATGTAAATATTAGAGATGGCATCTTGCCGAACTTCACCATTACGGTCGATCCATTTTCGTGGTAGAGCTGTTGCCACTAGATCTATTTAAATCCGTAGCAAAGAATTCTTTAACTAGTTCTATCCATGATGTCACTCGAATCCACTTGTGCCTCATTTGCAAACAGGGCATACCTTCAGAGTGATCGAATAATCGTAGTAAAATCGACCTCAGCCAGGCAAATCTTTGTGTTCTAGGGATTAGGGAGACTCCGCTTCCTTTTATTAGTAAAACAGCTGAACAGAAAAAAAATCTGCTAGTTGTTGATAGTGAAAAGCTTTACTCAAAGGTATACACCGACCTAACCTACTAGCGCTCTTGTTGCATTGCACGGGCCTAGCTTTACATTCTGCCCGCCTAGACAACCTTCCTTTTTTTCATTAACACAGAGAAATCGGACATCTCTTACAGGATCAGAAGACGTCGAAATATCTGAATCAGGATAATTATACGATCGAATTATGGTAACGGAATTGCCGAGGCAATGCGATCGAATCGCCAAAACAGGGTGGTAAGAAAATGGAGTTGGACAATACATCGATATACCAAGACACGATTGTTTAGTGAGCACCGTGTACAGAAAATTGTAATGCAACACTAGCAAGGATAACAGTTGCAACGGGTTAATAACGGGGGGCAGTAAAACAAAGCGATAGTTCACCTTGAGCGAGCTCATGAATGTATTTATTATACTAGGCTTGGGTACCGGTAACTAAATTTAGGCAAATATTGCTCTGCACGCATTGTACTGTCATATAGCTACAACGGAAATAGACAGCGGCCCTGCTATTCACGATCATGTGAGCGTGTATTTGCAGAGTGGTTTGTTTTGAAGACCCCCCGACGTCTAATTGGCTTTCTAAGGGGCGGAGATTGTCAGAGTGCAGCTGTTGAACTCTTCTCAGAAGCTATTAGTCATACGTAATATTTTCGTATTGTTGCCCTCACCTGCAGAGTGACATGCCAAGAACTTCATCTTCCTCCCGACCGTAGCGAAACCTTCCAACGAGGGCCACGTAGAGGCTTTCTCCAGGCGAAAGTTTGGTTGAATCGCACGTAACGAACCCCTCTAAAAGTAACAGAACACGAAAAATATATTTGTTTTCACTCCTACACATGCAAACAAACAGTAACATACGTTGCTAATTGTGACGAACGTTCCATACCTAGATATCAACCTGACATCCCCTCTGTATCTGGGGGTCCCTTTTCTACTTCAATTCCTTGCCGAAACCCTCGAAGAACAGGCCTAAATTTCGGAACGTCAGCCCCGATGCATGTGCCCTTTTTCTTCCTCTTGTGCTCCTCATATATATATATATATATATCGATGAGCTGCATATTTTTCCTAGCGAGATTGGGCATCGCCCAGACTTCACGGAAGTCTATGTATTCTAGCCGTGCGTAGGCCTTTCTTTATTTTGGTTTACACCTCTACTTGATTCCTCAACAAATAATGCTGCCCCGTAAAACAACTGTATGAATTGGTTGCCAGAAGAAGCATGAGGCCGGTATTCGCGCGGAGAGGACCGGCTAAATTCCCGAGAGCCTAATTTTTTTTATTTACCGCGAGGTATTTTCATATCTACAGCCAACCGTATGGTTCACAGAGTGTAGCTTTTGAGTAAAGATGTTTAGCGTCCTTTTTCATGGGAGCTTGCATACGTTCTATCTTTATTACGGCCGGTAGTGCCCTGCGAGTCCTTTGGAGATGCGTTCTACGGACAATCGTCTATTTAGAGTCGACGGTATTCTTCGAAATTCACGCATTCGATGATCGCGTTGCTGAGCTGAAGTCAGTCCGTCCCGGCTGGCGCTCCCCTGGTGCGAAACGTTGTTGCTTCGGTGTTTTGCACGCTCACTTTTAGCCCGAGTTCATCGGCGTACCTAGATGTTGTCACTAATGGTTGTTAGAAGTGGCGATGGCCTGTGGTGGATAAGGTGGTACAATCGACGAACTTCGACGAGATTTGTTATCGAGCGTTGCTTCTTGATCTGGCTTGGTAGGTCATTGATGGCTGCTAAGAATAGATATAGCGACAAATGGTCTATAAGGAACTGAGTCAGCTGCTTTAACTGCACCCTACCGGCAAAAAGCTCTCTCGAGTTTTCTCTCGTTTACCGTTAAATATACCCGACGGCAGAGCCACTTTCTCGGAACGCGATCACGCCTCAGATAAGTACAGAACAGGGCTGTACAACAAGGTGCTACAAAAACGACCTGCTGTAAAAACGCACTGCGAATTAGATCGGGCCCAGGCGCTTTGTCCCTCAGTATTTCCCACATTTATGCGGCAATTATCTTTTACATTTTCGTATTGAGCGTGTCGTGTTATTCGGGTGTTAGCTGGTTTGATGTGCGCAACGTCCAACGGTGGAAAACCCTACTTTGATCTGTCAGTGTGTTTTTATAATCCTGAACTGCTCTGATTGGACGGAATGATATAACAATTTGTCGCAGTTAGCAGTGAAGTTGCAGACGTGCAAGTCCCGACAGTGGCTCCTTTGGTCCTTATGGCAACGTTTTCAGGCATCGACCAAAGTTCGCTGGATAGCCTTATTCAGCGCAGGACAGGACAAATCGTTGAGTATGAAATACTAGGTTAAACGGATGTAAGCGTGAGTGGTGCGATGATGAAAAAAATATTTCAGTTTCTTTCAGCGATAGGTGTTTTCCACTGTAGCACAAATGACTATATTTTACACGTACGTGTAGCTGTCTATCGTATATTATTTACGGCAATACCTGGATCTTTCACTAGGTTACTGAGAGCTATGTAAGGTAATGAATGTACTAAGTTATGCAAGTAATGGGGAAAGTGGACCTTCTTGGGAAAAGTTACGCAGCGCAGAATTACACAGATTCGCCAGGAAGCTTTACCTGCGCAAACAAATTGTAGTTGTACCTCAATTAAGTATGACAAGCATAGTGCTACCTATGTTAATTATTATATAGCTTTTATCAAAGGTAAGCCTTTTCGAAGGACACTAAGAAACAGTTTTACAACTATATACGCTATTTTTCGTTTTCGACATTCATTCTATTATAGCATATAATTTATCCCTAAGACGTCTTTTTTTATTTGTTGGCAAGTTATTTAATAGCCAAATGCTTCTGGACATAGAGTCTCTTTAGACTCTACTACACTGTCGCCGTGATAGCGTAGTGGGTAAGGTTCTTTGACTGATTATTTTAGGGATAGTTGTAGTCTATCCGGTAAAAGGCATACGCTTTGTTTCGCGTTTAGCGGGAGCCAACCGTCTGGTGGAATACCTAACGCCGATATCAGACGTGACTCTATAAATAAAGAGACGCTATTATAGTAACCGTGGCGCTCCGGCGCATAGCACCTTACCGGCACGTCACAGAATCCGCTCGTAGGCCCGCTAGAAATGAACTCCTTTTTTTTTAGCAATGTTTTTTGTCCTATCGTGTGACGGCTAGAAAATAGGCGAGCCGAACATTCTCTCTGTACGGCGTGAGTTGAAATGACTGTAAATTTACATAATGAAAAATCACTTCTGTATCCCGTTACCCGTTACGCGTTATAGGTATTACCGTAACGTACTTGAACCATCATTGTTCGGTTGCAGTCTCTTTACGTAGGAAGTTCATCGCCTTTTAGCTAATATCACGTCTAAGCGTTTGCATTACACAACTTATTCGTTCATTTTTGAGTTTGCTTTTTAACAAGTTACATACCTGTATAAGATTTCATCATTAGATAGATGTACGTCGTAAAGGATTGGTTGCAGAGGTTCGTAATAAGTTATTTAAGAGAATAAGTAATTCAAGGTGAGCCTTTCGGAGGATCGGCCGTGTAGGCTATACCGCAATAGTATATATACGAATCATAATCACGGTCTTTTTTTTTTTTGATTGTGTTTGACGATTTGACTCCCCTCAAAACGGTGATAATTCGCTTGTTTTAGAGATCATCCTGATGTTGGATGATCTCTAGAACAAGGTTTGTTGTGATTTTCATCATCATCAGTTCCGTGGACAAGCCTAATCTTATCATAGCTATAGGCTAGTGCGACTATACTGAAGCATTACATACAATCCAATAGATCCGTCTAAAGCATTGCAGGAAGCAAGCTATGGGTAAACTAGCTAACAGCCAACTTCTACCAATTTTGAAGATAAACTGTTTTGCCCCGAGCAAAAAATAACTATTCTAATAGTAAGAATCGTATAAACATAGACCGATAGCCTTGGCTGATCTTTTCGCCTAACAAAAAACAAGAACCTCAAGCATCAGTTTGATTCCATCTGTTCTGGCCAGTACCATCTTCCTTTCTTCGTTGTGAAGAAAGCCGAAGGCTACGGACCGCAATTCCCCTGTTGTCATAAACGCGGTGCACTAATACAACTCTCAGAAACTGCTAAAGACGGTCCTTTTTTGTGCTATCCACAGCAGTAGTGGCAAAGGCAAAAGGCGATGACACAGCCTAAGTCAGGCATCAATGCCAAATGGTGGCAACACAAACCAGGATTAAAATATTCAATTAGGTGAAGAGAAAACGATACAAAGGAAAACCAATGCTTTCACCTAGACGATATCCACAGCTACCTTCGAAGTCTCATTTTCGGCCCTACATACTGTACAGGAACAGTCATGATAAAAAAAGAAGCTAATTGATAATGATATATCATAAACATAGATGGGAACAAGCAATGACACATAATACAATGGAAAAGATCTTCAAAGATCTGATCTAGATGCTATCATTAAGCATATGTGTAGTAACTGCTGAGCAAGACAATAGAAATCACGAAAAAACGCAGTGCTTACTTTGGCCTCCGGTCTGTCTTTACCATGCTACAGAATTGTCATTAACGTTCGTAAACCGCCAAACAACTTTCACGCGAGTGTAGCACTATTCCGTAACTACTGTCAGATTTCGAGACTTAATCAATACTCTGTTTTGTATAGTGGCCTAATAGAGTTGCTGACAATAGCAGCCCAAACCGGTGCATTTGATAAGTCATTTGCCGGATGCGAGGTTAGGCGAAAAACAATATTTGACAGCGGTGGGAAAATGACCGTTGGGCATCTTAGTAAGCCCTACACTTCTCCCCCAGTTGCTGGAAGTTCTTTCCTTTACTTTGAAGGAGAGAACGTACTGTTAGTCGCAAGACAGCAATGGGGGGCAATATATACGATCACAGACGTGTCGAGCATGTGAAGTACCATGGATTAGGAAAAATGGGTTTGATCTAGAAGATGACGACAGAGCATGTACGTAGATAAAACATGTCACATTGAGCAATGTCTGAACGTACGACAATAAGCTTAGTGGTGAAGCTGTTCAAAAAATCGAATAGATTCCCCTTAGCTTATCGTCCCTGACAGCTGTGCTTCCTTGTCCGTAAAGCAGACTAGAATCTGCCCTGCAGGCGTGTACACTAGTCCTATACGTGACCCTTTTTGAATCTGTTAGGCACTTCGAAAAACCGAATAATTGTTTGTCCTATAATAATAATCGTATCACGCAAAGAGATTTGTATTTACCAAGACGGATAGGTCTGTATTAATCAAATGGCATTTTCTGTAGAAAATTATTATGGTTAACAAGATTAACATTCGAGTCAACAAGCGAGTTCACAAAGGATTACCTGCTACGAATTTCTAAACAGCCGTTCCCATTTGGGAAAAAATCTAACTCAGTAGAAAAAAAGACGACGCTTGTCGTGCTCCTTCAAATAATTGATTTTCATTTAATGACAGTATAACTTCTGAAGTTTAGAATAGGAAGCACAAAAGCGCACGCTACTCTTCCGTGAGTTCCTCATTTTATTTTACTTTATTGCTTCATCATGTTTCCTTCAGCTCCTGTTAGGATCAATAACTATTTAGCTCCATTTACCACACATTTAATGGACGCGTTTCGACACATAGTGCGTATAAATAAAGATGTCAAATTATATGTCAGGCTGACACGTGCGGTAATGGTATTTAAAACAGTACTGACAGAGGTAAATAGGGAGAGAAAGAGACAATGCTTACCCACAGCGTCTGTGTCACAACCGAGGTCTTGATATTCCACCTTATAGAGATAGATTGTTGTCTGGAATGATAAGGAAATCAGCGACATTTAACAGGACACATGTTAATATCGAATGTATATAAAACAAGTGATCCTATCGCTGGTCCTACGACTACATTACGTTGGATAACGGCCGTAGAGCTATTGTTGTTAAACGATTGAAATATTTTCCAGAAAATAGCATTTCTACGAGTATCTGTATTAAAATGAGGCAAAACACTCGAAGAGCACTGTTGTATGCTTTACACGGTTACACTGGGCTTTACACTGGGCTACGATTATTGGCGATAGGCATCCAACATGGATGTTACTCTGTAAGCATAGAAACATGCACTGTATTCCGGACTGAGCGTTCGGATAAGTGAATCAGAACTGCTTACTGAAAATAATATCTCTTTGCGCAGAATATGTAGCGACTGTCATTAAGCGGAATGCGGTTCACTGAGGGGTTCGAATGAGCCTATGAGGACCACGTCGGAGTCGTCCCCCAAATGTAACTTGTTAATATTACAGCATTAGCTCACCGAAAATTATATGTATTTATATACATCTACATACACAGAGTATTAGAAGTATTTAGTTGGTTATCTACCTGGACTGTTTTCATTTTGTTGATCCCTCCGCTAGCGGCAATCGGAAGTCCGATTGAGCTGGCCGCCACCCAATTCAGCACCTGGTTTCAGGGATCTATGCAGAGCTACTTTGGCACCCGTTTCTCCGCCTTGGGTATAAGCTTCATATTATCATTTGGACTGAAGCCCGTCTCGCTTGCAAATCTCTCTCGGGATTTTTTCCTACAACTGAGGTTTGGGATATCGTCGACACGAGCATTACATCCTAATCCCCAATTTTCCATTGCCATTACCGAATCGTTTTCGGAATGGTGGCCGTATTATAGCACTACAAAAAAGTAGAACTCTGCTTCGCCCGTCTATCAATTTAGATAGGATAGTTCACTTCTGACTCCGTTAATAAATGAACGGGAATCACTACCTAAATCCTTTGTAGCAGATCTCTCGAAACGCATACATATGGCCAATATATTTGGCCACCGAACCTTTTCTGGTTTAGTAGATGACAATGCGATAATAGGACAGGCAGGTCAAGTTAGTTAATTTACTTGAGTTTCGCTGAGTCTCAGCTATCACATTCGACACGATATCTAAACACGACAAACAAAATTATAAAAAAAAAAACATACGATGAAGATAGTCCCGAAGGAAATCTACGGAGCTTTGGTTTAAAATGTACTTTGTTTAGAGTTCAGAATCATTACTAATCCAAGTGCAAAAGACATTTGATGAAGTACATGTCTGTTGATAGACAAAAGCATTTATTCAAATCAATAAGAACGCAATTTCGAGCCTTAGCTTTGCTGCCTAAACTAACTTGTCCTTATTATTCAATACACCATACAGTAACAATAATCTAGGTCCAATTACGTACGTATAATTCACGACTAATAACATTCTAAATTCTGCTTAGTCTCAACAGAGTTAGGCCATGTCAAATAAGATGACCTACTGGCGGCCTTTGCGCTGATGGCTTGGTTCCTGCTCTCCGGTATAGATCGATCATTCGCAAAATTCAGCTGTCAAGTAAGCTAACTAACGTCGCTTACTTCGTCCTTATAGTCTCCAAGATAATGTGACCTGCTTGACAGTATCTCTCAGCAAATGCAATAATAGCCAACTGGATGACCTTGAAGGGTAAGCTGGGCCGCTCGACGTCTCTATGGAAAAAGGAAAACCTTTTCTGGAGCTTGATTTGGGGTTGTAGGGAGAAGTGTTCTCACACACCAGTGGTCTTTAGTGGCAAATAAGGAGAACAGCGAAAAGGAATAGCATGGTAGAGATGGTGGTTGAATGCCAAGAGCGTCGGGTACCTGTATGGCCTTTCAGCCATCCTTCGTCGATTCGTTTTTGTTTTCTTCTCTGCTAAATACGGGTAACACCATCCTGTCTTGATATGGACGGATGGTCTTTCGCTAATCACGAGCGGCTATCGGAAATTCATGTACTACTAGTTTTACTGTAGAAAGTACTTCCTCTAGCAGGACGTCCGTGATAGAGTTCTTCCTTCCACTGTTTGGCATTGTTAGCAGGAGCAGTAATGATATTTGTTAGAAATCATGTCCTTTTTCTCACCCTCTATTTCGTCGAAGTATTTCTGGAATCAGTGGGACCCGGAAGGGTCACTGTTGCTACACCAACTTGCCCTCTGTGGCCAGTAATTTCGAGCGTGTTAAAGGGGTAGTTAGCGCAACGGGTAACGCATTCAATAGTTTATTCAATAGCTACGTACAGCTTTAGCGGCACCTAGTGCATTTGCATACGACCATACTTTGAAGGAGTAAGATTTAAAGGAAGCAAATAGATATAAGTAAACCTCTTTCTATTCTGCTGATGAGACTAGATCAGCTCCGGCATTTGTTTTAGAGCCACGTGCCACAGTGAAAAATCGAAAATAGGGCTTCATACCACACTGTGACGTTACAGGGGTTAAGTGTAGCTCACATGAGGTTTGTACGTCGATACAACTTTACTTGAACAAAGAACTTCAAACGATCATCTAAATTATAGCTGCTGGTAAACATTTTGAGAGGACGACTAAAGTTAACGGCGTATGCTCATGTAATCCATTTTGACGTCTTTAGGGTCGCACTGACAAGACCGCGTCACAGCAAACGATGTCCTCATTGCTCCTGAATGATTCAGGACGACCGCAAATTAGTCTGTTCTTTGTTGTATGACAACACAATTCGTTATGTAAACGAGCATGAATTCAATTGGGGTCAGGGCATAGCTTAACGAGGCTGGTCATCTCGTAAGGCTAAGCGGCGTAAGAAAGAAATGAATCCTTTACTTGGTGTAAAAGCAGCATAAATATTGTTCCTCGACTGCGTACGCTAATCAATATTATATACAATATTACGAGTACTAACGCTGTTTATTGTATACAGAACGATCAGCGTTGACATTGTGAAGGTCGCTAACTGTGTCGTCGAAGTAAGCAAGGGTAATTATGTTTGCGAGTGGTTTGAATTGACGCATAGCTAGTGGACCTCCAACCCCTTAATCCGAAAGAAGAATAGAGAAAAGAGCTTTTCAAACCTATTTCCTTGAACTTATAGGTCTCGATGACTAGATTTGAACGGGTTGAGCGAAAATCTCCACTGATAGCCATAAAGTATACGCGAACATTCAGTAGCTGCCAAAGTCGTGCTGTGGTAGCCTTGCCATCATCAGACATTAGTAGTAATGGACAGTATCCAAACAAGACACCCTAATTATGGTAAGAAGTGTGAAAAGACTGGAAAACTTTCGAAGTAATGTTAATTACGTTTATTCCAAAGCATGTATACCTGTGTATTTTTATTTTATTAATTAAATATTATTTTATTATAATATTATATATTATTATGTTTCGTGCATTACTATATACTCCCCGTGATCGAACGAGACTTTAATGGACTGATATCTGAATCTAGTGGACGTTGCCATGTCTATTATTATGGTCATCTGTATCTAAAAGCGAATACGACTCTTGTCGAAATGCTACTAGCTGCTTCGACTTTTGCGTACGGAACTACCGCTGAATCTCGTAAGGCCAAACGGTTCTCTGCCGTGTTCCCCAAAATTCGATCTTACGTATATCTTACGGATCACCGAAAATCGGTCTTCAAAGATTTCGGGACAATTGCTCCACCTATACTCAATACACATGTACTAATATTTCGTTCCAGGAGATTACTAC
This sequence comes from Varroa destructor, assembly GCF_002443255.2. Classification (NCBI taxonomy): domain Eukaryota; kingdom Metazoa; phylum Arthropoda; class Arachnida; order Mesostigmata; family Varroidae; genus Varroa; species Varroa destructor. The sequence continues at coordinate 15,109,166 of NW_019211458.1, forward strand.
GAAGAGAACTATTTGAAAATGTCTTATATTTGGATTGAACTTGATTGCTAAATTGCTTTAAATCGTCTGGAATCGTCTCCCCTTAATGCACACGTTCACAGATGGCCATACTGTGTGGTACGCACCCAAAATTACACGCGCACTCGGCCTTCTGCGGCTATCGGTAGCAACCTTCTGCGTTGGCTTCTGCGCACACGCGAATCATCATCGAATTAAGCTTCTTGGATTGAATTTATAGACTTGAATATGATTTTTATCAAACATGGCGACCGAATACGACGGTACCGCAGTTGAGTACGAAACTTAGAAGCAATAAAGGGACTGTGAGACAATTCAAAGATCTCTCTCTGTGTTATGCAGTCAATCACACGTCCTCTCCTTCTTAGCATCATGGACAGATAGCAGCAATCGGTAGCCTTTACATCGCCTCTCTATTTATCATATAATCTATACCTATTACCAATAATAATATATGATCTCTAAATTTGTACTCCTGAACATGTATTTTAGTGATACTTTGTCACCCAATATCCTCTGTTCTAACATTCCTTTGTACATGTATATTTTTTAAATAGCGGTAATTTCGAAAACTACTCCAAAGACTTGGGTCGGGTCGGGTCGGGTCGGTCCGGCTCAACAAAAGACCCAATGATAAAAAGGATTCATTCATTTTAGTAACATATATTTCAAAATGAATCTGTTATAAGTAGGCAAAGCTGCTAGGTCAAGTATATCTGCCTCAATAATGGGTAACGCAATAAGTAAATACCACTTTTATTAGAATGTTTTATAGAATAGAAAGGATTTACATATTAGGGTAACTGTTATTTTTTTTTTCTCGGAAATAGGTTAAAAAGTAATAAGAAGCTTTGTGAAACTCACTTCCGTATAGCACATCAAAATGTAAGGGGATGGATATTGGTTTCGACGATTTTCATAGTTACCCAATAGAACAATGTTGTTAATAATAATACTAGTAGCACGTCATAGATGAAAATGTGTTTGTCCTATTCAGTTTATCACACATACGGCGACTATCGTATATAACTATGATTGGAACTTCTGTCTCATAACTGTAACTGAAGAGTTCTTCTTGAAGCGACATCTTTTCGGTAAGTTAACGAAGAGTTTACAACGTAATTGAGTCAGCACGGACTCATAACAATAAGCGTTACGAAGTTATGTTACTTTCTAGTAAACCACAAGTTTGATGACTTTTATGAAGAAATGTGTGCGTTCGAGTAAATAGAATTGTCATTGTAACTGTCTTCCCTTCATTGGTTATCCTTTTTACATTTCACTAACGGTGAGACTCTTTTGATTCGATCTGCTGATGTGATCCCTGCCTCCTCTGCCATTAAACCACCGCAACCGTTGCGTCATCTTGAATGGAAACAATGTGATTTCAAAGCAAAATGACAGGACCCGTTTGTATTGACAATGAGCTCTCACAGTATTTTTCATCGCCGAGACAGATGATGTTCACACGGTCTTTTTTCGTATAGCATCACAATAAGCGAAATCATTGAAGTGGAGGAAGATTATCCGCTTTTTACGCGTAACATGTGGACGCTTCGCCATATCGATGAGTTGCTACTGCTTCCATGACGCTAATTGCATGGCCAGTTGCTATTGCCTTGGAAATACACCCAGACACATCCATTCATAGATATACGCAACGTGCATGCATGTATATAATTCATTATGGCAAGTGCTGTTAGGTAAATCCTTTTCACACATAACGAACGTTACCTCGTAGTGGTTCCTTTAGGCTAATAATGACATAAACTAGCAATGACGTCCTTTTATCATACGAGTTTGCCTTTTTTCCGTACGTTGTTGCCTCCATACTCAAAGAGAACCTGCCGAGATGCAGCCACCAGCGGCTTCAGGTCAAGATGAAAAATTGACGGTTCTGTTCGGGTAATCTGCTCTTGTGCAGGAAGCTTTGGAAGAAGCACCTCTTCTTCTGCCCTTATATGTATGTCTGTATATGTATTGTACGGAAATGCAGGGCCGTCGTTGAACATGATTAGAGCCAAACTCTGCTGCCATTAACCGTACTTCTGTTTTGACTTTCGGTTGCCTCATTCACAGGGCGGTGTAATCAGCGGGGAGGGTGACAGACTGGGCAGGAAGGGAGGGCGCTGCGTTTTCTTTTTCTGTTACTGCATGTTTGTTCGTCTTTTGTAGGTAACCAAGTAAGCTAGCTACCACTCGTCCTCTGGTACGAATATTCAAAGCGCATATACGGTCTTGACGCGTATCAGTGTTAATTCTCTTTTCATCGGTTGTTGTTCTTGAGATACTGCAGTTTGAATCCCCAGCGCTCATCTATTTGCCCTCAGGTGTAAGGTTTTCCTTCCATTTCTTACTTCTTCAAGAAGACAAACGCCTCAAGGCTTGGCTGTTAATCTTTCAATGTCTGTGGAGCTGGCGCATAGAATGGAGATTGGCTTGTGCCAAAAGTGTTGGTGACCATGAACAAAACTAGAATTTAGAAAGAAATACATGTGAAAGTCGTTGATGAAAGGAGAACAGCTTGCGACCAAGGGCAAAAAAGCCAGATCGTATACTAGTAGTGTCAGGTCTGCTCTGGGAGTCGTCTTCCGTTCAGTGCAATGTGAGAGATGCGCTTACCTATATATATAGATAGTACATAGGCAAACGTCAGTGTATATGCAAAGTTGATGACAAAATGGCATCTTCTCGATTACACAGTGAATAAATCCCGATTCTCAACAAGTGCTGCTGCGTTTTCTGCCCTTTCCCAATAAAAAAAACCGAATAGGCGCCAATCATTACTGAGATCGGAATACGGTATGCTTGTAATACGTCACTTTGCCCCTTTCCAGTTCTAGATGTAGGCCCTCGCTCTCTCCGGGCCTTTGGGCGATACATGTCGCTAAAATAACTAACCCATACTACCACTAATGCTGGCAGCCATTGAATTTTTTAAATTAATTTTTAGAAATTTTTTTATTAATACAGATCAATGAAAATTTATCATTAAAATGTGTGATATGATAATCGTAAAAAACTTTGCGGACGTGCCATATACAATTAGGTTAATGTTTTGTATAATAATAACACTAAATATCTGTTCATATAGGCAAGTGACGAGATACCGTATTTCACAATATGGATACACCGATGCAAGTTAACTCCGCCAGACCATGACTCCACCCAGAATCGTAAACCCCAATTACCGAAACGTGCGGGTGTTTCAATAGGAGCGGAAGCTGCATACGCATAGTGCCTCCAATCAAATATCGAGTCCTTTGAACGCTGGTCGCTGTCCTTTACGTGACTGATCCACACGTGTGCTGGACAGAAAGATAGTCAGGGAGACAGAAAATGATCTAAAAGTCATTTTTCCTCAACCAACCGTTCATTACGGTATTGTGGGTTCCATGTATTCGTAAGTTCGCGGTTCCGTTTTTAACAGAAATACGAAATTTCTTAGCCGATTTAGCACGGATTCTTTATAATTATTTTAGGCGCACAAATTTACGACCAGAATTAACCAAGAGCTCATCAAAGATTATTTTTTTAAAATATTAAAACCACCGAACCAAAAATTACTTTTGGTCTCAACAGACATTTCCACGGGCGTAATTTTATCGTTATCACTATGATACTGGAAATCACAATACCGAAAAAAACTATTTGCCAATATTGAATCGTTACGTTTTTAGCTACAAGGTGCATTACGGGTGGTAGGGTGTATTTCTTATACATTCTAGATGATTTTCTTTTTACTAGATAAATATAAAGCACGTTTCAGGAAGTATCGCGGGACGTCTGCGTCCGGATCGGGGAACAGCAATTATTTCAGTATTTAACAGCGTCTTGTCATCTCTAGCGAACTATGAAGGTGTTTATAATCGAACTTTTGTCAGCAGCCGATTATTCCCAGAGAGCTAGTCACCTCCGTTTTATTACATTCAAATTCATCGTTTGTAGAGCAACCCATTTCTTTAGAGACTCATCAGTTCCTCTGATGGTATTGGGTCGAGCTAAAGTTTTGTAAAGCGTAACCTTATCGTGACAGGTTTCACTTTAGATGCTCGTAATAACCGTTTGATTCATGCTCGCTAGTAACTAATTTAATCTATAATAGAGAGATCACTCGATCTGTGCGGTACACAATAGTACCACACGGTATACAGACAGTATTGCTTCTCACTTGAATGATCGGGCTGGCTAAGCCGTTCGTTCATTTCCTGCACAGGGTTCACAACCAACACAGTAGTCATGTTTTCCATTAAACCTAGACCTGGATCCGAATGAGTTGCGGTCATTGTCCTTGTTGTCATCTTGTGTGCAGCTTTCGCGGTATAGTTCGTTCATTGTCCTGTTTCTGTAGACCCAATAAACTGCTCTATTAGCCAATCCTGTTGAGAGGAACAGTTCGATTAAATTACTTATACGATTTTGTTAATCTGTGGTGATTGTCGAATTGCCTCCGTTCAAATACCCCACCTGTCTGTTCTGCTCATTTTGTGACCCTGCAGCAGGCCATGCGAGTTATCCAGTGTTCCCTTTTAAAATTCCATGAAACCCGGGCTCGCTTGGAACGCCCAAGTAAGCAATGTAAAAAAAAATTTATACTTAGTTAGAAAAATTCCAGAGTTCTCTGAAGGAAACAACAGTAAATCCAAAAGGTCCGAAACCCAACGCTTATCGGCCAGAGTTCAAAAATGAAGTAAGTTATATATTGAGATTCTTTTGCTTAGTCTCACCTAAGTCCTTGTGCAGGGATCATCTTTACAATTTGTCCCAGACACGTCGTCTTTTGAGCCGCTTTTGATATGGGAGCGACATACATTTATACATCCTGCCATTCGCTAGCAACTCTCTGGCAATCTTCACTTCCACAGAAAAAAAATATTACCACAAATACAACGTCCGTTATTTTGATTGATTTTATGACAAATGCTCTGTACATACACACACACACACACAAACACACGCTTGTGTTTTATGCGTCATACATCCATCGTTATTTTGTTTCTACAGGTCTGTTATTTCTCCCATATATCTTTTCAAGCGGCTAGGTTTCAATAATAACTGGACGGCTAAAAGAGTCGGGGCTGGTTAGTTTGATCCTTAAATTCGACATTTACAAGACAAGATGCGAGATGGAACAAAGTAGCTTTTATGAATTTCTGTCCAATGCTAAATTATATAGATTGCAAAATTAGGTGGCTGACAAGAGGAAAAAGCGAAATAACTGATTATTGCGCCGATAGGACTGCGTAATCCTATTTATTGAAGTAATTTCATGCGAAGGTTGCGATGATAACTGACTTCTATTTGTATAATAATATACTATATAATTAAATAATCCTCAGCTGATTTCGTCTCGGCATTAAGGTTCACTATTGATGATTGAATGACCAGGTGCCTATGTATTTGTCCATTAAATGTTTTGAATAAAATTTATTTATATACGCTTGGTTTATTTTTTGGAGAGCTGAAGGTTTGTGAAATTTTTCTGACAGTCTTTCAATTTGGACGATACCCACCAAAACAATGAGCTTATGATTCTTGATGATTGCAGAGTCTTAACCGATATTAAAGGAGAACCAAATGGTTTAAGTAATAGTTAAGTTACATTAAAATAATTCTACAGTTTGATAATGAACGTCTATAGCGATACCTTAGGTACTTGGCATTCTTTTCAAGGTGTCCTTAATACTTTTAAATTACATCATTAAATTAAAAGAAATTAAGGCCAAATCATACTTTAGATATTTACTGACTATTATCTTTATATATATACATATATATATATATATATATGAAAGTATTATTAAAAAAGTGGGTTGTTAGTAGAAGAAGTAGCAGAGCCTATTTTATTATAAGTTATACAATTGTACCATTTCATGTTTCTTCTTATAATACCTTTTCTATAGTAGTAATAACAATATTACTATCATCATTATTATCAATGATGCTGTTTTTGTTTTAGTTTCACAGATTTACAGTTATCGGTGATTCCTTGTTAAAACTAATATCGGCTCCTGTTCATTTACGATAGGCAATTGGCTGTTGATCAGAGTAATAGTAGTATCAAAGCTTTTTTTCTTTGAAATTTCTAAATATAACTATATCTCTTACTATTTTTACTTCCAAGCTATCTCTTCAGCTAAAATAGATTAGCACAATTATTGAACGTTAGGTATCTGGTAACTTTTTAAGTAATACTTAAGTAACAGCTGCTTGCTTACAATGTTTCAATCTTGGTTCGTTTAATAAAATACATGATTTACATTTGATTTGTCTCTGTCTGTTACCTTTTCGTCTAAGGAAGTTTTCCTAAATATTTTCACGCCGTCTTCAATGACCTCTTCTTGTAAGGGTTCAGCGCTTTCCTTTGGTATAGCCAATGGCACCACCTGCTTGAGGTCACGCATCTTCTGACGCACGCCCGACGATGAGGATGACATTCTGTCGGTTATGTTAGACGGATTGCCTCGTCTACGGCGGTTACTAGCGTTGTTCTTTGCTGCTAAACGTCATAGCCAAAGATCATAAACATCATTTTATTCACACATTAGCCGTTATAGATCGAGGGACATCATAACTTAATACGTTCACAAAGTATTTCAGTGCGATTAAATGAGTTCCGTGGCATTCGAAAAAGTTCAGAACCGATACACAAAACGAGCAGACACTACTACAGACTTAGATACATTTTCAAAAGAACCATTAAGGTAGATATACATACGAAGCCACCTACTTGACGTCCTCGATGGCCTTCTCGGCTGCTTTGGCTCACGTCGTCGCTGTCCTTGTCGCCGTTTCTATAAGGGTTCAATGGTAACAGAAACAGAGGTCATATGGTGAACGACAAGAATGAGCAAACACCTAAGACAAACGAATGAGTCCAGAATATATCGCCTGCTGATATCGCTGTGTACTGCGGTACTATCTGCACTTCACCTGTTCCCCCCAAAGGCCAACTTAAAGGTAAACCTTTACGATACCTATTTAACGGTTTCTACCGTGTGAAATAACTTAGTATTTAGATGAGCGCGTTACATTATATATACATACAAGCCCTTACAATTAAAAAGTAAATTATTTCGGCAATTTGATTTAATACTTTCAATCTGTTTTCAATCGGTTCAGTATACCGAAGGGCATAATCAATTTCAAACTTATACCAGTCAAACAAATAAGGGCAGTGTTTCCGTAGAACTGCTATAATTTGGTTTATATGCGCATAGATCTGATCCAGTGAAGCAAGCAGAATGAACAAATATCAAATGGTACTACTTAGACAGCTCTCATTATTATCAATTATAGGCATATAGAGAAGCCTTTATATGCGCACCGTTGAATGGACATAGACAACAGTTACAACAGAACTTCACCGACTTTAGATAATAATTCGCTTCTAATTATAATAATTACAAGCATCAAATACTTATTTAATGCTAAATTAGCTAAGGACCCGCGCGGCAAATCACGATAAAACCTGGATTAATTAATATTTACCTTTTATGGAGTCTAGTTTCAATTTGTCCAAAATAAGTTAGATTTGAAAATCAGCCGCCATTAAAAAAATTACTTTTTAAAATTACAGTTACTTCTAATAGAGACTAAAGTAAAAAGGAGGCATTGTCGTGTGGCATACACGTAAAATGACTAGGCTATTTAGAGCCAATCAAAATCAAATAAATTTTCAATTACGGCCCTAACAGAGATAATTTACCTGGCGAATATTTCGGTCACTTCAGAAGAAAAATAGTTTTTAGTTTATTTACTAAGTTTTTATTTGTCGAATGCCACAGCTTTGCCAACTTTTATCAGAGATCGGTAAGGACATTAGGCGAAAACACTTTAAGCGAAAGCAAAACAAGTCAATACGAACTACCAATTTTAACATTACCTATATTAAATGTATCAAATTTGTATTTCCAAAATTCTATTTGACGGAGTAAGGACCGCATTCATTTGCCGAAACATCGTCCTGAAGGCCCCTAGTGTACTAAATATTTGCGTACTTTATGTCAACGCTTGTCAGAAAGATAAAAGCAATTGATGTTATCATGCTCGGTTTTGTAGACATAATTGCTATTGGTATTATTACTACATCGATTTTACTTATTAGACCCATTCGCTTGATCACTCTTTGAACCAAACATTCTTTGCCAGCGAATTAACAACGCTTTGATAGTTTACAGGACCGCTTTTCGAAGTCGTTCGCAGCAGCTGAGTTTCAAAAGCTTTCATAAATTTTAGCGTACGAGCCTGGAAGCTGGTGCCACTCACACAGGCGGCTGCAGAGCTGCATTAAAGACGAGAAGAGGAAAAAGCGTTCAGAGCCGAATGTGTTAAACGTAAGTAACGGTTCCCGTTTCGGGCATCTTCTAGGTTTTCTAATGTCCACTAAATCCTAACAAGCGAACACCAAATGACTTCTTCTTCATGCCCTTTTTCAGCCCAACAGTCGAGCCTGCAGCGACTAAGCGGACAAAAACTCAAAACCTCTTTTCGTTCCTCCCGTCTTCGCCTCCCCTTCTACGCACTTCAACACTTACCGCTAACTAACAACAAGCAGATACAGGTTTAGCAAGGCGGCGGACATGTTCAGTTTTCGTGATTCCTCCTCGATTAACGCGTTCCGGTGCTCACGTCGAACATGTCCTTTCGGCTGTTCCTCCAGAATGACTGTAAGTGAGACCGCAGACATCTGCTGGCCGAGTGTCACCCGATAACGTACTCAGAAAGTCGACGAAAGCCAGTTGGCTTCAACGATCAATGACGTGATCCCTTAAGTAACATAGTCCGCTCACGTCGCAGGCCAAAACGAATGAATGAGAAAGGAAACCGTTCGAACCCTTCGGGTGGTGACGACCACGATACAAGGTCGCCACAGTAGGGCTTCTGCCTAGGTGGTTCTGGCACTGTTTGATCCATAGCACGGCTCCGTTTAGCCTGTGCGAACTTATCCTGGTAACGGGTAAAGCTGCTAAACGGAGGCAGCTTTGCACGTTTTTGTGATTATCGAACATGAAAAAATGCAACGCAGTGCGAGCGAGGAAGAAAAGAGGGAGCGGTAGTTGGGGCAAACCGATACGGACTTCTGTTATTCGTGCAGTTGATAGTGCATCACGCACCAGGCCACGCATATCGCTTCTGTTGTCGTTTGATATTATTTCCCTTCTTTAAATCGAACGATTCGAGTATATCATTAGAAAAATGACGACTCTTAATCATTGTCAGCTCAACGTACTTGATAGAAATGGCGAACAAGATGTTACATATCTGATTAAATCTAGAATTAGATCCAAACTGAAAATTTGTGGATACGAGTTGGTTCAGTGACATGTTTGATAATTCGACTTCCCTCCATATATGGTGACGTAAGGTGTGGTGTTCTTTCTTCATTCCGTCTACGATGGTATTGATCGGTCATCGATTGCCCCTACGGTCGGCGCCGGCTACTGTCATTGCGGTGGTGTTTGGTAACAGGCTTTAATCAATTCTTATCAGTATGATCCTTCCCTCTATACAGGCAGGCATCTGTTGCATCATCCTTTCGAGTTAACCTTCAGCGACAATTTATTACCCATGCTTCACGGATGTTCGGGATAGTAGATCACCGCGCCGACCCAGGCCATAGGAGCTAATCTAAAAAGCTTCGGATAATTATGCTCATATATTAGGTAACCTTGCTGAGCGACCAAAATGGTAGGAGGCATGTATCTACGAAGCACTTTGTTACGAAGTTGTTGAATGGTAAAGGTTTTCAATATTTTGAAGAGATTCAACACCTATGATAGTGTAGGTCGGCATTGTACCAGTAGCGGTAATCCACGTAGCCAGCTCTACGATATAAAGCTAACATTATGAAACGCAGAGAACACTGCTAATTATATTTAGCTATGTTTTATCATATACAAGAGATCACGTTTTCATTTAACGTTGTTATTATCGTGTCACTAGCTGTCGAATTGTGCCTGCTACATCCATAAAAAAAACGGTCTACATACAGTTTTAACAACCACGACCATCGGTCATTTATATGGTTACATTATATAGAAATGATTTGCCATCCAAGAAGTTATGGCAGTGGATACATTTCAGTTGTTGGGGGTGTTCATTTCACCCTCTGATGGAACGCAGGCTTCTAGTCATTCCATTGTCAGATTGCAAGTTTCTGGTATTAAATCTTGTCTAAGCTATTATAAATTCTACACGTCCCGAGCTAAGTACATCGTATAAGATCCGACATATCGCGGTACGTATACCACTATATCCCTGTAACAATACAATAAACAGTAGGCTAACCGGACTAAAACCAGGCACTGTGAAATATCAAATGGCCACATTGTTATCGACCGAGCCTGGCTAACCAGAGATGACCAGGCCAGGTTGATTTATAACACATAACGGAAAATTCACGAATTAACAGCTTCTACTTCATCAGATATATACAAGACGCGGTACGTGAACTGGTTTCCAGAAAGTGGATTTAAAGATTTTCCATCTCATTCTTTTCTCAATGGCGCTTGCTATCTTATCACCAGAGCTTGTCCGACCCGTCTTGAGTTCTTATAGCATTGGCCCTTTTGGTGCCAGTCAACAAAATCACAAGACGCTAATATTCGTGAGCGTCAAAAGAAAACACACAAGGGCTTGGTGCGTCATGTGTGGCAAGCTGGAAGATCTGCGGAGGTTAAGCCTTTTCCCTAGCGGAACTAGGAGAACGAGATAGAGGCTGTTCCAGTTCGGTTTAAGACAAGAAGTGCGTTTACCTACATACGTCGACCTAGCACTCATTCTGTTTTCATATTTGCCTTCTGTGGAATGAAGCACGTAGGCACGGCAGCATTCCAGACGAGGTACGAAGGGCTTTCGTAACAAGAGCGGTAGGCTCATATTTAATCTCAGTTTTTCTATCTAATACAACAAACGAGATGTGTCTAGATGCTTCACTTCGTAAAACGAAAGCGCTATAGCAGCAATCTTAGTTATGCTTTCTCCCGCCAGGTTCTCGGCTAGTAACAGTGTGGGGGCTGGTGAAGCTCTAAGAGATGAGAGTGCTTATAACGCCCGAGGAAAAGTTACACGTGTACACACATATCCATAGATCTGCACGTAAAGGTTTTGATAAAATAGAATCACCATCTTTTCATTTACTTTTTGCTTTTGGAAGTCATGAAACGGAGTCTGTGTTTTAGATAGGTAGCCGCAAAAGAACAGATACCCGACGCAAGCGCAGAGACAAGACTAGACACAATCGCATATTTAGGAATACGTTCCCCTCGACGGGTCGAGTTCCACTCGACTAGAGGATAGGCGACCTTGTAGGCATGGCAGAGCGGACACACTGGCATTCAGATGCCCGTCTTTCCTTCATGTCTCAAGCCGAGAGGTGGAATAAATGTATTCTTGGCAGTTGTAAAGTGATCAACATATTTAAAGGAAATTAAATCAAGCTCGTTGGAATTGCTTGACAATTGTTGATCTTGTACTGTTCAGAGGCCGAAACCAACAACGCTTAACCCTGAAAGCTGTATAGTATTGCCTTTAAACCGTTGCTTGCATACACGCTCTATCTGGGCTATTCCGCGTAAGCTTCGTACTACTGCGTTATTTGTAAACACACGCCTGCGATACAGCTGTCGGGAATGTCGGCGTTCCTGCTCAACGCAACTCGGCCAAAAGTAATTTCAAGATATCTAATACACTGCGATATGGATTGTGGTGGGAAAAACATACAGGTTCTCCAAGGTAAATGTAACAGGCTCGCTAGAAAATCTATCAGGATGCAAACCTTTCGATCCAAGTGGGCTTGTAAAAAAAAAAAACGATGTCTATGTCTTCGTCAACAGTGTAAGGCGTTCCAGAACAGAACAGATATTCCATAACGCCTAATACGTTGTTGTTGCCCTCAGTCTTATAAAGAGATTACACAGTGCGAGGCAACGTGGGGTTTCCGTCGAGCAGTACACTGGTGAGGCCCTTTTAAATGGCGGTGATAGTGAACGTATGGGGCAATAAACTGCAATTCTAGACCGTATAAAACTAACAGTAAAATACAAAGGAAGAGGAAAAACGGGCCCCAGCTATTCCCAGTCAGACATGGCCGCCAACCGACCGCAATCTCTGCTCTATGATATAACTTGCTTTACTTGACGTTTTCCTACTTAAACCTTTGTTGTGTCTATCAAGAGTATTTGTTTTCTACCCATCGAAAAATATACAACACTGCAGCTGCAATGACGAAGCACTCCACGACTCATGAATAAATGCAACATATTTGTTTGCCATCATTTTGAGGTAGGTTGTATATTTGTGTGTAAATTGCACAGTTGTCTTTGATACCTCAAATAATCATGCACACCCTTCCATCGATGCACTTACACAGACCGACCAAACGTTCATAGACGTACACGTCCGTACAGCTGACGTCGAGCGTAAATATCGCGAGCGACATCGCATTAAATTACAGTGTCCTGCCCATGTTCCGCTCGTATGGCGAACTGCCATAGATGCGACAGCCCGTTAGCTTTATTACTATGGTGGCTCTCGCTGCTTGTCTCAGTTCATTGGCTGTCCGCGAACCCTTGATGGCATTCGCTGCTTACGGTACGTTACTTGATCGATAAGACAGCTGTGACAAAAACAATGTTGTACTACACCAGTTACGAAGCATGAAAAAACTATTTCGTTATCTGATGTTCGTTATTTGGGTCATTGGAACTCATTACAACTATGGACACAAACTTCTGCCATATATATATATATATATATATGTACAGAGTACGGTACCTAAATTAGGACATAGTATATGTTTTGTTTCTAAGACTGTATCTGAATAAAAAAAAATATGTCAACTAAAGTTTCTGTATACGCTACGAGTTTTCTTATTACTGACGATCACGCTTATTAAACATAATCACTATCTACCGCGAATATAGCGGCTGTTACTCGGGTTCTAAAATTTTCACAAGCTCGTTTCAAGTATCTTCTCGATAGACGTATGAATCAGCTATTCGACGTTTTCTTGTCGAAATTTGTTGGGCTCTCGATAGCGCTCTGTACATAATAATCCTATGGGCTCAAAGCCAGGCTATTTTGCGATCATACTACAATGATAGCAGAACATGCCCAAGCGGTCAACCCTTCACGAATAGACATGTCTGAGATGGGACAACATATTGTCGAAGGATGCATAGTCGTTCTCCAAATACAAAAGTTGCCCATCGTTGCAGAACGTTATTGTAGGATAGCCAGATAAACTTTCTTTAGGAAAGATATAGTCACCTTTCCGAAAGAAATGTGACAGAGTAACCTCTCCGTTAATAAACACCACAGTCAGAATATGAACTTGAGTGAACCGAAAATTTGCCTTTAGTAACAATAGACATATCCTCTGGGTCGTAGGCAAAAGCGGGTCATCTCCGTCGTTTGTCCTTGCAACAAAAATATAATTTTTTTTTTGTCAAGGAAAAATGAAAAACGGTCTGAAAGGGTTGAGTAGCAAAAAGCATCGGTCAAATGTAGTGGTTTCATTATCCTTAAAACGCATGTGTCCTTCTTCGTCTTCGTGAATCCTTATAAATCCGTAACATCATACGTTCACTTGTTAAATGTACTTTTCAACATTCTGATCGAAACAGAAGGACTATTAGAAATCGATGTGGGTAAGGGGGAAATGAATGTTGAAGCTCGCAGTATTTTGTCTCTCTCATGGATTTTCCGATATGTTGTGTTGGAACCTGCTTCTTCTGCAACTGCATATTGATTTGTGATGCTGTATACTATTTATTTAGTGTGGGCCAAGAAATTTGTATTTTCATTGAGCATACAGACTTGGAATAATAGCCGATCTTCGCACGGTTGCTAGCCTTAGTAGTAGAGGGTTCCGATGTCAGGAGTAATGGATCAGCCGATGGTCGATACCACGAACAGTTGGCCAAAATTTGCCCTAATTTAGGTGCCGCTCCTTGTTTGCTGAATGAGTGTATGGTGCACTTATATCGTAAAGATGTAAATGTCGTCATCGAACATTGTGCACTACAGCGGACCTGGTGTAAACTTTCACTTATAAATCGCAGTGGAAAGAGGCGTCGAGAGGCGGATGCCATTCACAAGCAAAGAGTCGGCATCGTTCATCTTGAAAATGAGCTCATAGTAAATTCTCTCTACATCTTCAAGGGCGATTATTTTGTTCCAATCGTAGGAGCTCCAACTTGTTCAAGAGCTTTTAGCCATCGGAAAACGATACCTTTAATTGCTTGGGGCATGAACACAGGTGGGCAAGCAAATGCTTCCTGTATTTGAGACACTGAGAACGATAGCAACCGTATTCAGGCAATGGCAGTAACGGTAGTAAAGGGTCTTTATTCATCATTTATTTCTATGTAAGTTGAAATAGTAGCGGGCTTTGCTGCTAGATGTGCTCGCATCACTTGGGGGGTGAGAATTAAAAAAGTGGCTTGTTTCATTTGATTGAGTCATTTACCCTTTATTGTCTAGACGCTCATCGAACGCTGCGGACACCTGCGACTGCTACGACGATCGTGATGAACACCTTTGTTTCTTCATAACTTCATGTAAATAATGAGCCAAACCAATATTGTTACACCTTTAGATGTATCAGTTGCCGGATGTGCTTGCGTAGATTGTAACGATTTTCATCAGATATTAACCAGTTGATTGTATTAGTAATCAAGGAGAAACTGGTAACGGAGCTTCCTTTTAAAGACTGAGAGGGACTGAAAAAGGAAACGGAAGTGCGGCGGCGAGAGTATATACGTAGACATATCTATATATATATATATATATAGGTACACAGATGGGTTTACGAGTTGCCAGCTGTTTAGCGAATGGCTACTGCATCCCTAGACTAGGCAACACAGTGGAAAATATCGAAATCGTACAATCCACTTCTATACAATAGGCACTGCAAAGACCGTACATCAGTATTTTATCACTTGCGCATTTCAGCTCCCGCTGTCGCCGATCCAAGTTCATAATGAGATCGAAATTAGACAACTTATCGAGTAATTAAGCTAGAGTTTTCAATTTAAAATATTTATTTGGTTGAAGGCCTGACGTAACATGTTCTCAGCCTACACATGTGTTAGGCCAGCAAAACTGTTTAATAATACCAAAAATTAGCGTGACAAAGTTTAGTGGTCCTGCTATTTTTACAAATGGACGTCATTGTCAGATGACGTCGCTTATGTGACAAATGGGCATTCCTTGAACGCGTTCCCATGATAACCGTGCATAAGTGACCATCGGTGGTTCCAGTTTCAGCCCTGACGAATTGCTACTGGGGGATACAGTTACCATGGGGAAACTCTGCATAAGTCCAGCAAAACCCGTCCCGACTAGGCATTCTAATGGAATGCTACGTTTTTCTTATTCTTCGTTCGGTATTAAAGCCATTACGCATTGCTTCAGACGACTGGCTTCTAGCACAAGACATAGTATGTCTACACTCACATTCGAATTTAGAACACCATGGCCTAACGGCAGTGCCGAACGTAAACTTTGTATCATCTATTTTAGGTCATTGATGCTTTACCAACGAGACGATTTCAGCGGTTCGTCCACACAGTAGTAATATCCAAAAATGCTCAACAAATAAATTACAAGAACAAGATGTCATTGTATACACACGTGTTTCACAGGCATATTCTGGTTTATTCAGAAACAGAGCATACTAGTGTACGTCTATCCAGCGAACGACGGCTTGCCCTGCTAGCCGCCATCTAGCTTACCTGCTTGCCCTATGTTAATAAACACGCCGACGTCAAAATGTCCGCATTGGAGCATTCAGTTTTACCATGTGACGTCAACACATCGAACAAGCGCATACCATATCCTAGTATTGTACACATGAAAGTCACAGACTGACGGCGCCCTTCATTCTACCAGAGAAAAAAACTAAAGGCCAAAAAATGAGTAGAAGCTGTAACGAATCGAAATAAAGGTGCTTATTGCTAAGTAACGCATCCAGTAAGTGAGAGCCAAACATTATATACGGTTGTGGGGATCGGCCAGATTCACATACCAAGGTAGGACAGAAAGGAGCAGGCTGACGACGACAGCTTTGTCTGCAGAAGGCCAGAATCGGCGACATGATCGGGTCGTGTCAATTAACGCCACACTTATAGTGTAAAGCCTGGGTGAGCTAGTTACGCTGATGAAGGACATTTGAGCAGATCAGAAAAGAAGAATAAAACTGGACGACAGGAAAAAGGTCTTTCCTTTGTTTGCTGTTAAAATGGCGTTGGTGAGCGTAATTATATAACGAACTCTGCATCACCAGGAAGGGACAAATGCAAGCATTTTTCATGTTTTCAATGCTGCACCTGCTCGAGAATAACGATATTTTGTACCTAATTAGATAGTTGTATTGTGTATATTGTTGTATCCTCATTGAACTAAATATTGGCAACTTCGACCTATTCCCAACCTCGATGCATATTCCCTGTCAGTTCCAGCGTACCCTCAGGCCCACAGGCTTATAATAAAAGCTTTCTCCGTCTTATGGAAAAGTTACACACAGAGTAGTTTCCTCGCCTAGGAGTTCCCTCAAGCTCAGCAAACAATGCAATTGAAAAAAGGAACCGTAATTGCATTATTTTGTCATCGAGGGTTTCAACCCTATTATGAATGCTCTCCGAGTCTCTACAGGACCAATAACCTATATTTTGCTAATATTTACGAGCGGTTGATCGTATAACCATTGCTAGGCTACTACTTCGCCAAAATGCAAAGTGTAGATATTATTTCTACGAAAAAAGCAACAAGTCTCGGAGGCTTCCTCTCTGCAAAAAGAAAAAGAAACTGTCTGCCAAGTTTGTTGGCATGTGTTTGCTCCTACTCTCCATATTGTCGATCTCTCTTTCCGGCCATTAGTGCAGCATGTGCTTACGGCTAGTTGAATATGCGTACGCTACGAAACCTACTTATCGTAAATAATATAATGGATATATCTCATTTGTGGCAAATTTCTATTTGTGCCGGGTTTACCACTACAGTTCAACAGAACGATACACATATTAGATAATGAAAGACAGGCAGAGGCAGCCGGCCAGTCTAACGACAAGGAAGCAAACGATGTTACTGCGTCTAAGGCCTATAGTTAACTTTCAGACAAGCATTTATCCATCGACACTGCTGGATAGAGGCCCTTAGATGATGAAAGGGGAGACTGAGAATACAAGACCCCCCGATTGGTTGGTTTCTAAAAAGAATCACTATCAGTCTGACTGATCAGGCTGTTGTCCCAATGTTACACGCATTTATCTGCTACATCAATTGTGCGCGTGGCGATGTTTTTCATGCATATTCTCGTGTTAAATGATAAAATGATAATATAAAGCACTTTGTTATCCTGTTACCATCACTCGCAATGCGACGTTGCCAAAGGCTATACGAATCTACAGACAGTCGCAGTCACCTTGATGATCCTTTAACTAGCCTTTAATAATAGATATCGGATAATATATATATAAAATATTGGCCTTTCATATATTTATTGTTTGAGATGGGCTAGAGGTTATCGGAATAGAGATATATCTAGGTTTAGATAATGATAGGGTGCTCGATAGTGTTTGAATGAGTATTTCTGCAGGCCCACTTTTCGTAATCGCACTATGATAAATTATCAACAGATTTCTGGTGCATACCTCCATAAACCATCGGTGAAAACCTATTGCATCGAAAAACACCTGCCCGTCTTTTCCCTTACCTTATGCTTCCACTACGCCTTTATCGTTATCGTAGGCTGCCCCGAAAATTCTCAATAGGTGCATATCCATGAATACAGGCGTTAGCAGGTTAACACCTTGAAACTGTTGCTGGCATTTGGCCTAACGCTACCTGTATCCCCTAAACTGCCGCAGCAGAAGTTTGACCTTCTCTACCGTCACACTTTGCTACATAAACATAAATATCCAACCGAACGGGTTTTAGGTTTTCTTCCACGCTAAAGGACACTCGATTTCGAACGGTACGTGACACTGGCGCAGGGCTACAATTAGGCTAGTAATTACAAATGTCGAGCTGGATATGGAACTGTGAATAGAGAATATAGTGTAGAAAGCGTCGTTTACCTGCTCGTTGTTGACGGCTCTGCAGAATTGGAGACTCTTCGTCGCCCCCAATAAGCTACCATTAGCAAAAAACCCTACATACCGTCTACCTTTTACGTAGCCGAGATGATCTGTGCCGCTTTTAATAAGCATGTCGTTTCGAATCGTACAATGCCTTGTTTAGTATTCCATCGGGGCTCATGTCTTGCTTGGCCGGGAATGACTGGTGGGCCTCGACTATATCCGCCATTTGTGCCTACTTTGGGTGTGTACGAATATAGACGTGGACACGAATGATACTATTTGAAAAAAAACTTGCAACCGCCTTTTCTGTCGTTCCTACGCAGGTTAGACAAAACTGCGAGCCACTGACGACTGGTAGGTGTACGACAATTGAGCCTTTGGTAGACGGCCTTATATTTACGTATGTATGTAAGAAGTCTAATGACATTTTAATTCAATAGGATATAGATTAATTTAGGTAAATAAAACCTAAACGATGTTATTATACATTAAACGATGCTTAAGGTCAAAGGTACACTTCAAAATATCATCCAAACGTCTTTAAACACGTTCTGTGCTTTAGTTCGGCTTAAGTCTAATCTACAGCGCACCATTTGCTAGCCGACGCAAGTATTCATGACAGATATTGGAGTAGCTATATTGTTGAAACGATGGTCAGAGAAACAATATTTACGCTATCCTGACGTTACTTTAACATGCCTCAATTCAGCAATTCCAATAATAAAACCAAAGGTATTTTATAGATCAATTTTGGTCGTTTTCAGCAAACGACACACTTTTCTCTAACACAAATATTTCAGGTCGTATTTTACTCGCAGTCAGGTTACACCTTATTGGTCTGCTCGAAATTTTACCGTAACGTACTCACAAAGCTACTCCGTAGCAGAGAAAACATGGTCCTCCTGGAAATTCCTGATGTAAGTATGGATACTTATAGGTTCGTTTCGATGTATTTAGCAAAATGTATTTTGAATTGAGTAGTTATTTGTAATTCTATTTAACAGAACAAAAGTGACTATTCGGTTAAGCCATTTGAGAGACAAATAACGTTACTGTAGTAAGTCGCCGGATAACAGAGCAAGGCGATCATTTAGCAACTTTTAAGGCCCTGAGGGAAAATAGGAAAAGTACTTTTCATTTCGGTCCTACTTCCGTTCACTTCCCAGTGAGACTGCATACGTTTAGGCCCTAAAGTATCTAGGCTCAATTAGAAGAAAATGCACCGTTATGGAAATGTTTGGAACGCTATACGGCTTTATGTGCTGCTAGAGCCACCAAGGAGAGCTTCCTTTAGGGAGCTATTCTACTCGTAGCTGTAGTAGAGACCCAACCGTGCCTAGAGTGCCCTTAGGTTACTAAAAATATTACAGCCGCCAGCGGGGCAACTGGCTGCAGCTTCCACCGGAAGAGATGGCGCCCAGTGCAAGAAATACCTAGAATAGTACGACGCCATTTTCACAAATAAGGCCAGACTTCAGCCATATATATATAGGTTAACCACTAACCGCTTGCATCACGTCCCATTGCCTCATCAGTGCCCATCGACAGCTTCGCCTGAATGCTCTTACCTAGCGACAACTGTACCTCAGGTGGGCCTCACCGCTCAGCGCACGTGGGACGAACTGCCAACGGACGAACACGAAAGCCTGGGTATTCTTCGTCCTGGAGGTGACTCAGATGCTTAAGAGCCTACTCCCAGAAAAGGCAGCGGGACCAGACAGGATTTGAAAGGAACACTTTACAGCTGCCGGGGACCTGGCGTCGTCTAATCTGCTTTGTTTAACGAACGCGTTCATCCGGGCTGGATGCAACGCTTCTCGATATTTTGAAACGCAACGGCGACCCGAGGCAACCAACGTCGTGGCGTGAAATCGCGAAAGAAAGCGTCTGCTCTAAACTCCGCTCGTATTTGCTAGCGAAAAGACTAAACATGTCTTTGAAGCGTGAAACCCAAGGAGGAATGTGGATTTAGGAAAGAACACTCGTCCAACACGACAAACAATTGCCGATATAAACTGAATTTGAAGAAGCCCCTAACAGTACATTTATGCAGTGTTTTTAAACTTCAAAGCTGCTTTTAATTCCGCCCCAACTTTAATCTTACGCATCCTGGCCGACGTCGGGAACGTGCTTATCTTGGTAGTAGCGATACTCTAGGAAAACAGGGTTGTAGTCGGTGATGAGGTTTTAACACTGCCAGCGTTCTCCCAGACTACAGATGATGCCCAGACAGATAGATAAAGTCATTTCCTTTTCGCAACCTAGCTTAACAGTCTTCCCAACAAGATATATGGGCGCAGAAATATTGTGAAAGCTTTCCTGTATGCAGACGATTTAATTATTTACAGAGGTAATCGCGTCCATATACAGCAGGGTCCTAGCAAATTACGTTCTGCCATCTCGGAATTGGACCTGACCATCAGTCTAACGAAAACCAAGATAATGAAATTCACGAGAGGTAGCAATGTTACGGCCCGTGACACGGGATATCCCTCTGGGCGACCGCTGACATACGTTAATCGACTCACCTGTGTAAGCCTGTTTCCTATAACGGTCAAAGTTTCTCTTAATATACTACAGAAAAAACGCAAAAAGGCTTTGATAGCTTTGCTTTAAATATATAACCCCCAACCAATGTCTCCCTCAAGCACTTTGCGAGTTTTTGATCTTAAAGTTGGACCGAGTCCCGTATACGGGTGAGCCTAATCTGATAATGGAGGGGGGAGCGGGGGGGGGGAACTAATGACGATTGAAATTTGACTGACCGGTTTATGGTGCACTAATAAGTATAAGTACATAATTTATAATGCAGTGATTGGTAGATCCTTGATAACTGTACAAACCTTAGGTCGACCATCGCAAGAGTCGCCTCACAACATTAGCTCTAGCCGAGCTCATGAAACCATCATATAGTTCGTCCAAGATAGCATATGAAGCAAGTTATCTTAACTGCCCATATTTGACATACTACTTAATAAAACTAAATAAATTAGGTTGACTCGATTTCGATGATTCCCGCTCTGACGACTGGTTATCCATTAAGAGGAAGATGAAAGCGAGACAAAGAAGAAAGGTTGTCGCATTTTGTCAAGATTTATCGGTGGAGTCAAGGATTGGACACCAGTGTAGAAAGGACAATTACGTCGAAACCATCTCCAACACTGAATCAGTCTATAAAGCACGTAAGAGCTTTGGGCCACGTTAAGTGTATGTACGTACGTGCGCATGCTAACAATGATTACACAGCTTAGCCGTAACAAAAGCCTAATCTTGTTGAGCATAGATTACAATGTCTTTCTTCATCTATAACTAAACGTAAATAGTCGATAGTGCATATCGTCCTTAGATATGCCTTACGTTTGATGTTTCCAAAATAAAAAGGAAATACCTATAACATGGAGATCTTAGTCAGAATTGAACTATGGTAGAACACATTAAAGAACGCCACTTCTAATAACATCACATAACTTGTAAAACCCTATCAATAAACGGTGTTTTTGTTGATTACAATGGGTTGACTTTTTAAAGCAAGCACATGTATTTTACCACAAACTCCTGTGCTAACTGCAAATGGGCCCCTGACGGTAACGCAAACACTTGGATCCTATTTACAAAGAATACGAAGAAAGCTTTTGATTAAGCCAAACATTTGCCTCAGGCCGATCGTCGTTAGGCTAATTAGAGCCAACTTTTAACTCCTTTCATGTACTATAAAGGCCATTTCGGCAAGGTGGTGAATTTATGCTTTCCCCTGAGCCACCATTTGTCTAACAATGCTCCCTGCTACTGGCTCCTCGTCAGAGATTTTTTAGGCCTTTATTGCGAAGACATGCGTTGAAATGGACACGTGTTATAATTGTAAATTAACTCAATGCATTAGTTGGAAACAATAAGGGTGCAGGAACATTTTTTTTTTATAATCAGCGCCTTTTCCAAGACTAATTAATCCCTTTGTTCCAACTAAGTACATTCATTAAAAGATATTTTCAGTAAATATATTCGACTGCTTGCCATAACGGCTCCAGTCAGACATATCCTGGTACGCCTTTCACCATTCGCATGACTCGTTATAACTTCACCTCTACCTACTGCCCTGTGAAGTACAACATAGTACTACATAAAGGTCTAATGCATTGCACTGGTATATTGGGATCTAACAAAGATGATCTTGCTGCATTTTCCAGAATCTATAGCAGTGGTAGGTTATTCAATGTGAGCTATAGCCAGAATGACCAAGCTGATGATGTCATGCTCCGAATGCTTCAGCGAAGCGCTAGCGTACGTCCGACTCGAACAACACAGCAGTAGTATGGAATTCTGTCTATCCAAGAAATTATAGTTTTTTATCAATGCGCAAAAAAACAACGTTATCTATATATATATATATATATATATATATATATATATATATATATATATATATATACTTACTTTACTATTATAAAGTTCAAGTTATTCAGATTACGACGAGCTTTAATTTCTCACGCCCGTAGACGGGTATACTTGTACTGGACCTTCTTCAATCTTTTCACCAACCTACTTACTCCGTGTGGCCAGAAATTTGCAAGTACCGTATCGAAAAGTTTTCGTTACTTCATCACAAATTACGAGCTTCACAAAAAAGAAACCGCGTTGAAACGATACTTACAAGCAAACAATCAGTGATCAAAGATGGCGGACATCATTTTTGACCCCCTTGATATGATCATCATATTGGTAAGTGTGTGCCAATCATTCTGAAAGGGCTCCACCGATTTTTGGGTTTTTTTTAAGCAAGCTTGGCCTGACAGCAGAATACTATGTTGAAAACGATATACCTATTAGAGTAGCTAAAATGTATGTTAAAAATACAATAAAAATATTTATCCATAAATGCTAATGTAAACCGAAAAGAAGATGACGTTTGGGTAGTTTTCTTTTTTATCAACGACTGAGCGTTTGTGAAATACGTAAACATAAACATTATTTTATTTTCCGAGTTTTTAACAACGAGTATAGAATTGGAATTCAACAACAAAGCGATTTCGCGAAAAAGATCTAGAATTTTGAAAAGACTTTCAATTATTTACTTGGTTAGTTCACCTAAAAACCTATTATTAAAATAATGTTAATTCTGTTTCAAAAAAACTGAATAATCACAATAGAATAACGGGTAACAGCTTGCGGTAACTCTAATGGAAGGGCAAACGAAAATGATATGATGACTACAGCGGGTCTGGGTTCAGCGCTCGAGCGCAGCGCTGTCAATAGGGTTAGAACGCGCTCTAGGCTTGTCTGAGAAAAGTAACTCAATACTACTGGGTAATGCATACTATGTATGTTTCGTCCAGGTTGCGGACTGCAAACGGATAAATAAGTTGATAGTTCCGTGTTCATAGTTAGAATAGGACTAATACTGTGCGTCCGTGACGTTGTTCGTTACCACACAGGCCAGACGGCCATTTGGTCCAGGCATTTTGCATAATAGGTCAACCTTAGTGTATGAGACGACGTGACATCTATGTATAGGTATCCCTGCACTACATATTGTAATACAGTTATTTGGCAATAGCTGAAATAGAGGGGCTTCCGTTCAGAAACTTGATGCTGGACGTTCAGGCCTGTGCCTACCAGCTTACGTAAATGCCGGCTCCAATGAATGCGAGGTCCGTTCACTACAACTAGACTCATCTTTTTCAACCCTGTTATAGCATGCGTCACGGCACAACGCTCGTCGCGGCAAATCCGAACGGGAGAGGCGTGACTGAGGAAACTAAGAATGGGTTCCTTATGTGATAATGCAACAGTAAGCCAAGTCGGAAAGTAACGTGAGCTCAAGCGTACGTATAAATGATATATTATTATAGAAAAATGTGTATGAAGCGTACAAGGGATTCACTCCGGCAACATTAGTAGACGCATCACTCGTATCAGACAATTTGACGCCAGAAGCTACGCCTAACGAGGCTGCATGGTTAAAATATCTTCACACAGCGTTATATTGGACAATGGGATTTACGCCATGTTGGTCTCTGCTCCGCTTGTCAAGAAAGGTAGGTGATGGAAGTTGCGGGACGTAGGCAAGGTTTACTGCGGACATTCAAACTTGCGTATTTCTGAGACAATAAAACATTAGAGAACCTGTGTTTTGAGGCAACAGAAGCAGATGGTTCAGAAAGTGTCCTGTTTCTTTTCCTATTTGCTACCGAACGCTGTCTAGCTCATACTATGACAGATTCACACGATTCTCGTTCATAGGCTAACGTATTATAGCGTGTCCAATGCAGCGTGGAGGCTTGCTAAGTCGAGGCACAGTTCTTGAAGGTACAAGTTAGAAAACAAGGATTTCAATGACCGGAACCGGCCATTTTTTACGTCTGCTTATTTGTTTAGACTTTGCAAAAAGTGTAGCTTGAACGGCTTAGAGTACGGTTACTTTGACGAAACTGTGCTAGAAGCCTACATAACTCCTGATTAGAAAAGAGTCTCGAATCTCCGAAGAAGCAAAAAATAACCGGCTTCCATTGCGTACCAGTGCTGATAACGGTTACGGCACAGGCTTTTCAAACGCATATCTAGTTGCATAGGTGCTTTCAAAATTATCACGATCGGTAACGGTAATGCGTGAACTTTTGGGATATCAGCGTCGTGATCCAAATTTGCGATAAGCCCCAACCGATATGGTAATCAATAGAAGAAGTAATTTATAGTCATCCTATAATTTCATTAGAAATTTAAGTTAAGTCAAATGAAAGAAGAATAAATCGGTGTTAATTACTAGATACGAAAAATGACAAACGGGCCTCTAGAGTTGTTCGGTTCAAAGGTACAGAACGTTTAAAAGACGTTACTTTTTTCAATCGATTACGGATGGCAGGTGTCAGTCTGATGATACGCACGTGTAGTAGAGGCTGTTGAAATGATGCAGTCACTTGAATAGAAACATCAATCTCGGAGATCCGGCGCCTATCTCGCAATGATAGAGCTATGCAACTAGGTGACTTCTTCACTGTTGCGCTTTCCACAACCTTTCCTACACTTCTCTAGCCAAACTGATATTATTATCTGATTTCTTTTCATATATAAATTAATTAGCTGTTATTAAAAAAAAAAATGATGCTAGCTTATCGCTTCTACTCCATGACATCGGACGACTATTTCAAGTTGTAGGTTCTTTTTTTGTTGTAGACACCAAACATCAAGCTTTTTTTTCTCGCACCTTTGCAAGTTAATGTAAGGCGCTATTCAGCGTTAGGCTGTTACGTTCCTAATTCAAGTTAAAATAACTCGCTTGGGTTACTAGAGCTGTTATCGTTCTGCTATCTCTTGCCCATTGTCCAATTACCGAAATGCTGTTACCGTGTTCTAATCATCTTGCGGCTTCATAGAACAGCCTCGACGACTGTGACGTTATAGGAATCAAGTGGACTGAAGCTGGAAAGACATGGTCCGTCCGTCTGGTTTTTATTAGATCAAACAATAAACTATTAATTTTTACCTTTTCTGTTTCGTTTGATTTCTACTCGAGGTATTGAAGAGGTAAAATCTTTTAGCAAAAAGCTAATCAAGTGCAAAGTATGACTAACTCAATTCTAATATCATACTTGTTAGTTCATCACAAAGGGACCATCGTCAGTTATATACGGCCTGCTACCCAATATTTTCGACCGTTGTTCTAAGGTACCTATGGAATTATAGCTTGCTATACATTTAAAACAAATATACTTTTCGTGCTTTTATAGATACATTTGAAATAAGCTACCGATGGAGGATAAATTGTCCTGTTGTGCCTAATTCCATCTGTCATCGCCATTTAATTTACATAGTTATTTTGGCATGTGAGCAACGATTGACACGTGTAAGTTGTTCATAGAAATAGATGCTCATAGAAATGCAGTTTTCTGTACAAAGACATTATCGATTTGTTCTAACATCAATGATTGTACTTGGACCTAAGAACATGATCTGGCAAACAACAAACAAAAAGCTTCCGAAAGCTATGAAGGCTGCATGTAGTTAGCGCCGTCACACCTATCGTTGACGGCCTTAAGAAAAACCATAGTATAAACCTCGGAGCTCATGGATAATATTCCTGTCTACAAAAAGAACTGAGGCTCAGATGTTGTGTCCTTGACATTGTGCAACATGGTCATTTTGTCTACTCTAATAAGCTTAATACTACTCGAAATTTTAGCCAATTCGTTCACCTCATCCATACTACCGTCTCGTCATTGCTGAGAAGACAGTCCCCGCAGGATCTGTAGATCCCAGGCAAGTCAGATCCTTTTTTTGTCCTGTTATCAAAGCTACAAGCTTCAAGCTAGCAGTCTACAAGGGCAACAGCTACGGCATTGCTATTCAGATTATTCTCCATTCTACACGTCCATATAAGCATAGGACAGAACCAGTCGTATGCTTGATTGCATTCAACACCGATCGATAGGTAAGTGATTTCGTAGTAGGCGAAAGAATCACAACGTGGACTTTTCGAACCTTCACACACATTAAAAACACACCTGAGCTATATTTTATACGGCCGCCCTTGGAGTTCCGTTGAAATTGAACTGTTATGTTTCAACACGAGCTCACGCTCGTACCATCGTTATTGAATCGCTCCTTCACGAGAGACAGGCCATTAACGTTTCTGGTTTTTAGTGAAGATCACTTCGTATTAACAATATTCTTAAGTACACTTCTCAAAGTCGTTGACTAACAAAACGTTCTCGTAGCTATTGGGCCGTTGCTTATTTTGCTATCAGGCCGAACTTCGCCCAAGACGGACGATCCAGAAGTTGCCTATTGTTATCTTGGTATTACCCTAAAAATAATATTCACTACCTGTTGCACGTACGGGCTATTCGCTCAATTTAAATGATTTTTCTTTGTTGAAATTCTCCGGTTAAGATTTACACATCGAAACCTTAACCAGGACAATACAATAGGCTCTTTTACGTTACATACGATTATACTACATTTTCTCTTGACAATAACAAAATTCATAATAGACCAGAGGCAAACAGCGCACAATTCAAATTTCTACGCGAGGCATTCATTCTACTGTAGCCAAATTACTGCATTTGTCGGTCGAGTAAAGATTAGCTGACCCCCATACCCGCAATTACGTAATTATTTATGCTGATTTTATAAAGCTAGCATCGACACTTTCTTAGTTTCATTTTTACTAAATATATAAATAAATCTACAAACTAGTGTTATAGATAACTAACCGAACACGTAAGTCAGATCTGAACAATTTGCGTATAAAATGCCCCCTAGCTAGGGCTAACAAACCTGTCCTCTGAAAGAATAACTCATGACAAAACTGTTGGCATCTGTACCTATACCTATAGGTACAGTTTGTATGATTGCCCTTATCAACTAGCAGTCAACAGATATTGAAAGACCTATTAAATATATCTGTACAAAGACGTTGGAGAAGCGTATTTCGTCGAAGTTAGTGTGCAGAGAATGAAGTACAATGATCTTTTTAAGGGTATTACTTAATCACTGTAGCCTGCGTCGATTAGCGACACCCACAAGTGCTACTGTTGTGAGCTGTTGGATTTGTGTGCCCTTACGGTATGCATGCATGCATGCATGCATGCATGCATACATGCATGCATAATTCGCTTTCGGCCGCAGAACACAGAATCGTACGTTCCTAATTCGCCTTGCCCTAATAACGTTGAATATATTGTTGTTGGGTTTTCTGCCGTTTTCGCGCCAAATGCCTAGTCAATAATGTGATCGGAAATCGACGGATTCATTGAGGTCATGAATAGGTGCGACAATAGCGCTCCCTCACAGCATCATGAAAGAAGTTCATACTTACTCTTATAAAGTTAATAGTGTATAACTGTGTCTTTAGAGATCGATCTCAAATCAGTTTCACCTAAGTGCTAGGACAGGTGCTATAGTATCTAGCATAATATATTAGAGATCTAACTGCGGTCAGAACAAGATGACGACGGTACATATTGCTAACAAATTTATATGTAGATAGATAGAATTCAGCTCATTCATTGCTTGTCAATAGCGTCAACGAGCTCGACGAAGAGATTTCAGTAAGCCAACATCTCACAGCTTGCGCAGGGGATGGTAGATGCAAGGTTGCTT
Organism: Varroa destructor; assembly: GCF_002443255.2. Classification (NCBI taxonomy): domain Eukaryota; kingdom Metazoa; phylum Arthropoda; class Arachnida; order Mesostigmata; family Varroidae; genus Varroa; species Varroa destructor. Next base: position 15,137,365 of record NW_019211458.1, read on the forward strand.
TCGACTAACTAGTACGAGGCCAATGTCTATCGCTTCTGTAAAGCAAGCACACGCGTACGTTTAAAGGGACGAATAACAGAGGGCACTAGTGTGCTGGACGGCCGAAAACAGAGCACCTATTAGAACGAATTTTCGCCAGTCATTGTTGAAAAAAGGCCTCGGCCAACTGCTTATTGGAAAGGCTATTGCATACAGACGGCCAGAACCTCGAGCAACTTGTACGTAGACCACGTCAACAGGTTGCCCGTAAGCATCTGCCGCAGTCGCATGACATGGCCGGTGGGCGTCTATGACTATCATAAAACGCCAAATGGCAATAATTTAAATTTATTGTACACAAAAGGCAGAAGCCAATGTAAGATTAAGGTCTTCGTGCAGAATGTTTACGATTACGATATGAATAAACCAGCGATAATACTCGCAGTTAGCGATCGGTCGATTTGTACATTACGACTCGTCAGCCGCCTTCTACCACGGAAGCTATGTAAACATCCGTTTTGCAAAACAACCTGAGAGCGTACTTTAGGAGAGAGTCCGTAATTTTCTATCTTGGGCAGAGATCTAAGTTAAAAAACATGTACGAATACAAAATTACAGTGTATGTATTGATCTAGGATATTGTACGATCAGGCACAGGCGTAGTGAATGATCTTGCGAGTGTTACTCTATCGAGAGAGCTCCACAAATAGTTGTACGTCTCATGAGTGGAAAAAAAAAAAAGAAAAACTATTGCAATAATCATAATTCCATCGTACAGTTTGTACATAGTATGTAGTAGGATGTTTCTTTGCATCCAAACAAGACTTGCAGTTTGTTGCTACTATAATGGTCAATAATAAAACAATTTTACTTTGTTCTACGCAGAGTTTAGTACTCCACAAGCTTTTGTATGATGATAAATTAAGCGGAAGACGTTATAAGCTAGAAACAGGCCTGAAGGGCTCAATACACATTCTCAGCCATCTTCAGAGCATAAAAGCCCTGCGTGGAAAGCTTGCGAGAGAGCTCCAATGTAGTTTCCAAAAAGCCAATTTTTACATATGCTGACTCTATGTTCAGGCTTGTAAAAGTTGTACCCGACTCATCACGCAGAGGACAGGAGGGCACGGGAGTCGCCAAAGTCGTAAAAGGGATCTAACAGAAAAACATAAAGAGCAGTTGTTTTACAATGCATAGACGCGGGTAACAGTATGCAGTCGTCTCGCACCAGATATAAGTAACACTATGTGATTGTGTGTGATATTGTAGCGCACCAAACTCGCTATATATAGTGGACAAACACATATTTACACTAACTGGACGCATGGGAAGGAAAAAATGTGTTTATTTTTCTTCACTCGGCAATCTAAATTTGAACGATATTAACTAGAGACAATAAACATGCCCGATCGTAGACGTTTCTTAGAAAGAATTATGTCTTTGGATCAATATAGGTAGATTTGGGCAAAAGGAAAATGATAAAGACGGAACATAGTTTTAGCCTTGTCATGACGAACATCTGCAAGTTACTGCCGATCGGAGTGCCGATCACTTTAATCGTACTGTTTGATATATTTTTCCTTTGGCTAACACATACTCTATATGTATAGACATTTTAAATCATATACTGAGGCTGTTCGATAAAATTAGGTTCGAAGCAGCGTTCAAACGACACGATCATTCATTCATTCATTCGTTGATTCTATCCGCAGTGTTAGGTTTGAACAAGAAGCATACGGCTCTATAACAAAAGTAGACAGGGTTAATTTTTGTTCCGCTGGATTATGTTTGTTCCCTTCGCATCTTTGTCTCTTTCCTGCATCGCGTCGTTTCTTCCAGATTCCCATTTCCATGCTATTCGATCTTAAGAAATGCAATCTTTCCGTCACGGTCACGATCAGCACATTCTGTGGGATGTCCTGTTTTAGTGTACCAAACGCACACTCGATTCATGGGATCGAATTGGCTAGAATTGGGTGAACGGTTAATGAAAAATAATCAAAAAATAAGTTCTTGCCGAACGCGAGTATAAGATGTGAGAGACTGTTGCTCAAATCCAGTTTAACAGCTGAAGGCGACGCTTACGAGCTAACGGATGCATGCGTTTTTTGGTACCATTTCATATATTTGTACAGTATTAGGGACGTTAATGCAAGGCAGTGTTACGGTTCATGAGTCCTACTCTTTCACTCTTTTCGGCTACATCGTAGAAGATTAAGGCAAGGACACTATCTGCTACCTCTATCCTCAATCACTTAAGCTCATGGTTACACCTATTCACTGAGCCTATTAATATTTGTCTTCGGCTAACAAAATACAGGCAAGCCGCAGAGTAAACGCTTGAGCAAATAGGTACCTAATACGCATTCACATATATACTATGGTCCCATACCTTTACTTAACGGTATCGTAATCGACGTTTTGTGCCGCTTCAACAGTTTCGTGGTTTTTACATACGTATCTTCGTCACCAACAACAGAATAGCTATTTTAATTCCTACACCATATCAATCCTCATCAACCGCAGACAAATAACTTTGGTAGCTATCAGCTTTGACACTACTTCTTCACAGCCCACTGTTGACGACAGCTGTGTTAGTAGTGACAGCAGTTGTTTTTGAGTGAAAAAAAGACTTTTTATTAGGACACCTTCTTCCCTTATGGACTGCCGAAAAGGAAAAAAACACTTTCAACCGAATCCCCCCCCCCCCCCTGATATGATTAGCATTTTCTCTGGACAATTTGTCAAGTCAAAGGCCAGGCCTTTGATTGTGATCGAGTTTAACTTGCAGCCAATACAAAAGGAAATTCAACGAGACTATAACGTTCAGACAAGTATTCGTTTATACCGACGGCGCCAGGAGCTAAAACTTTTACACAAAACGCATTTACAATAATTAAGATAAGTTGTTTGTAAAGCCTTCAAGAACTTAGTCGCGTATTTCCTTCTTCTGCTTCTAGAGTGCGTTTAGGATAAGAAAGCAGGCTTCATGTGTAGGTAGGGTTGGGCACATCATTCATGAAGCTCGCTTCTTGCATACGGATCAGGGCAGGCTCGTCGTTAACTTTGACCTTTCTTGCCCGTATCTCGTTAAGTGCAAATGCTTATCCAAATAAACGAGAGATCAGAGTTTTTGCTTGCTCTACCTTTGCAACAAGTCCACTGTGGAACATGGACTTGGAGAAATGCCCTGTGCAATTTGATTACTACTGCGGCACCCCATGTAGAATAACAATTCATTCATAGTCTAAGATTTTGCAAAAGTACGATAAGCATTTATCATAAAAACAATCTTAATAACAGTTAATTAACAGTTAAAAGTTAATTTTTGAAATCCTTAAATTATAGCAGAAAACTATCTCACTTAAACAGTGAAAGTCGCTGATCGACCGATAGAAGTTCACCTTCTGCTATGTGACATATCCCAATGTTTTCGACAATACGAGCATGTATAATACTTTAACCGGTACAAAAAGAATCGAGGCAACGCATTGTTAAACATTTACGATGTTTATATACTACCAAATTGCGCTGAAAATGTTCTTTGGACTAATCATTATTGCTATATATATTTTAGGACTCGATGATTCGTCATGATGGCCCATCAAATAGAAAAACAACAATATTTTCTGAACTAATCGTATCGTTGATGCAAGTAACGCTGCTCATACGTTAAGATCTCTACTAAAATATTATAAAAAAATGCACCCTTTCAACGTTCTAACGTAAACCTTGTTCGGACCTGCTTGGCCTGAAGCCGGGTACTGAATCTAACCCCGTTGCAGTTGCTCTTTTACCCTTGTGTTTTAGGCTACCCCCGGTATTCCGTTACAACCATGTGTGAAGTGATTTTTTCGTTACCCTCCTTTAGTATTCGGCATATTGCATTATCGGAGCCGTTCCATTGCTCTGCTCCATTATTCCGTTGAGCTGTCTAACCCATTTGATCTGGTACTTCTGTTACTTAATTGTTCTGGTGCTTGATTCAGATACTCCAGCAGTACACCTTGATTATCATACAATTCCGTAATAGGTCTTCCATGGTGAAGGGACCAATCATTCACCTAACTAGTCGAAGATTTGTTCAACACGCGTACTGTGTGATAGGAGCTTCTACTAGCGACACGAGTAAAAAATCTTGATCATCTAAATATGTGCCTCCTCTTCAGATGGCAGGACGTCTTTGTGGAATCGGCTATTGGTAACGTGTACCTGGCGTGCTCTCGTGATATGCCTCTCTTTGTTGATTCTGAACAAGTGAGCTAATACTGGCACACACGCAAGTCGCATCGCAAATTATAAGAGTGCTGTTATCTTTTAGTTCGAAAAAAAAACGCTCAAAGACAAATAACAGATAATAAACGCTGTTCCTTAAGTACGTGGTCGACCAGATATGAAATGTAAGGGACAGAAAAAGCTGAAGACAAACCAGAACGAACTGCAAAACCGAGATCGAAGCTTTCTTATTATGTCAATTTTAGAGTAAAGTCAAAAGTGTGGTATAAAAACTAAGTACATCACAGACAGTCGTAGTACTGTTGGATAAAAACCCAAAGATTGTTTTTTTTTCCCACTTTCAAGAGATAATCAAATATAAAACGTTCGCGTTTTAAAAAATACTCGAATAAACATTTCTAAATGAACTAATACATTGAACAAATTAATAATTCCGAGTCATATTAAATAGCCTGATTTGAGATGAGATTTAGTTCCAATTATATCTTCTTAATTACATAATTTATTCATCAGTTGCCAATATTACATAGGCCCTTTAATCGCCGCGAGTTTCTTTACGTATCGCTAACGATATAAGGCCTTTTGCTAATAAAGCCACGCAATTACAAAGCCATCTAGACAGTTGTCTTTCGTGTACGGTACCTTTACGTTCAGATGATGATGGCAATAGAAAAGGCAAAATTATCGATGGTCCCATTTCTAGACGCTTTGTAATTAAAAATCCCAGAGTTTATAACCATTTTTATTAACATCTTGTTCCCCTTAAATTTTTCTTCCGAAGATTACTGACCTTCTATAAGAGTACACGTTAACGCCATTGAAGGGACGCAGGTTCATATCGCGTATCGAGTACGGAACAGATTAAACCAGCCTATTTTGTGAGCCTATATTTAAGTGGCACTTTAAGGCAAACCTTAGCATATTTAATAGGTTACAAACATTTTGTAATCTATCACACTTCGCTACCCACTTGGCGGCGGAGAACCGATAACCGTACTAAGGGTGGTCCAAATTGAACCAATATATTTTTATGTCCGTGAACTTCATCATAGATAAGCTCAAATAATGTTTTTGTTTGCACTTTTTCTTGCAATACCATAAATTAGTTAATAGTTTGCCTCCCACTACACAATATAGGTGAATGCAATTGAGATAAATTTCATTCAAATATATATAAGCCCACTACCGTATCAGTTTTATAGTAGGGACTCCATTGGAAGTCATTGCAGCTACTCACAAAATCTCATAGATTGGAGAAAATTTTGGCAGGCAAATCGTCGTAGGTTGGATGCGTTCGTACACTACTACTAGAACCAGACGAAAGCCTGATCTTTTTTAAAAACAACAAACCAGTCATAGCGAACGTCGTTAATTACGTCGTTTTAAGGATTTAGGCATAAATGACCTATTACTCAATTTGTCCATGCTAGGCGAAACCCCACCACAATAAAAACTTTTTTTCTTTACCAGAAATGGATGGTTTGCGTTAGTGACAACTTTCGCGAGGTTTCTAAAAAACTTGAGAGAGATTTTCGAGAGCTAAATTGATAGATCCTCAGAAGAACTTAGACTTAATTTAAAAATTAAAAAGCCAATTTTGGGACATCTAGATCTTTGGTACAGAAATTAACAGCCGTTTTAGAGAGAAGAATATGAACTGCCAGTTCGTCCAAACAAGCTCCAACGGTTATTCTTCTTAGGCTGCAACGGTTGTCATTGCCTTGTTCGGGTTGCAATATGTTATCTTGAGTCCGAAAAAAGTAGATTTCCTACACTTAACTTGTCTGTGTCGGGTGGTTATGGAAATTATTTATTATGGGCTTATATCGGGCTCCAAATACAGAGATTCTAAGGAAAGGGGTGTGCCTATTCCACCTTAGGTTCCATCGAGATTAAAAGCTGTCAAGGCCTTCTAGGATACCTGTGCCGCGAACATCAAGGCCTGTACAACTGACAAGACTGCTCGGAAGAGCAGTCTTGTCAGTTGTAACTAAGCTCAGAGCTGAAATTTTACATTTACAGGGTATGACCCACCGTTCGAAATCCGTAGTGAGGGTCTCGGATTATAGACACCTCATAGTTGGCTGAAAATACAAGTTACAATACCGGACCATGTTGCGGCATCTTTAATGTATAGATATTTAATCAAGAATTAGAAGTGTTGGTGAGCCATAGAATGCGTGAAAGGCATAAGAGAATACGGTTTTTTACCAACCCTCAACATCTCACACAGCGCTGAACGAGGTGTACTCACAATTACGAATTTCTATATAAAATTGTTACGGGTGACGAGAAATGGTGTCTCTATGTAGATGGAAGCAAAGAAAGCAACGAGTAGTTTAAACAGATACACCTACGCCTCGAATTTAACCGAATAATTTAATAAGTGAACACAATGTCTTAGAAAGCACGATTTTTGTTTGGTCCAACTAAATACCTATTAAAGAAAGATTGAAAAGATAGTCAATAAGGATCTTATATGGCCCAGTCTCGTTAAGGAACCGAGGGCGTCAAACAGAAGACTAAGATGATCAAGCTAAAACTACTCTGAAACAATATCAGGCCACAGATAGCGAAGATTATGAAATTTGCTAGGAAGAGTCTGAATGGGAAGCTCTTTTGAACCCACCATTTTCTTGAGTCCACCTTTTTCGATAATCGGCAGACTAAATTAGTAATAGACAGTAAACAGAACCGCAGGATCTGGCTGGACGACATCTTTAACACCAGAGGTGAAAATGGGGAAAAAAGAAAAGTAATAACAGTTTAATTGAGAAGGTTATGGGAAGTGATGGTGAATACAAATTATTTTTTAATAGAATTCGCGTAGAATGTTGTTTTTTTCTAAGGTGGAAAACGGAAATCCCTGGCATATATATATATATATATATACCTTTTGCTGAAAAATGAATTAGTGTGGATGATCGCTTTTGATCCATATTTGTTTTAGTGAAAAGACACGTACAGAATTTTATAATTGTCTGATGCAGTCTAGAATTTTCCAGTAGGATATAGGACGTTCTGCGACTTTCGCTTTATAGGACAATAAGTCTGCACTAGATTTTGTGTACAAAATAAAATCAGTCGTACAAATACTCTCCGTATCTTGCATAATACGTAAGGAAGCAAGATATTGAGTAAACCTAAAGTGAAAGAAGGTTTTCGACACAGGTAAGAGTTCTTTGAGGGCAAAACGTCTTTGGTCCTGAAACGCCTGTGATACAGACAAGAGCGCGTAAAGGAAGGAACAGCCAAATCTCTGTAAAGAGTGCGAGCGAAGGAAGTATAAATCTTAGGTGGTTCATCTCAGACCGTGTAGGCGGCAGAAGGTTCATGGCGCGGTTTGTCCTGAAACAATTGTACGTTTAACAGATAAACACCCATGGAGAACTGTTTCAGGGAAACTTTATGGCACTTCTAAAAGTGTCAAACTTGCTTGGTTACGTTATTACGAATGATCACACGTGGACGAACGGCTACGACCGAAAAAAAGGCACAATTGTTCAAGTATTGGTTCAAAATTAACTCCGATCAAAGAACGTCATGCGATTGAGGTTCAATACTAAAGACTTCCTCACAGTTTTCTTCGACCGTCGGTAAATGATTCATTACGAGTTCACGCTGTTGGACTCACGGGTCGTCAAGATATGCCATCAGAAAATTTTAAGAAGGGTTCACGAGTCTGTCCAACGCAAAAGACCAGATTTTCGGAACGACAAGTTCTGGGTCCTGTATCTCAGCAACGCACTAGCTTACTGTTCACTATTCGGACAGCAATTTCTGAAACAAAATTTGATGTTTGTGTAACTTCTATAAACGTATTGGCCAGATCTAGCTCCTTGCGATTTTTTCCTATTCTCGAAACTAAAAAAACCTCATAGAAAAGCGTTTTAATACGATAGGAAAAGTGAAATAAAAATTGCTGATCGAAATGAGGGCTATCCCGATAACCTGATTATTGAAAAATATTTTTTTGAGGAACTGAAAAAACGTTGGCAAAAATGTGTTACGTCCGATGGGGGTCACTTTGAAGGGACAACTTGAATCGGACGATTAAATAGATATGTATCAATTTGGAATAAATGAGTTAATAATTTTTTAATTAAATGCTTATATATAATACGGCTCTCCAAAACAATGTTGTTGGTTAATGTTCTAAGGAGGTTTTATTCTTTTATAAAACATATGGAAACTTTTACATTCACCCTATGCAAATTGGGAAAAAGTGGCCTTCATAAATGGTTTTCTCCATAATCATAATAATTTATATAACGTATAAATGAGTAGTTTTTTGAGCTCTACATTATAGATATACAATGTAGTCTTCAATAAAATATATTTTTTCTATAAAGTCAAACATTGTATTTTCCTTTGCTGGGTCATAGTAGGAGTTAAGATGTTCCGCAAAACATCTACGATGGATATAGCAACATAACGTAAATAGTGTAACACAGTGACAGAATAATTGTCGCGAGTTCGCATCCGGAGCCCGGGTTTAAACCGAGCAAATTCAGACAAGGTCTAAGTTAGACTGGAAAAATAACCGAACGATGTTAGCTGGCGTCCAATATGTCCCCATAGTACGGATACTCTGGAAAAAAGGACCAATAAGCCTTAGCGCTCATAGGTAGGCTACTCTTTGCTTTATGCAGGTGGAGTGGTAATCGCCATGAAATCCTTGCATCATATATATGTACAAACTTTCAATTCATAGATGAGAGACATATAAACTTCAAGAATCGCGTTCCGATGCATAAGTTTATGGAATCGTTTCGTATTGAAATATCTTAATGTGTGGGAACAAAACTGACTCAGCTACTCAACATCGCAAGCTCATATCGATCGTTGCATTAGAGAACCCGTCTTCCACTAGCATTTTCAATTGTTCTGGAATCTGATTTGTTGCCTACTTCTTGCACCTTTAGTCAGTCGATCTAAAGATTTTACACTCAACACTATTCTAACATTTTTGTCAATGTTCAAGCTAAAAAGACAAACTACTTAGTTGCCTATCCATAATGAACGTCTAATTGTAACGTAACCCTCGTAACGGGAACACTCGCTTAACCCAAATTTCTTGAGTGTTCCCGTAATCGTTTACATTTGAAATCGCCCGCGTGTTTTACAGCAATATACTTAATAGGTTAATTAAACGCGGAAGAAACATCCCTCAGCATGAATCTTTAACTTGAAATATTGCCGTACATTAGGTTAAGCCACTAAGAGAAAATTAGACCAACCAAACCCATGTGCTATGGCAGCTATCCAAAAAATAAAGCCTGAAAAAAAGCATGGACGTAATCGTGTTTTTTACACTTCAGCATTATTTTTATGAAAACAAAAAAATACCTACCACTCTCCGCTGCAATACGAATGTTAGCATGAAACAAAAACTTAACAAAAATCGATAAATTACCTTAGTTAGCTTAGCGCTTCTTGTCCAGTTACGCGAAGTAGCACCGTTACGCGTATCCACCCACTAATAATTGTAGCACCACCAAATTGTTTTTTATTTAAAAACAATATTATGCACATATAAATTACCCGTGTGTCATCTGCTACTCAAAGTTCGATTTTTATTTCTTCCAAATTACTGCACAAAACTTTCTCTTCGAATTGTCAGCTGTAACTATATCTATTTGCTTCTAGCTAAGGCCAAAGCAAGCACTGCAATCACTAAGCAAGACCCACAAATCTTCGTGATATATGTAAATTACATACAATTCCGTATTCGTAACTTTTACCACAAAAGATAGCTTTGTGTGCTACTACAGTGTTTCATACACCGAGAACGTGAACAGTTGACCCACAGGCAAAGAAACACAAATGTAACCTATCACCCTAATTTACTCAAATAACGCTTTAAACATCAATTGCTTTCGACAGGGCAATTGCAAACCCGGCTAAAGGATAAGAAGTATGGAAATCAACTACACTGATCCAGCACCGCTCTATGGCTTAGACCGAAACCGCAATCACTGGCGTTAGTTTGAACCATGTGAATATCAGCCCTCGCTTGACAACAGCTCGACGCGCAGTTCGAGAGATCTCCATGGACCCTCAGCGCGACCTCTCCTCCGAGACCCCCTCTCCCTTTTGGGGGTATCTAGGAAACCCTTTGCTCGTCGCACACATCACACAGACTTTACCTAGGTTACGCCTGAGGGTGCTGAGCCCCACGGTGCCGCTTGTCGCAGTCTACAAGAGCCGTTGCACTAGGAAAAATGGCCCCCTGTTCGTGCAGAACAGATTCAAAAGGACGGGTCGACTTAGAGGACTCGCAACAGAAATATGTAACTGCAGCCAAAAAGGGATAAAAGAAGTCAATATTAGATGGATGGCTATGCGGCAGGCTGAGCGTCCATTGCACATATATTATTAACGCTACGATCAATATACAGAGAAGCGTCATAAGACTTTGCTTCTAGTAGCATCTAGAGCCGATGAAAAACACCTAAAAAGACAGAAATCAATTTAAACGTTTTATACTATATTAAATTATATTGCTAATACTCGAGCAATAAATTACTTATTAAATAAGTTTGATAGGTAGCAACAAAGTGTATTTAAGGGAAGAGTCTAGGGAGTCTAGAGAGGGTAGAATATATGGAAGTTCATGTATGTGTTAGAACTTAATCAGTCTTCGGCGTTTATGGTTACGCATCGTACTTTTTATCAGCTCACCGCTAGCCCACCACCTTCCTCACACATAGTGCCATGCTTAGTACAGTCAAAAAAGACGCTGATCCTGAGCGAAGAGGAAAAGAGAAGTAGACTCACGGATAATATTGATAGCCTGCGCCCTTTTACAACAGCCAGCTGCTGCCCTTTCGGTCCTGCGGCTTAACAAGCTGTCTTAAATCATGTAACAGCATCTTGATCTACGGCGATTTGGAGTGCGTTCTCAAGTAGCAATCTAACATGGTGTTAGCGCATTAATGACGAGGTTTTTTAAAACGTCCATTTACCGGAAGATATAGGAAAACTTCCGAAACATGTAGAACGAAACTATATGCTAGGTCCATAGACACGGCGGCGTTAGATGAATGAAGAACTGCTAAAAATGTATTCGAAATTTTAAAGATACTCTAAGTAATAGTTCTAGAAGCAACGAAGAAACACAGCAGTATAAGCAAAAGTGATATGATCTGGGCGTAGGGCTGAGGGGCGCCATTTTTTGTTCTTGTGCTTGTGTCCGCAGCCGTGCATAATCGATTATATTTATGTTGCTTCAACTGAGTAATTATGCCCGTATTTTTTTTCTAAAGGTACGCATTTTCCTTTGTTAGAGAAATCTCGTTCTAGGCAACATCAGACCTTAAACCTGTATGTAGGACGGACAAAACGATTAATCTCACACACCCATATTACGGCGCTATGGTTTTCATCTATTTCAATATATATATTGCATTGCAGAACACTATTCAAGATTATCGTGAGCAGCTAATCGAGACACTCGTTACCGTCAAGGCAGCTACCGCTAAGGAGGACGTACCTTTAAACCGAGTCTTCCCTCAACAGCTTCAAGCTACGCTTGAAAGAGTCTTCAGAAGCGTTCGGCCCAACCGTTTCTATCTAATTATTTCGACTGATTTGAACGGTTGGTTCGATCGCTTACAATATGTACTTGCGGAATTCAAAAATTAACATAAAGACACTGTAGCTCGCATACAGAATCATTACGATTCTCAAGCGAAGCTTCTGTAGCTCACCAGCATATGTGTCTATTAAAACATGCCGTCAGCTATAATAGCTTTACTTCCTTATACAATGAATGAAAAATAGGCATTGGGATCAGACAATACATCCTGCATCTGCATTCGTCGCATATCCTCCTATCATAATTATAACACTGTAAGGAAATTGTAGGAGCTAAATGATCGTTTAGCAGGACGTCTGCTTGGATGAATCAGTTCATCCTTATTTCTTTTTTCAGGAGCTAGAGTGCCGATGGTTATCTATATCGGAAACGTTGCGCGGATCTACGATTTGCGCTTTTGGACGTATTTTCATTTATCAGAATCTCTTACAGTGGTCGATAATTCCAGTTCTATAAGAAATCTTCTTAGAGAGGAATAGCGCAGAGACACTGTGCCGAAGACCTAGAAGCATATTAGCTTTTAGCCAAGTAATTTACGAAATAGAAGCAAAAATCGCTCAGCGTCTCCCAAACTCTCTTGAAGCTTTTCAGTCATCTAGGTGTACGCATCACCCGTGTACAACATCTATTCACTTCGATCTATAAACACCTAAGTTAGAAGAAGAAGTAGTCTTCTGTCTAAATAAGTAAGTAAGTCTTAATTTGAACAATGTAATAATCACTGAAGCTATTATGTTATCTTACCTGATCTAACCAAAGGCAAGCTCAGACCTTCTCGATCGAAATCTGAACGCGAGTCGTTCTATCGCCCTGCTGCATCGCCTTGCTCTTCTCGTCGCACTCCACCCGTCAGCCTACCTTAGTTAAGCCCTTGGATTGACCGAGCCATTCGTTCATCCTGTGCTTTATTCTATTAACTTGTTTTTGGTTATCTTATCATATGTTCGGCATGATTTTGTCTCACTGCCTTAATTCGATTATTTTACTCTTGTATGATAGGCATCCTATAAGGCGATGCCCAAGGATAGATACAGTACGATCGATGCTATTGCATGTTATACGGTACGTTCGAACCATTATCGTTCTGTTCTTGAATTGTTATTGTTACCTCAGCGTAAATCTAATATTAACTCTGAAACTTTCAGAATGGAACATATTCATATTTTTCAATAGCTCTTCAAATTCGAAGCATCACTTGGGCCAATTAGGCCCTTGCTGTTTTTAGCAACACATAAGAAAAAACCTAACGATGCAAAAGATAAATATTCGTGTCAGACTATCAAAGTACAGTTATATCTTGTTGACTACTCGATCGAACAACATCTAATAAGCATACCTTCGGCACACGCGATAGTTCTGGGTTTTTTCAGTTAAGCACATTGTTGGCTACTTAATGGACTGTATTCCATGTGCTATTTATTCCATAAAGGGCAGCATACTTAGATTTTTCAATACTAATATCCACGATGCAATGATAATAGATAGCTTATTTTCGCAATATATACTAACCAATATGGGGAAACAAAAAAAACACACCCAGTCGTAATGAGATGAATTTTTATCAGGGCCTTTCCTTTGTACTATTTAGCGTACCTTCACCATGAGATAGTCATGAAATGCACAATCGGCACAACTGAGTGCGCTTTGTACATCGAATTGCCCAAATGGTTCGTCCGTAAGCTTCAGGTTAAGTGATCTTAGATATTTGGCTGACACTGAGTTAACCGCTAAGTTCCAATGCAAAGTACAAAGTTATATGCACAGCCAAGTCGGACCGAAGACCCACTTGGTGGGCTAAATGAAACCATAAAATAGCCCCAAAGCCTCTTTACTTTTCCCCTTAACTCAACTCTACCTTATCATTTCAGAAACGCGAAGGGTAACGAATGCTGTGACGTAAAGACCATGAATAAATATTGCTGGTACGCCAAATCTGTTGGGATGATGACCAACGCTTAATCCGAATACATCCTTGCCGATGATAACGTCAGCAGATACGGTCACCTAGTAAATTTTCGAGGTATTCGTAGCAAGAGTGTTCTATTCTATTTCGCTGTAAAATAGTGAAAAGAATCAATATCACCCTTCAATAGACAATACGACGTGTATTTGGAAGAGAAATAGATACATTAGGCATTATATCACAGCTGCTCGTCCCGTAATATAATCGCATCTAGAGCGATTTTGTTTGCAGTAATAAAGAAACTATGCGTTTTATAGATAATACGCGGTTATATGACGAACTTTCACAGCTTTGAGTCAACATTGTAGTATTTCTCAGGAAGGAAAAAGTCCAGTTGTACTTCCGATCCCTGATCGATGATGCATAAATACTGTTCAAAGTCGCTGATACCTAAGATAGGAATATAAAGATTTCGTGAGTTAAGCTTATTCATTGTTGGAACTAATACGTGACTATGTTTTGGTTTCAATTTTGTGTGTTTCCTAATGTCGCGTAGTAAGGTTATTGTCGATTAGTGTTGTAAAAAAAATCATACTATATTGCGCTCATAGTACCAAATCGAATAGACCTACCCTCATTTCGAAGCACCTCCTCATCAATGCAGAAATTTCCTGTAAAGTCCATAGGTTTACAGAGTATTGCGTAGGCGGCATCTGCCATAATCGTTGGCCTTCTCGATAGGGCCTGATAAGTAAAAATTTCAAGTAAAAAATGAAAACAGTTTAATCAACTACAGCACTTCTCTTAGGGCCGTCATTGCTCTCTCTCTCTCTCTCTCTCTCTCCCCCTATATATATATATGTATATATATATATATATATATGCTGCCCAGCCATTCTTACAAATAGCCGTAAGGTCAATGGACCTCGTGTGGTAATGAATCCTCAAGTTAGCTCATTCTTCCCAAAATACCCACTTGATGGCTTAATTAATGTACCTTTCTGAGGATACTTACATTCATTCATCAGATAGCTTTCCCACCTACCTGTGAAGTGTGTGAGTCTCCTCCTGCAAGCAGTTTCGAGGCAGCGGTATGAATCATAGTCTTCGGCCATAGAGTGTTGACGGCCACATAACCCCGGAATTCTTCAGCCATCCCCAGAGCACACATTGACATACCGAATTTGGTCATTGTGTAAGCGCAATGAGGTGCGAACCATCGGGCATTCATCTCCTACGGTATCAGAATGACAAAGAGGCCGTCAGGCGTGATCATACTGTGTGCCGAGTTCTTCATTTCTAGATTCCGTGCATTTATTGTGATCAGCATGCTGGTAAATTTTGGAAATATGCTGCTGAAACATCAGGATTTTCGTAAAGTATACATATGCACCAAATGCTACCGTAGACTAAATATAATATCTAGAATATGGAAGCTTCAGACGAACACCGTTTCGATCCGTTGGAAAAAGGTGGCGCTCTGAAGTCGTTCGGTGCTATTCATGTGGTGGTACTCGTATAGAAACGCTATTTAGTAACAAAGTAAGTGCAATCTTAGGAGTAAGTAACGTTAAGTAAGGCAACCCGAATGGAATAGAGGCTCTCCATCGTACTGATTAAAATTGGCAACCTAAAAAACAGACTGTTTAACTGTACTAAGGACACCCATTTAAGGGCAATTTTTAAACTTTCAAATAATAACTTGAATAATTAAATACATACGTGCCTCTTCGGCTCTGAAGCTTAATCAGCTACATGAGCGCTGCCTCAAGCTTGTACGATGTGATACCCGCGTGTAGGGTTCATCTGCAAAAGTATTGCTGAAGCGGTCCATTCACTTCTGGGCTTTCATTAAACTTTTTCTGTTTACATGCTTATTGAGGTTTACTAAGCCTTAATGACTTTCTTGATTTTGTATTTCTACTTTGCACCTTTAAGACGTGAAGCCCCCTCTATAAATTCATTACAAGGCCATCTCTATGTGATTTTGCAATGCAAAATGCATTACTACAACATTCTGTTCTATATGCATCGTTTCAATATCTACAAACCAATCTTTCTTATCGGAATTCTTCTACTATAAGAGATCCCTTGGTCATTAGAATGATTTAACTAACGAGAATCCACTTCTTTCCCCAGCTTCTACGGAGTGACATCAAACGTTTGATTTCGACAGTAGGTGGTAGGTAATTACAGGCTACCAGCTATTTTATCTCGCTAGATGATTGGGTTAGTGGCACCATTTGGAACGAACAACTGGGCTAATGTTATTCATTTTTCGGTTATCTTCGAGAATAAAAACAACATCTGTATGCGTAGATAGGTAGATATGATTCCAATGATAAATCCACTGATTATGTACTTTCTATGCGAACTTTTTTTTAAAAATTTCACATGTACATTTTTTTTACGGACTCCCGGCGTGCCTTCTAACTATTTGTCATCGTAGTGTTGGGCTTTAGTCAGCGATTTTCAGCTGCACAACTACCCCCGCCTAGTTTGCCATAGCTTCCTACTTTTGTGGTCCTGTGTCGTCATCGCGAGTTGTTTTTATCGACAACGATTTCGTAGTGTCCTCTGCCCAATCCATTGCGCAAGCGCTAGAAGGCGAAGTACTGCAATGCACGAGCCGTAACAGCTTTCAGAGAAGGTACTTTTCTGCTCGTTCGGCTAGTCTGCTTCGACAGCATGCACTTATTGGCCCGCATCAGAACCCAACAGGTCTTCAAAGTCCAATGCATGATTATAAACCCACCTCCAACACAGACGTATTTGGTTACGCGAACGATTTTTGTTAACAAGGCAATATTTTTATTCGACATGTCGTTCCCGTACTGTGAAATAAAAAAGCAATATATTCCACAACTATATTCTTTATGATAGCCATCTTATATATTTTCCGTACCAAAATAACACCCTTCGCTTGCTAACTATTTCTGAGATTCACAGTGGTAGCACTTCTAAAGTTGCCGAACATTTTCTTACAAATATAAAATGCCGTAGGTGGTACTCAGCGATCTTGGCTTGAACATTTCTTAAGACTATGTTATTATATATAAGATAACGGTGGCTCTTCATAGAGCAAACACTTACAACACAGTTTTCAATAGCAAGATTAGCGAAAACAATTTTTTCTTTAGCGGACGCCTATGCTGCAAATTACGCTCCAGTGGAAAACATAGACATTTTTATGCCATATACATTCTAATAAGAGTAACTGAAAAATAGACCTAACATCATCCTTAAGCTACGAGTGTACTAAACGTTGCACGGAAGATAGCGCAAACAGCTACAGAAACTTCGTAGATAATCCAAAACGGAACGGGTGCCCAAGATTATTGCTTATTTATATTTTCTGATACTAACCAGCGGCGGCGAGTTGTTGAGGATCCGTCCTCCATATTGAGAGGCCTTAAGATGTGGAATGCAGTACTTAGAGGTGAGAAATGTTCCCCTCACGTTAACTTGATGCATAAGGTCATAGCTGTCGAATGATAGAGCAACAGTCAGCTGAACATAAACTTGAAAGTTTAGTGGATTCACATACATATAGATTTCTTTTTTGCTCTAAATCATTTAAGAACTTCACGTAGACTTATTGTATTTGTTCTCTAGAAATGATTGCAGTATCTAGATGCATAAGGGTACATGCACTGAATTGCACGTTGGCGTGGTAACACAGACAGTTCTCAATGTTATTTTATTTAGGCTCAGTGACACCTAGTTTGTCTAATGTTTGTAGGTGAAACAAAATTCCCTAGGTAACGTGCTGTACTAAGATTGACCGCTATACCGTTTCATCTCTGTGTTTTCGGTTGACGTAAGGCTGATGGCCGATGCGTTATTGACGAGTACATCGATTCCTCCAAATCTTCGCACAGCTTCCTCAACGGCCAAAGCCACGCTTTGTTCATCGCGAACATCAACTATAAGAGGAAGACACTTGCCACCCGCGGCTTCCACTTCAGCAGCAGCTGTGTAGATTGTACCTTGTAGCTTCGGATGCGCCTGTGCTGTCTTCGCAGCGATTACGATGTTGGCACCATCCTATATACAAGAAACCAAGCAAACACGATCCTTTAATTAATACCGACCGAATGCAAAGCGACTAGGGGTGTAAGTCCATCAAGTTTTTGAGAGCATTAATCCCATTTTCCCTCTCTTCTGCCTACACTATTCCATCTTATTTCAGCAACAACCATGTTTTTTTCTGCGCCCTATTCTTAAGATGCCCACTCTTCTTTCAAAAGAAAAAAAAACCTCTCAACATCACTACTCCTCGAATGGTATTGCTACCCCAAGAAAGAGCTATATCTATTCCCTATAACTTCAACGTAGTTGAGATCCTCGAATATATTAATGGTGAGTCAGCCGGCAGTGCAACTGTGTTTTTCCTGTATATTCACTGAAGTAAAACTTTCGGCATCGGTCTAGGAATAAATGAATATATCAATCGCCGGGCATCATGATAAACACAATGTTAGAGGGCTAAGGCCAAATTATGGAAATTATGAATCATAAGTCACCAAAGAGCTGAACGAATGAGCTTTGACGTCGAATTTCAAGCAAAGAGAGGTATAAAGACATGAAAAGGGAGCACTAAATTTAGCACTGGGGATGAGTTTCTTCAAAAAATCTTAGATAATGGTGACGACGTACTTCCGCATGTTCAAATAAACAGAAAAGCCTGTTTTTTACGAAAGTAATAAGCCTATGCAACGTTATGAACTCGTCAATATATAGTATTACCTCTGGGGCAAGACAGCCAGTCAATAACACATAAGTCCTATATAAAATGAACCGAACAGGACTATGTCTATCAGTCCATCGTGTGTAATGCTCTAAAAAAAATGTAATTCAATATACAAATGGTTTTACATTTAAGCTAGGTAATGTCTGACGGACCCTGACTGTAGGTTGTGAAGTTGGCAAAAATCCATATGTAGAATTCTGTGATACTGAAACTCAGCGTTGTAACATCCAATTTAACCTTAATGACTTGTTTGTATTTCCAATGTAGCCTTTACGTAATCCGTTCAGTATTACGTTTACAACGTTATTTTTACAGTATTAGTATTATTCTAAAAAACATGATCAGAAAATACATACTTATGGTCTATTTTCTATTATCGTCAAACCCATTTACGCTTTGCTTTGGGGGCTACCTTATGGGGCTACCTTACCTACTGGCGAGATTTGCACCGAATGAGAGAGACAACGAATCAGTTGCCTAGCTCAAATTCTGACGTGCTCTAAACAGAGTTGATCTGACCACTTCTGTGGATTTTTTTTGCCCGGGTAGCTTCCTCTTGAGATTGGATTTTTGTCCGATAGAGTTGCACCGTACGAATGTATGATTTTCTCCGAATGTACGATGTATGAATGTGATCAATCCAATGTTTACTCTAGAAACAAAAACTGAAAAGTTTGCAGGCAAGATAAGCTACGTTCCCACATCGACGCGCAAACTTGTAAGGCAGAAAATCTATGTTACTGATGAATACTACCTGATTCCAGGGTTCATGTTCATCCGCACCAAGCGAGATGTGTTGAATAAATTGATCCACTAAAAAAGGACTAACACGTCGTCCAAAACAGCATGTAGTCTAGTTTATAGTATAGTTTGTCGTCCAATATAATTATGTTTACTCATCTACAACATTACTGCTTTTCCATCAATTCGTTTTCGGTCTACCTCAACTTACATCTGGCTACCAAGGCTCGAGTTCTGAGCTTTATGTCAAACAGGTAGCTGGCTCCCGGCACGAAACGAAGTCTGTCTGTCTATGCCGTGTGAGTGCAAACCTAGACCGCAATGTGTCCCTAAGATTAGCAGGCAAAGCACGTTACCCATTAAGTGGAACTACGAAAAGAAACCTTTATTTCCCTTTTATAAATAAATGTGTCCCCCGCTTTGCTGTCGTATTAATTACCTTGGCGCATTTGAGAGCGATTTCCTTGCCAATGCCGCGACTTGCACCCGTTATGAAGATGGTTAGCCCCCGAAGTTTTCCTGTGTTCTCCATCTGTACCTGGAATAGGTCCCTTAGAACGTTGTTACGCATTCAGATCAATTAACAATGACGCTCTGTTGAACTAGGCTAACGTCCGATTATTCGTCTAAAAATCGTACCTTTATGCTGAACTGACTTGCAAGCGGAAGAGTGCTCGTATAAACTGGTCCTAGTGTCACAACAGTGGATTGAGTACTTTGTGCAAATGTTCTACCTCAATCGTTATAAACGCATCTAGCAAAATAATATTATGCAGAGTATGTATTTATTGAAGTTCAGCTCGTCTTCGAGTTCAGATCGGTTCTTGGCTGAGGCCTCAGAAAGGCTTCTAGCTTAAACCAGCTATTGATGGGCAGGAATCGATTCGATCAACCTCAAATCGACGTGTTGCCAATTTGAAATTGGACTCCATTGTAAAACAAATGGATCGGCAGGCGATCACACAAATATTTCATCTCGTCCTCTTTTGTGCCCGCGAGTTTAGACGTTCCATACTCTAGACACACAAATATAAACACCTATTTCGCAACTCACCAGCAAGCCAATGTGGCAACATCATCAATCAGCAGCGTACTTGAACCGTATACTTCATCGTTACTGTTCTCGTCGCTTTAAAGCCCATATGTAACGATTTCCCCTGGGATAAAGCGTTCGACATGATGTTTTTCACACTATAACCATGCTTCACGTTTTCATACATAGATTCTAACACGAAACGATACAGAGCAGATTCTTCATGCCAGCAGTTGAATCAATTCCAATCGGTGTTAAATTGTATTTTATTTGGATATATTTAGGGGGCCATAAAACCCGAGTCATGAATTCCAATACTATTCATTATTTGGGATCACTTAGGTCCATACAACGCTTCCTGCAAACGCGTATAATGTATCTACTAGCCAAATAGAAATTAAATATTGAACTGGGAAAATACATCACGAAGGATTATATGTAAATTGTTACATTTATGAGTTTGTCTTTCTACAAAGAAGAACTGCTCTTACTTCTAGCGTTGCCAAAATTTACGAGTAGTAGTTGAAGAGGTTTCAGGTCAAGGCGGTTAACAGGTCCCAGCCGCGAATGCGCAAAACGGTCCGAATGCAGGCTTGATCCTAGTTTTCTGTAAAAGTCCGTTAAATGCACGTGCGCAAAAGGGTACATGGTATCAAAGGATTGATATCCTTCTTCGAAACATTTTGGCTTGATTGAAACATTTATTACGCCAAAAAATACATACTAAATGACTGCTGAGTCATTTAATAAGATCCAGTTATGGATTAGATCATGTTGTTCCTATGTAATCTCGTCACGGAATTAACACAAGGCCCCTATTGTCCGTTTAGCTACATGGAAAGTAAGCTGGAGGCCACGGCAATGTGTACATTGATGAAAAGCAAATATTCGGTGACCGTAAACGTGTTACATTATACAGCTGAGCAGTAAATTATTAATTTGGCTATACGAATTTCCCGGCTCGTCAATGATGTTAGCATAGGCCATTACGTCACAGGCAGGACGGTTAGATCTTTGACCTTACAAAGAATGCGTCGCCGAACAATTATCCCTATATTTCTCCTTATAATTTAATCTTTTATGAGATCGTATTATACCAACGTATATAGGTTATGAGTGTTACTCATCGGAACTAGAGGTTATACCGATGCACTCTACAGGGCACTTGCTTACTCTGAAGACCTTTAATTTTTATATAGAGTCATTGCCATAGATCTTCTTTTTCAATATTGCTCAAAAAAGCACATCATGATTTCGAGTTAACGAAAGCTAAACCTACCTAGCTAAGAATAATCTGAAGCTTCATATACATTCGAACAATAATCGCGATTCGTATAAAGCATTGACCGACTATGCCGACACTAGGGCTAATACAGCCAACGACGCTGTTTCCGACGGTACCATCGAGGAACAATCACTTCAGACGCGGGCCTTTTTTTTCTTTACATTTTCAAGGTCAACTTCGGTTCTGATGATGGACTGGGTAAATGAAAACAGCAGAATCACTGGCTGGTTAGCGCAACATTCAGACGCTTAAGTTATTTACTTTTCCTATGCCAATGACAGCTAGTAGCTTGCGGAATTAACTACATAGAATACGGTCAGGTGACGCTATCTATAACATGCTCCCATTCGAGCCAGTTACTAGCCATGTGTTGGCTGTCTGCCAGTAACTTACGGGAAGCTGTAATGATTAAAGAAGTTTCGCATGTTTGAATTCCCACAGTACACAGGTAGACAGGTAACTTGAACTAGACTATGGACAACAGAGGAGATAGAGGAAGTAGCGCAATCCCGTTTCATGAAAGCCTCTAAGAATAAATTCACGAGCAGTAACGATGAAAACTAGCTTTTGAAAGCCTTAATTTGAGACCTGACGATTTTGGGCGCGTTGGCCTTGCCTCAGGTCGATTGGTATTGTATGTGGACAACGAATCGAAGAAGAAGGAGAATGATAAGTAACACAGCAGTTAGCGGCGACCAGCGTAACTGCGCATTTTCGTTCAGTTAAAACTGAAGTGAAAGAAAATATGATTAAATCTTTAGTTAAATCCAACAATGAGGAACGTTACGGTACTGCATAACTTTACACTCAGCGGGGTCAGTACTGACATAGAAGTTAAGGGTTCTGCTACATCAAATGGTTGGGGAAATTGTTACTTCGAGTGGACGAATTTAAGATGATTACAGATTGATTTGTGAACCCCATTTTAAAAATATTGCAAGTCCGCTAAAACCGAGATGATATTAAAACTACTTAGATATATGAAAGGAAGATTATTATTTTCGTGTACTGGAGGTTTGGCTTCAGTTGGGTCCACGTCTTTGACTTTGTTTGTCAATTGTTAAAAAAGCTAAAATAGCTAAATTTACTCTGCATAAGATACAAAATAAAGGGCAATAAAGGTATGTTTAATGGTGAGTTAATAGAGTTTAAACAAATCTAGCACTTGATATTTTCTTTCTATATATATGTATATATAATAAATTCTATATATTGAGGCAAATAACACCAGGCATGGAAAAAAGCAACGATAATATTTAAAGACACGTTTTAAGACAAAACATATATAGAAAACGCCAAATATTGCTAACGAGAATCGTTAAACCTCATCCTAGTCCCGAGCTACCCTACTATGGCGTTACTCAATGATACATTTAAGGCGATGCACTATATACGTTTGAGGAACACCTGTACTGAATACTGTAGCTTGTAGTATATATGTTATATTTTGAACATTTTGTGGTATATAAAAGGAAAATGTGCAAAAGAACACAAAGCACATGTAGGGTTCGAACCTGCAACCTTCGCGCCGTTAGCACGACGCTCTGACTAACTGACCCACTGGACCACAACACGGTGAATCCATCGAACTCGAGTGCCATGTATAGTCGCTACATGCGCCTGTTTAACATTTCTCCATATGCCACTTTGTGTAAAACAATGGCTACAGAGTTTGTTGCGGTGATAGCCAAACTGTATTTTAAAATGTGGTTTCAAAACTTGAAAAGTAAGCAGTATTCGTCAATTACACAAACACTTCATTAATAGCTACCGAAGATCCCCAAATCGATTTATTTTATTTAGGATTTTAACTCACCGTGTTATTACTGACTATACTGTTGTCAAATATTCTGCTTGTCAAAAACGATATTTTTCTAACTTGCTCCAAGTGTGGCTTCAACTAGCTGCTTGTATTTTTCAATAGATTTATGTGTACATATTCAAAAACCTAGACCATTCTTACAGGAAAACCCCAAAACACGCACCTGCTTGATTAACGCTACGTAGAACGAATTATCACAGCCCTATTTCATCTGTACCGAAGGTACACCCGATCAAGAGTGGGCTAGATGTCAATGCGAGTTACTCCTATTAATTCTAACAGGATATATAACTGTTGTACTACACTCTTTTCTTACCTGTTGCAAGCCACATCAAAAAGTAACAGGGCTCCGGATTGACAATATCACACTGAAATCTATTCGTGTACCTTTGCGTAGATATAAATTTTTAAGACAAACTACATCAACACAGCTGACTCGGGAAGCCGCCAGAGAATCAGCTGTGGGTAAACGAATACGTAGGTTTCGGTGATTTTTAGTGCATGAAGCCTTATCTAAACCTTTTCTGTTATACGAAAACGGCGTTAAATGCCCATCTGCGAACAGCGGGTGAGCCGTCAATTGACTCGGTTATTTCTGACCGGCTGTACTGCAGTAATATCTTGAGTCCAATACATCTTAAAGTCATAGTCTAAAGATGTCCAAAGTATTACCATACGATAGCTAATGTACCAAATGTTAATGATCGCGTTGGCATGTGCCTTCTTGGTACATCTAGTCGTCATCGGTGGACAAAGAAACTAGATATCCCTAATCGGAGACCCAGTACCTTTTCGATTCTATAACTCATGGCTGCTAGTCGCTATTTGAATGCATCATCTATGGAGTCCCTTGTTCTGTTTTCACGGAATGAAACTAAGCGTCACTTAAATGCTATAGGTCGTATACTTACACGTTATTCGTTTGGACCTTCTTCCTCGACGGACCGGCCTTTCTGTTCACTACGGCTAAAACGATGAACCAACAAACAACAAGCCTGTTATAAAACAATGGTTGAAGTTGTGAGCGCTCATCGATGGTGCAATTGTTCAACGCGAGGACTAGTGACTTTTCATTCAAGTAATAAACAACAAGAAATCAATTTTTACGAAAAAAAAAACCACAATCAATTTGGTGTAAATGATTTTTTGTGTTTCAGGGCAAGCATATTTCATTAATGGGTATACGAGAAAACTGTTTTTCCGTATCTGATTTACTCATTGTTTCAGGTTAAATTAAATGTTATTACGGTTCAACTATTAATTTCTAATTCATCCTCCTAATATTAAAAGGTAAATAAAAAGTCGTCACTATAACTCAAAAGAAAATAAGGTGGAAGTTTTAGCTGAGCAGGGTGTTGGAACTGTTTGGTTCCGAATGAACCATTTATTATAGAACGATTCAGTCGCTCTCGCAAAGTAAAATCTTAGATCAAACGAGTTAATAGAGAACTAATTAATCTATTAGATCAAAAATTGGAAAAACTGTGTTTTTACTGGACTTCTGCTGAAGTACAAACAAGCTCCTATCGTAGTTCTATTTTCTTCATCCGCATATTAATTATTATCGTTATTACTTTTACTATAAAGTCTAAAATTGCAAAGCTGGTATATTTATTATATAGTTGAGAAAATTTCAGAGACGTCGGTTTGGCCCGGCCAGAGAAACTATGAAGTTCAGCGAAACATGTTCTCGCACCTAGAAATGTAAAAAAACACCATCAGTTGAGGGCATGCATTGCGTGCTAGCTGGCACCGTCGCAGCGTTAGGTATTCATCTTTGTTCAGTATCGTTAAGCAGCGATACTGCTACAGCCGCTTATAATTGAAGTAACTAAGAAACTAAATGTTTTCGTGTCGTTTCTACTTGTCGGGGCAGTAGTAGTAGTAGTAGTTTCAAAATTAAACGAGTAACTTGCTCTCACCTGCCCTAGCAAATTAAGATTCAACTGGCCCAGACGTATCGAAGGGCGTGTTACTATATCGTCACAATTATAATGACGAACTAAAACTTCGATAGATACATTGTTTTTCCAATAGTAAACCCTTTTATTTAGTACACGATCATTATTACTGGGCCAAAGTGGGCAGGTAGCACATGGTACGGATTTGAAATTTACTCATAATGATTACTTGAACATAATCAATATTAGCTCAGATGATATAACTTAATTGAACTATCAGCGTATCACACTATACTCCAAGCATTTCGAACACGTTCATCTGCGTACTCATTGCAACAACATCCACGATACGGACGTATTCCGTGCGTGCCGTGGGTGAAATTTTAATTTTCTCACTTTCCTTTATGACAATATAGTGCATTGTATTGGTTGCAGCAGACAATGAAAACCATTTGATGTTAAATGATCAATTCCAGAGGAACGATTACGCAAACAATTACCGATTCATCTAATTTACTAGGTTTTACCCCCCCCTCGTAGCGAAAGGCCGCAGGGCCGCTACGGCTATGCAGGGCACTGTCTTCGTCTGGTTTCATATACACACGCACACTAGACGATATTGCATAGAGTTATCTCAGCATATGTCTAGCAATACTTCCATTGTTTCATCTAATGCAGATGCTAGTAAATGAATCCGAATGCTATTTCTCTCTATATAGTGAGTATTAAATGTAAAATGCTTGTGAATAGGGTTTAACCGTGAAATATATACTTGCTGAACAATCAGTGGTATCTTTTTCATGGGACAACTGTCAGCAAGCTCGTCTCGGACTAGTTGAAAAGCGTAAATAGTATTTTTTTTTTTTCTAATTGTCTGGAAGAATTTCGCTCTCATGGGGCTAATCTCTTGACGAATATCACTGCTTTCACCGAACACATGTTGTATATGGCCTTTTAATGAGACCGGCTGTATCTATTCAACGAGTTAGGTTTGACATGGACTGCTTGCCGGAAAGCGAGCCACACAAGACAAAACCATGTTCCACTCTATTCGAGAGAAACACCGTATTCAGAAATACCAAAAAAGATCTCGACAAGCTATTGCCGCTGGAAAAAGGTATTTGCATTGAATGAAGCTTAAAAGACTGTTGCGGTCATCTACGATCTTCAAAAAACAGTCGGGTGCCGGCTACATGGGAAAAGAACTCTCTCTCACTCTCTCTCTCTCTCTCTTGTTAAATGACCTAACCCAGACGGGTACTCCAGTTGTATACTTTCAATAGTTAATTTTGTACACAGTTTACAATGTAACTGCGAATGTATCAGCAACATGGCTATGATGGCCCCCTTCACTTCCCAGAGAGACTGCAGTGTTTGCAGGTGGTATGATGAAGGTCACTATGTAGACGCTAGGCGCGAAGAAGCAGGATATTCCAAACGGTTCTTTCATTGTTTAGCTTCACTAGCGGTCCTATAGCAGGCCAATGCTATTAGATATTTTTAGCAGATGGTGTTGTTTTCTTTTCATGCATTTTTTCATTCATCTAAAATGCTAGTAACGTATTTCGCTTCGTTCATAGGTTACGGGTTTGACGAAGCCCGCTAATGTTGTTTAAGTAGTGCATATTGAAAAAAAAAACGCTTCTTCTTACTCCAGACTTATATTGTTTAGTGTTATTTGATTGAAATGTTTAGTTTATCGTCTGTCTAGTTAGCCATTTTGCTTACAGTGATACGCTGTCATTTATCATTG
Organism: Varroa destructor; assembly: GCF_002443255.2. Classification (NCBI taxonomy): domain Eukaryota; kingdom Metazoa; phylum Arthropoda; class Arachnida; order Mesostigmata; family Varroidae; genus Varroa; species Varroa destructor. Next base: position 15,164,371 of record NW_019211458.1, read on the forward strand.
ACTTTCATTTTCGTCAACATTGAAAACTACCGCTGTATTGGGAATGTCTTGTCGTCCATTTTCTATGTAAATAATCTTTTAAAACTTAGATTGTAGCAACAAACTATTGGGAATTATTTTATGTATATTCGCTGAGAGTTGGGGTGATTGATATTTCCGTTAGGGGAGCGACAAAAGGGATCCACTGTTATCTGTGCTGATTAAAGCACCGCGACGTATTACTGAGAGACACATACTGTTCATGGTAAGTGTATCTATGGCGTTCATTTCACCTCAAAAAAAGCTAGAAAGACTCTCTGAAAGTAGAAATACACAGAAGAGACTAAACAAAATTAATGCTTGGCCAATGAAAATACAATTTTGTATACAAATGCCAGTTGTCATTGGGCTAGCTTCGATGTCGTTATGTGTCATCAGTGACGAGAAAAGCATGGCCCTGTTTAATCCAGGTAGCATTTGTTTGCCTCAATTTCGGTTTTATACGCAACTTAAGCTGCCAACAAACCCGTATAAAGTATCCTTATCAATTTTTAGAACGTCATCTAAATAGAGACAGAGAGTGCATCGACGTTATCCTATTGAAATTTGTCAGACCGTCTCTCTAATACGCTTCATGCCGACGGATTTCCGTCTCGCCCTCGTTCCAAAATATGCTGATATGTGAAGCTGGTCCGCTCTGTTCTAAGATGCTCGCATCTTTACGTAGCGTTCTGAACTATTTGGCATATAAGAAGCTCTTACTCGTACTGCGTCAATAACCACCAACACAAATTTGGTTGTATTACCTTAGACAATTATTCAAATTATGGTCGACAATCGAGCCTCATTACCGACACAGTCGACAGTGACACTTCTACTTGTATAGTATGTAATAGGGGCAATAGGTCCTCCCACCTGCGTCAATGGTGCCGCCGGCAGAACGCACCTAAGACGCATTCTAATTATTATCTTAGTTAAGGTCATGAAGCGACCACAATCGCTCCCTATAAATAGCGTAATCGATAATAGATCCAATAACACTTACAATACTAGCTCTCCAATGATCTTCATGGCAAGTTAAGGAATAATAAATAGAAGAATAACTAAACATAAGCCTCTAGTCCATGTTCTCTATATACAAGTTCCGAGCCAGGTATATATGGCTGCAGTATGGAATCTTTTAAATACTTACCCACTAGGCCGAAGAAGAGTTGGAGCAGCATGTAAAACTCAGCTTGAATCCCAGTACCAGCCCAGCCTCTTTATGTGCTTGTTTATGTGTTTACGAAGCGACCCTCTCGCAATGGCTTGGTGCCATTGATTGAAACGTTTGTCCTAGCAACTATTTTATGACCTTCGGTAAATCTCATTCGACTCCGCTACTATCTAACCCTTCGGCTATTTTCCTAGCCACCTCGGCGATCATCCCGGGATCAATTTTATACTGTCTTGAATTGTAATCGCATCTCTCTATCTTTGCCCTACACGTCATAGAGACTGCCTCTCGAGTTAGTGGATTTAAGAGTTTGGGCGGCGTCGGACCTGTTTTCCTAAAATATCGCCTTTTTTACTGATAAGCTCTAGCTAATTCCTCTGTTTGTTCACTCCGTTTTTTATACAGGTCGGCTTTTTGAAAACAACACAATTGCTTCATTGAATGCTTCCCCACATTTCAAGTACATATCCTTTTTACTCTGTCGCGCTTCTTCCGGGCTGCCACGATCAAGTTTGTTTATTAGTATTTAGGCATAAGCCTACTACGAGTGGAATGTAATGAAATCGTTGCAGCCGTGTACGGCGACCGCCAATATTTGCGTCAGGTCTCTGCATTTCAAAACGCTTCGGATTATACGACACCGCCGGCCGACCTGTCATTTTCTCTTGCGATTTTTCTGTTTGCTAGCAGCTTTGTTTGAGTTCACGATTCGTCAGCTCATCTGTGGTATGTTGTCCCATAATTTCTCACCCTAATTGGACAATACGGATCGCTACATTTATATAAGCTTTTTGCCCCTTCTGTAGAACGTGGGCCTGGTCCGTCATTGACTAACTGGAATTCTCCTACAATGAACCGTTTAAAAATAGTGCTGTATTCTTTAGTCAACAGCAGTTATGCTGAAGCTGATATTGATACCAATAGGCTTTCTTTAGCCTGAGCATAGACGCATGAAGTGTTGACTTCGCTCTCTGCGACTGGCGCTTCGCTAATTCTAGCTTTAGCCTTTATCGCCTAAAATAAGGATGAGTCTTCTTAACCGCCTGGTGCACATTTTTCCAAGTTAAAGGTTTTTAGGGCTGTCACTCTTTCTCTTTCCATATTTTGTAACTTCTAATCATATACCCCTTTTTCAAATCATCACCGTTCTGTTGGGACCTGCATTTTCCCACTATCCAGCTTTCCTCTAGGTTCCAAACCTCCAATCCCAAAAAAGTTGACGAGTATAATATGAGTAAAATATTATAATGTAATTACAAGATATTATAATATTAATAAAGCTCAACTTGGAAATATGGAATGATTTATTATCGTCAGGCAAATCAGTTTAGCGTAGATATCACTAGATACAATCAGGCAAATTATGTTCGAAGCAGCTCGAAGTGGCCAAAAGAGAGAAAAACTGTGAACTGATCCTTACATCAAAATAGTAAGTTTGGCATCCCTTTGAGCAAATACCGTATGGAATTACAGGCTGGTTCTGAGTTCTCATTTGTTATCACTATATGCAACGCTGAACGTCTTTGCATTGCCAGAAGTAGAGTTGATACGAACACGCATAAATACAGGTAGTACCAAATGAAACTTGGATCTTGAAAGCATTGTGTCATATACTGCTTTGAGTAGTAGTTCATATCCAAACACTCTGTCAGAAATTAGCCAAGAAACGAAAGTCCGTGAATGATGGATTGACGACAGTCGCTCACCTCTATAGTCGAAATAGACGACCATGATAGTTTATAACATAGTTTCTATCTATCCTGATTCAGTGTAATACTAGTTTGATTTCATGTTCATATTAGATCCTTACTCTGCTTAAACTTGTGACAAATCCCTAAGGATCACGATCAGCACAGAGGGCGCTGGGTGTACTGCTGGAGCTTTCGCTTTGGCGGCATACCATCAGCGTTCATTTACTTACTCACTCACCCACAACAAACGATTACGTAAAGCTTGCAGACGGACGCCATTAGTATTGAAACATCTCAATTCCTACGATTTCAATATATCTACAACTAAACTCGATTGGCAAACTCATAGGAAAACATCTTTTGAGGAAGTCTAAATCATATATGCTACTTGTAAGTGTATAGGAATGTACGCCATATCTGATATAGGGTTTGAGCGTACTTCTGAACTCGAAAAAAAACAGTTTCATTAGAAAGCTACAGTCCGTTTATCATAATGCGATAGCATAACAGCCGTTTTCCTAAATAAGTATTATCATATCTCCGCATTGTTAAGCTTTATAATGAATATTCAATTGTAGTCGATGGTCGAATAGCTTGACTTAGCTTAAATCTTAGATTGGAGACGGCTAGCTTCTAACGCTAATTTTTCGAGAGGAAAAAGTTTGCCAGTTACGATCATCATCACCCTCGGAATGAATTCTGCACCAAATAACGACTCAACCTCCCCTTTTATTTGATTTTTATCCATGCATTACAGCATATTGTGTAAAGTTTTGCCGTGCCGGCACCATCGCACCTTGTCCTCTGTCGTGGATTGCATGGAGCGCTCGACCGACGACACCGCCAGAGAGAGAGGTCCGTGACACTGTAACAACAATATTCGTGAAGATATATGGATTCAAAATATGAACTCAAGTATTTGAAGGTTCGCTAGCTGAAATAATAAAAATATTTTTTGTTTTTTGTAAAAAAAATTGTAACGGTATCGGAATAGATCCGATTTTGAGCCGATAAAAATACGATTTTCGAAAAATATCTAAGGAATTAGAGGCCAAAATTACTCTGGAAATAGAGTAAGTAAACGCGACTGTTTTGAAATATAAGTAGCTCAAAATAAATTTATTATTAAAATTACTATTAATTATTATTACTATTAAAGGTTAATCCTATTTCGAATGATCGACCAAAAATCATAGTAAACTATTATTCGAAAGAGCAATTTTTCGTCTCATCTGTGGTACAACGCCGCATAATGATCGTTTTATAAACTGCTAAGTTTTGTTGCTTCTGGAAACAGAATCGTGCAGCGTATCCTCATCATGTTCACACTTAGGTTTTATTTTTATTCTATTATATAGTTATATTATAACGGCATCGAAGCTTCTGTAATCTTTGTACATAAAAACTGTGAATTTACTCAAATCAATACATTTTAACAGCATTTGTACTTTTTAGAATGGAAAGAACGTCAGCAGACTTGTATCGACTTCCCGCGGGGTTCATTCTATGTCGAGGCATTTTTCCAATGGCTCTACCCTTCGTGCTATTGACTGCTGGCTATTTTTATGGCCTATTGAAAATGAAGGAAGATCTGACCTCGGTACACATAAGTGTCCTCAAATGTGGCCCTATAGTACTACTTGCTCTGCTCGCAATAGTGACTGGACGACCATCCTCGTATAAGGTATACAGGATACTTCATTAAACGAATACTTACGCGTGAATAGTCAAAAAAAACTGGCAATCACTCAAAATAGGACAATAGTAATAGTAGTAGCGCATTAGTCATTTGCACAACTTAAAGAAGCAAGCAAAACTTGCTGCAGACGTAGCCCTGACCTCCGTCAGTATCGATTGTGTTATTGTCGTTACTTGGCCTAAAACGAATTTCAAATTTGCTCGCTCAAAAAATACGATGACGTTAACTAGAATATATTTTAGGGCTTATCTCAACAAACATCAGAAAGTAATGTTTTTCGTTGGGCATTACCTCGGACAGCGATCAGGATCCAGGAGGACAAGAGCTGAAGCCAACAGTTCTAGAATCCCTTCAAAAGAAATTGCACAACCCTTGGTTCAAACATGATTAGGTCTCAACTCAAACCGTGCCCTTCGCCGATACTATACATTTATGCTACCGTTTTTTGCTATTTTTAAAACACGTTACAAATTCGAATGTCGGGATAGCTCTCAGCTCAATCAGCAATTGTTTCTTTTATTTCTTCTATCGTGCCGAAACGCTTCTCTTCAGATACTAAATAAAAACGTTGCGGGGAACTAAGTGTGATGAATACGGGGGTTGGGGCAACACACACAATGACTATTATTGTCGTGATGTAGGACCCATGTAGGGCACGCTGAGCCAGAGTTCTGAGATCTTGGGTTAGATAGACGCGCGCCATTTTTTGACAACTTCTTAATCGTATTCCCTGGTGATTGTGGAGCCGAACAGCATAAATTCATAATGAGCGATTTCCCACATGGTCAAAGACAGCCGCAAAGAGCTTTTGACCTAGCTTGTGGGACTTTTATCGGTCAAGGTCCGTTTTTAGGCTGATATTCAAAAAAGCTACGTCTTAATTTCCTCGTCGTAAACTTACGTCCACGTCTCGTCTCGCGTAGTGAACGTTCCAAAAGGTTTTCCTGTTACGAATCTTCATAGGTGTTCGTTAACCTAAACTTCGGTTCACGAGCAAGCTTTTTGACGCTTAAATAGTCTAATATGAGCGAATCGAAATTTCGGTACCTTCCGCTAACTGTCTTATAACGACTGGCAAGTACAAGTTGTTTGACCTTTACTCAGTGTTTTCATAAAGATGCTGCGACATCCGCAGAGTGTTTGTGCGGCTGATTTGATTTTTCGCACAAAACCTGATGCGTACTCGTTGTTTCATTTTAGAAACATTTCTGAGCGCTTTATTCATAGGGTACTCAATCTCATCGGAAAAGCCCAGGTTGTATCAAACTGCTAGAAAATCCCACCTGTGCATAGCATAATCCCTATTCTCTTTGCCAAAAATGTGATCATTCAATGGCGGAAAAATTCTGACGACCCCTTGTTTCTTGAATAGAATTACACGGAGACCAATCTGGATCTTCTACCACTTGGCCACTTGAGAAAGTTTGTCGCATAGCTCTGTAATAGATGCCATTTTTCCAAATAAAAAATGTGCAGGGTAGTGATTATTACGGATAACAATCAAGAGATTTCCCTTGACGCGAACAAGCAAAGCCAAAATAACGCTGTGTTCTCTGTTCATGTATCGCACACTCTACATGCTACGGATACATATGCTACATCTATAATAAATGTCTGCCATCGTTGGATCGTTTTTCTCTATTCTAAAATAAACACATCCACCGTTTCATAGATTTCCAAAATAACAAGTTTATTTCATCGCTTATTTCTACATCATATCATTGTGACACATTTACGACCAAAAAGTAGCGGAACATGCCATCTGCAGGGGGGACGTGTGTTTTATTCGTGGTCAATGCATACACGATAGGTGGCAATCTGTTTGGAGTTAGCCATTGCGCGATTCTAGCACAAAGTACGTTTTCAGTAATGATATTCTGCGATCTTGTTCCTGACCAAAGAGCATCTAGCCATTCAATAATTTTATATGTATATATAATTGTATTTAATATCATTTTCTAATTTCCCGGCCTTTTTCCAATTCGAATTTGTTTGAAACATTCTTTCTAGGTTTCCGTTATGCAGTGCTTATTTGAAACGTAATTAACGTAACCTCATATTTCAAGATAACGCTACCCTATGATAATCTGATGACCCGTTTGTATTCAAGGCGCACCTGTGCTTCATCAAATTCGAAGCCGTTTATTTCAATTCCATCGTTCACGCTTTTAACAGACGAGCTATAGTCAGTCATAGAAGATCAAAGAACTGGAGTTATGCGTGAAAACAAGTTTCACTTTGGAAGTTTAATGGCGAAAAGAGCTCGATAGTCGATACGGTAATTGAAACACTGCGAGAAACTAGTTCAAAAAATTGCAGGAAGGAAAATGGGTCTCGTAGAAGAACTTTTGCAAAAAAGTAAAAAGTTAAAAACTGTATTGGACGTTGAGCCACCTCAAAGTTCAAGGGTGTTTCCAAGTACTTCACCTCAATGAAATCAAAAACGTAAACATTAGCAAATGGGTACTGCACTATTTGAGTTCGGATCAGTCGAATCAATAACAGAGATATAGAAACGCTTCCGTCCTGTTCCGCCGTTACGATAATGACCCATTTCAGCACCGAATGATGACTTGTAATAAAAAATCGACTCTTCGCGACAAGTTATGAGCGATTGTAAGTTAGTCGACGGGACATTATCCTAAGCCAATGTACAACCGGAAAAGTTTATTATTTATGTCTGTTTGGACGTTTAATGAAGATATGATTCACTTTAATTTGATGAACCCTAATTCACCGATTGTGAGTAAAGTATAGCGGCAACAAACCAGGTAAGATTTGAGCCCACACTCTATTCCTACCAAGTGTATGGTGACTGCGCTTGCCATTATAGTGTTCTTAGCTTACATATTTCGGCGGACTGACTTCTTTCTAATGATGAAGTCCTAATGATTTTCATTGCAGAGCGCTTCGTGTCGTCAATCCTAGTTGGTTTTAGAAACAACACACAGGCATTTGAACGGGCTTTGCCGCCATTTTTTGAATGTCATACTCTAAACGTATGATCAAAGTCCTCTCGCACGGAATCTCGAGAACAGTTTTTTCAACCAAATGAGCGGGAATGGTTAGCATCTCTTTAGTCTAACTTTAAAGGGAGCAATCTCCCACTTATGTCCCCTGAAGGATTTTCGAAAAGCTTCGAACAGCATCAAATCTCTTCAGTGTCCATTTTACCTAGTGGCGGAAACTAGCAGAAAAAAGAGCTCCATCTTTTTGAATTGTCGTTGAATTTGCGCTAGATTATCCAGAACTGCAGCAGAGCGCATTTTGTTCCCAAAATCACCCGATTGATCATAGCTTACCAAAAGCTCCATTTTTCAGACATACATCTAGAGCTTAATCCAAATGTTTGCAGTTCGTCTTCGCACCTGTTGAGTTTCTCTGTATACGTGTGCGCATATGCCTTCATTGCTCCCAAGTTCCTCGGCTTCGTCATCAAGTACTCTTGCCGAAACTTCAGCCAATATTTTATTGACGGCGTATTGTTCTAACTGTATTTTCTGTACGTTTGAAGAGAACTTGCCAGCGGAACCAGGCCTTGACAAGCTGAACAAGGCTGAACAGACCAGAAAATAAACGTGGTTTGACATCTTAGGCCAAGATCACTTCTTTAACCCAGTCGACAACTTTCTCACGTGGTACTGCTCGTTTAAATGCGAACCCTTTTAACTGTGATACCACGTTTTAATAATGCCTTTGAACTGTGCGTCGTTTTAAATAGGTTTACGGATCGCAAATCTATATATTTCGTATAATGTAAGTATTTGATGCGACAATCGTATAAAAAAATTCCAGGGGGCAGAGATTACAAAACATCAATCCTAGTAAAAGTGAAGCGTTTCGAATAATGGCATGTACGTCAATCTCCTTGGACAAACCGCAAATATTAAAATTATTGTCTAAGTTATACTAGCTAGCTAATTATATAATGGGGCTTAACTCATTGAGAGAACGTGTGGCAGAAACATCACTGACAGAACTAAAAGTTCACATATTATTAGGTAAAGAATCATTGTGCTGGCTTTTCGTCACATTCTTGTGTCTCGCCATTGCGTTTTTTGGCCCTTGTTATTAAAGCTCAAACGTTATGCTTGTCGCATGTATTAGCCTTCGTTGCTGCCGTCGTGTCTAAATATTATGAACTTTTCGAATTTGTAATTGACCGATAGCAAGATACGGACCTGTATGTACAGGGTGTTCTTGAAAGTGTATAAAATAGTTATACCCCACGTGTATAGTAATATTTAAACTACAAAAAAAAGTCCATTAACTCAATTGCGTCTTTCAAACATTCTAGTTCATAGGTTTTCTCGCTTAGACTTTGTTTTTTAGACGCTTTCACAAGAAAAAAATCCATCGACGTTAGATGTGATGAATGGACAGGGTATTCTATGAAACTTCTTCGTCCAACCCATTTTGAAAAGTTTTTATTAAGATTTGCTTTGTATAACGGTGATATTTTGCACGTGCCCCGTGCTGCTGAAAGCTGAAAAATTTGCTTTCTTCACTTAAGTTCTCTTGAATACATAAAAAAAAAAAAACAGATTTTTACCGTAGATTCAAATGATTAACACCGGTCTATTTTTAGTTAGTCCATAGCACATTCACCAGGTGGCTGATGGAGGCCAGTATAATTTACGCGCGCACATTTGAAAGTAGCAGTATTGATGGAAAACAGTAACAATGGTTGGTAGCGACCTAGAATTCACCACCGCGGCTTTGTATATCTCGGCGGCCTATATTTTTTGGGTTAACATTTATGTTCCTTGGTTCTTACGAGGTTGCGTGTTATTCTAGCGATTATCTTTCTCCCAAACAGTGTTGCTCTCAGTTTCGCCCATAGTGAGCTCACAGTTGTGAACCAATAGACCTATAATTGAAAATTTCTAATACTCATTATTGAGCTATTTATAGCTGTATACAGACAGAAAGTAGATCTAAAACAGGGCGTGAGTTGATTTATGGATATGAAAAAGCAGCTTACAGTTGAAATTGCTGCAGCGAAAAAAAGGAATCCTTTGTTCTATAAGTGACTCTTTCAGATAGTTTCGGTAAATCTTATATAAAAACCTGCAATTTGTCGAATTCCCAAAAAAAAGAATGGTAATTGTTTGCTTCCGTTCTGCGTTTGTAAACACCCAAGTCCCTAATCGTAGTGGGCTTGCTAGTATCCGTCGTTGGTGACTTCTACCTTGTCTGGCATGACGAAGTAAACTTTATCAAAGGCATGGTGGCCTTCGCTCTCGCACATCTCTTCTATATTATCGCATTCGGCTTTCGTGGATTGGCGCCAATTCCATTTATCGTTACTTTCGCTATGGCAGCCGGCGCCTTACATACAATCCTTCCAATGCTTGACGGTACATATTCTTATCAAGTTGACCGTTTTCGTAGATTGTTAAAATCTCGTTTTGTGATTTATAAAACCTGTTTACATCTAGTTTTGTTTGTCTCACTGAGATTTAATGGAGATTTATTGGCCCTGTAGTAACGCCTAATATAGTTTAGCACATCCGATATGTACTGCTAAATGAGTCACGTATGTATCTCTTTTTTATGAGTACTAAATTATCATTTTTTACTTATGGAAACTGGTGAAGTATTCGCTGTTTCACGTGTACCATTTACTTGGATCAGATTTAGAAGACTTTTTTCATTGATTCTCTTTCTGTTCTTTTTTAATAGGATTTCTCTTCAAGGCAGTTCCAGTCTACATCGTAATAATTTCATTGATGTTTTGGCGATCGCTAGCCCGCCTTCATCCTGACTACGATTGGTGCCATGTCGTAAGTGCCCTGGGTGCTTTGCTGTTTGTAATTTCCGACTTCAATTTATCGCTAAACGCATTTTACTTTAAGGAGCCTTGCAAACATGGTCAGCTAATTACGATGGTTACCTATTACGGAGGACAACTAGCCATCGCTTTGTCTGTAATCGATCGGAGAAGACTCGTCGAGGTACACATGAAGAGCATAGCAGGAAAATCCAGGACACACTAAATGTTCCGATTCTAGCGGGCCGCTAACAAACCGCTAAGTAAGTTAGTATTTTTGCGATAGGAACAGTGAATTGTTACTATACACTATAGAAATAAGTACTGTTTTATTAGGAGGTTTGGGCATTTACTGCTGTAGGGATTTACGTTTAAGGAATTAACGAAAATTCACAAGAAAATGTAGCAGTTGTTTGTACGTTTAATGTTAGTTACATATTTATCTTGAATGCGCAAGATCTGTTCTGCTACTATGGCGCATGGAGGTAATTCTTTTACCCGGCCTGTGAACGGCCACCTTCAACAATTGCCTAGCTTTCTGTGTCCTAATCGCTAGATAACGAGGGTATACGAATCAGTGTTATCAGATGACATTGTCGAACCGACAAATTTTCAGATTGCAACACATTGTCACAATATACCTTATTGAGTATACTGGAATTATGTTAAATAACACAATCAGTTTCCAATAAATATATTTTTTAACTTAAGATTAATTGTGCCAGTTCAACTCAATATAGGAGCAGACCGTTTTTGGTTGCTTTTTGAAATAAATTATAGTCTACTGAGACGCGTGATTCCGTCATAAGCAATTGCTCATTGCTGGCCGGTTAGACCGGAGGAGACAGAATAAGATTGTATATATAATAGCACCGATGGAGTTCGACCTGACTAATGACGTTTTTCTAAAACGCTACCTCTATCCAGATGCTGACGGAGTTGCTAAAATAGTATGTTGATGAACTACCCACATCAACTAACTTTATTGATTATTTGTATGTTGCTCTACAGTGATTTGCAACCGTCTGTATCATACAGACATTGCGATTTGACCTGAATGTACAATATAGTCTACCATGTCTTTCACGACAGATCGCGAACTCTCGAAGACCTCCTCATTTTACCCTCATTTTCAGCTGTTACTCGTAAACCTAGTTGCTTGAAAGTGAGAGTTCATGTGTCTCCCTTCGCTATCCTGAACCTTCAAGGAAATGAGGAGAAAGAATCCATTAAAGAACAGCCGTTAAAGCACGAGAAAATTCACATGACACAAGCCACATCGGCGCTGATTGGATGACATCCGGGCGTTGGGCCAAGCTGACTTAACAATCAAGACTTTGAGACTGATTTAGAAGACTTTGTAGTCCGACACGATTCAAATTGCGCGTCACTGTCCGAAGTTTGCCTTCGTCCTGTAGAATACGGAGCTTCACACAGTTTCTGGGCCATAATTTCGATGTGATCTGTCGGCCACATATTAAGGAACGCTGCGGTCCGAGTTTGACATTATATCCTATTATATGATTACTATATTCCTGTTAATATTAAAGAAAGCACAGATTTACTCATGGCTTATTAAATAATTTTAGTATAAGCCTTACACCGTGAAGGAGGGGCTTAGGCAACTGAAACACATCCTTTCTCGCCACATTGTGCAGGTTAAAAAAGCTTCAAAATGCCGTTGTGCCGATTGTGCCCTTTTGCTGGTTACGTTACCTGTCAATTGGCCGCAGAAGTTAGTGGCGTCATTCACAGCCGACTGTACATAGGACACAACAGGACTGGCTTTTTGCTGCAAGTTCCCCATGAACGAGCAGGTAAAATGTTCTGTGGCTAAAAGTTTCAATAGAACGATTATCTTTACAAGAAAAGCCGGCGGGGCTCCAAAAAATAGTACGGCCAACGGGCTAGAAGGGTGTTTCCCTGCCATTGTTCAACTGCGTTCATATTATTTACATGCACGCATAATTCAATGGTACAGAAAAAGAAGCGCAATCTTGGACTTAGATCTGTGACGATATAATCAAATGGATTGCTTTTGAAACAACCAGCAATTAAAAATTGCCGCAACTACTTACACCATTTAAAGCTCCTTTTATCAAGTTTGTAAATATTAAGGAATAATGTTTGCTAAGTAAAACAGTGTATCATATAAATATATTGGGAAAACAATATCTAACCGCCTTTCTCTTATTCATTTTTGTTACTTTGTATTTATAATAGCTATAATAAGATGACGACGTAATTCTAATGGGCATTCATATTTATATTGCAAACTGATATATAACCGAATATTTTTCATTACCGAGACAAATCCTATGACTTAAGTATTTATGTATATAAATATTTATTTTAGCCATAGGATTACTAGAAGCTATCCAGAATAAACTATGATACTTAAAGGGATGCTGCATTACAAGCTAACTTGCTTGGATTCGGTGAGTGAAATACTGTTAAATATCAGGTCACCGTATCAGGTTTATCGCAAAACGGACCATCGTCAAGCGCAAATAATTTTATAATCTTTGGTTTTGCAGTATTTCGCTCGCTGAATTTGCCTAACAAAATGTATGTACATATAAGCTTTAGATCTCTCTGTACGTACGCTGTTTATAGCTGAACCTAGGTCTGTCATAAGTAAAGTACGAGCCATAACTTAAACAGTACTTACGGTGTTTTGATGAAGATTTAGCGGATCAAAATGTACCCGACCAGTGTCCTTCAATTACGGTGCAGCTAACATGGCAAAGAGTTCTACCCAGTCATCTATCCCTGACGAAACCATCGTTTTACACTTGAGTAATCAAGTAAAATTTGCTTTGAAAATGTGTCCAATAGTTTGTATAGTTTAAGAACTAAAAGAAAAGCAACGAAAAAAAATCATTGTCCAAAGAAAGCTTTCAAAAGCCTTTTAATCGAAAACTGATCTGCAAAGCAGACCCTGTGGACTTTGCTATTTTCTTGTTCCCCTCTTCTCAGAGCAGACGAAAACTTTTTGTCCTGAAAAAAAAACGTGGAGGGATCCAATATACACAGAATCAGTTTATTTGTTTACCTTTATTTATTAAGCCTATTATTATACAGCAGCTATTCTGACGCGTTATACAGTTATGAATGAAAGGTGAACGGTGTAACTACTTGGATGATATTTCCGCACTACATCTAATACTTCACCGCAATAAATAAGCGTTATATTATCTTGTGTGGCTACAATGTATTTCCACTATGTTTGGAAAGCTATATTTATTTAGATTTTAAAATACGCGCCTTATCGTCTGCTTCCACGATTAGCTCTCCTGAATTTTAAAAGTCAACGTTTTGTGTAATTAATTATTTCACATTTCGCTTCTAATTCCCGTTGCAAGAAGAACATTCCATTTAGGTAGGTTACATCAGAATTAAGTTAAAGCAATGAAAGTATTATATCAATATTACTACAGATAAGATTTTTCCGTACTGTTTACTCGAAGACGCCATTTCAGGAAGCTCTTCACAGCCGGGTTATCTACTTCCAACGACACCGCCGAGAACAAACGTGTTTCGTTTTGTCAAAATGAACCACTGTAATGATTGATGCCATCGTTAACAAAGACCTATAGAATACTCTAAAACGTATACTTTATTATATAAAGGACATGAACATCAAATAAAATATATGCGTTACAAAATAACTAATAATAATGGTGGAATGTAAACATCGTCATGTACAGTGATGGTGGTGGACTTGGACCCAGTTAGTTTCTGAGTATTAGGCTGTTTAAGAATTTCATATGAACGGTGATCATGTACCTGGGTAAACCCTTTTTACCGGGCAGTAAATTTTAAAAGCCACCCCTGAAGACCAGAAAAAAATGACTTACTGGTGGTTTATGGTGGTAATTTTTTTTTCAAGCTAGTATATCATTCAATTGTATGACTTTATAGCAGGCACCTTATTCGAAATAGATATATAGTTTCGTTGACGTTTTGCTGCTAGAACTGCACTAGTCGGAAATAGATAGTGATGCGATGAGCTAGAGTACGCTACAGGATGCTTAGTCGAATCTGTTCTCTAAGCCAAAAAACGAATTCTTTTTTTCTAATGTGCTATTTGAACTTTATGAGAGATACACTTCTGAGGCGCTCGCTTGCAAAACGGATTCAACCTTGCTTCTAAATCTACCTAGGTCGAGTAAGATCTGGAAACAACATTAAATTAGGTAGGGGCTAGAACACCGAAGTTCGCTATATTCACTAGAAAGAACATGTCGCCGTCAGCCAATTGGTCAAAGGTTGAAAGAGACTGGTGTAGCAAATGGACCTCTATGATTAATGAGAATCGCCATTTGACCTTGGAGCCTGACCCAGCTAGCCTCTTTAATGTATTTTTTTTCCACAATGTTTGGTCGCTTTTGCTCAGAATATCTATATTGTTCGGGTGTCTTCCCGTAGGCTATAAAGTGTGTCCTATTGAAAATGTCCACATACTTACATATTTTCGGATGCAAAATGTACATTACATTGATAGGAATTTCGACGTTCATATATATATATAGCCCAGAATGAATTGCTATGGTGCGTTGCTACGTTTTTAACTGCGAAGTCGTAAATTGGCGGTTGACGAGACCAATACATTTTCAGATGTCGCTAACAATAGATTGGATGGACTAGCCATATCAGAACCTATCTGTAATATAGACATAAACGTTTTGCAGACATTATTCCCACCATTGTGCTTGTTGTCAAATGTGATTTTTGTCACAACAGCCGAAGTTCAAAGCCAGTCTGAACGTCGCTTCACCACATACAAATATCAACTCAATGATAACTGAAGGAATAGTTTGTTGATAATGATCACATCATATTTAAACAAGCAAATATGTAGTTATGTTACAAAACCGTTCCGACTATTACAGGACAATCCACAACTTCAGATTACTTGAAATCGGTGTGAAAAATCATCTGTGGTCGATTAGAAGTAATGCGAGGTCAATAATACGTACGACGAACTACGTCCACTGTCGACGTTTAGCTGTAACTTAAATCACAACTAGAATCAACCATCTCCCTGAATACATACTAACGTGAGACTCGAAATCTAAATTGGGTTGAAGTTAGACATAGAACACTATATACCTTGCGAACAGGAAAGTATATATATAATATATATTGATGAGGTCAAGTTGAGGGTAAATCTCACTCAAACGACCATCTGCCATGTATGGGAATACCTTGTCCTTTGCCTCTTCGAGACAATGTTCTTGAACAAACTCGGTGTTAAGATTCGTTGTTGTTTTTTTGCATTTGAAAAATGTTTTCGTACATAAGGATCATCAAGTAGGGAAATCGTTCGTAGTAGGAATCGAAGTAGGAAACAACGTTTCCTTGAAGCCTAAACGTTCCAACTATTTAAAAGCAATCATTGTACACAAGCACAGTTAGAAAAGAAACTTTAGAAACAAATACTTTTTGGATCGTTTTTCAAATAATTCTTGGCGCATTAGCTTTTTCAGGATCACTGCTCAGATAATAGTCCTAGCAACGGAGCAGAGAACGGCAGTCCTAGGCATGTTTTCACCAAACGAGTGATCCGTTTTGTAAACGTTAGAATGAGACAGATTCTAGAAGTAATGCATGAAATAATAAAAGTATATCAATTCGCAGATCATTAACCCAGTCATGTTGACGAGTGTAAAAGCCGACAACGTCTCGCACCTGCTCTCGGAAAAACAAATACAGTCCATTAAATGGCGCTAAAAAATGCTGACCTCAAGTGCAAGATGTCTCGGAGCTTATCATGACATCGTAACATGTGACAAATCAGCGGTGTACCGATAAAAAGCAACATTCGGATCGCTAAAGCGACGACCCACATGGGGGTATGGGATAGCAGAGGGTTGTAAATGCAGGGGCCATTCAGCAGCAATTCCATGCGTTAAATAGAGCGGGTCGTCTCCCACCGACATATAGTAGTATTTCTACTAAGAGCTAAAAATAAACTCAAAAATCCTGAAAGGATCATTATATTGGCTCACACTATAGGTCTAATCGTATGTCGGGTTCAAAAACGGAACGTGTTTGACTGTCTAGCCTATGCGTTCTACTACAATCACGACTTACAACTGTTTTTCTGATTGAAGTAAGACGACAGATATAAGATACTCATTATATGTGCATAGAAAAAAAAAAAAAAAAAGCTAAACAACTATTCGAAAATTAGGAAGCAATATTGTCTCAAAAACACTATCGAATTTGAAGACGCATGGAAATTTGTGTCCTGTCTCAAAGAGTAAGCCCAGAGCGTAATTCTATTATGATACTGTCATATGTAGAAATATGTAGCTAAAATATTAGCACGCTACAGGGTTTGATCAATGTGAGTTGTGACTGTGCCCAAAAACGCATATCCATTACTTATCTTTTACTGAGGGAACAAACGCTAATTGGTCGTATAGTCAGTCCGTCGCGTTATGGGTGTGTTATCATTAATATGCGTCTATGACCTCTCTGTTTTTTTTTCAATATTGTCGCTTGCGACAACAGGCGGTTGCTAACTTTAAGTTAAACGTATAAATATGAGCGGCATGCGTATTCAAATTAGAAAAAAAGCTATAGAATTTGCGTTTGAAGAGTGGGACTGAAAGAACGAGATCGACATCACGGACAGGGAAAGATATGCAAGATGGCGAATAAAACAATTCGGAAGTACTGATTTGATTATATTTTTACTATCGTTGAGTTAGAATTTAGTTAAAGCTTGAGTAGAATATACCGGCTACAACTAGCTCTGATAGACATCCACATGCTAACCTGTCATACCACAAATAGAAGGAAAAATGCTATGAAATAAAATTGTTAGCGGTTTAGATTATAAATTGAAGCTCTACTAAGAATCCGTTACTGGTCATCACTGACACTTTTAGCTCACGCAAAACACTTCGTTGAAATACTTGCTTCAATACAGTATCAGAAAGAAAGGCTAATTGAACGAAAACAAACGAAGTTTCAACGGTCTGTTTCGAGGTATTTTGTTTTTAATCGGCAATAACTTTTCAATAGTTAATGTCTTGAGCAAATTGCTTGAGCAAGCCATGTGGCAACAAATTGCTTTTTCAAAACGGCTCTATAATATAT